>NC_048896.1:79943810-80085805 GCF_011077185.1 Oxyura jamaicensis | reverse complement strand
GCCATCATACGAAGTGTCTCACATTCTATTGTAGTAGCTTATGACCGATATTTTGAAATCAGTAGGTGCTAGATGGATTGTACCCCAAAGCTTCAGATGCAGGCCTGTCTGTCTTTAAGTAGCACCAATAATGGGGAAATAACTTCCTTACAGCCTCTGGGAATGTGCCAATATCTTGAAGTTCAAAGGAAAAATTTATATAGTTATGGACTTGTCAGTCTGACTTTGAACCTCCACAAAACAAGGCTTCCTTTTTCTAAAGGAAAATCTCTTGAAGAAATAGATCTGTTGGACTAACAACCTTTTGAGAAGCAGTGAAATTACTCAGCTTGTAATGAGGTTACTTGATTTATGCAAAATGTTTGGCAAGTTCCTGCATGATGATTTTAACTGCAGCTTGAAATTTCATCCACGTATTGCCAAGGTGGTTTTGTTTGTATCACATGCTTTTGTTTGTTTGGGGGGGTAGGTGGGGTGAGTAACCTAAAGGGAAAACAACATTTTTACTGATAGTCTGCAAATAAGATGGGATTCTAGTGAGTGCTAAATGCTGAAGTGCCACTGAAAGCGATATGCAGCCTCTTTCTGAGGTAGAATCAATGCACAATTTAATTTTCTGTTTCTGAAAACAAATAACATATGCTCAGCTTATAATGGAAAAGGAGTGCCATTCCTATGAGTGATACACTGAGGCTAAACTTGTGGAGGATGTTAAGAAGCAGTTAATTACTTTTTTGTGTTTGATGTGCTATAATTGCTACTGGAATATTTTGTGAAAATCTTCTGTTAAGAACAGAATAAACAATTCACGAAGATAAGCTGGAAAATAATGCAATTCATTTCTGCAGATTGATGGAGTTTAGTTTTCCAGAATTGCGGAGACATAGCAATGCTCCATGGAGTTAGTTAGACCTAGGTGGCTGCTTTTGGAGATCTGAAGGGCTGAGCAGAGTTTTTCTGCAAACAGAAAACTTTGATTTAAAACACTGAACATGAACAGCATTAATCTAAAACACTGAAAAGTTCAATGCAGTGAGAGGTTCAAGTTGTTCTATGTCCTTATTTATGGAAGAAGTTATTTTCGTCTGTCTGTAAGTACTTCTACAGAGAGCATCTTTGACAGGATTTTATTTTCTGCTTAGGAAATTGTCCGTTTCTTTGCATTTATTGTCTTTGGCCATATTTTATTTCTCTCTCTGCATTTATTTATTGTTAAGAAAAGTGATTCCGCTGGAAGATTTAACAGCTGAGAATGTGTTATATTGGAGATGTCTTTGTGAACATCTGAAATCGAAAGCTGAAGAAGGTGAAGATTTGCTAGAACAGATATTGCCAGAACCAGCGGTATATGCAGATTATTTATTAAGGTATGTTACATTTTACAATTTTCTTGCATTCCACAAAAAATAGATATTTTAAGTGTTTCTATGCTAAACTCCTCAGGTTTCCTCTTAAACCAAAATTCTGTCTTAACAGTCATTTTGGGGATTTTAATTTTTTTGAGAGGATTTACTACTTCTAAACAAAAACTGTAACAAGCAGATAGAATATTTCAAAATGGTTTTCTCATTACTTATTAATTATGAGCAAGATGGACTTCTAAATCGATTGCATATAATTCTTTGCCATTAAAGCTAATAATGATTGTTCTGTAATAAGCAGCTATTCTTTTGTCCATCTGTTAGTATGTAGTTTGGTGAAGAGCTTACAGAAACTGACACATTTTTCGTTGTGGTAGCTTGTGAAAACAAACTGAAATCTGGCTACTCCCCAGAAGTATTTTTGAAACCAAAACTCCATTCCCTTCTGTATCCCGGCTCAAGCAGGCATTTTTCCCAAAAACTTAAGTTCTAAGACAGTGAATGAGCCAATTACAGAACATTTAGCAAAGGAGAAACTGTGGATATTTTGATAAATCAATCTTCTACTGAAGTGAAGAAAGGAAATCTTATTGTCTCAGTGGGATACTCATATAGAAAAGTTTTCAGTCTTAATATAAACATAAGCTCTGCTCACATTTTATGAGCATGGAGAATGCTGAGAAATTTTAACTGAGGTATTACTCTTGTAAAATGTAGAGTGAAGGTTCCTAAAATGATTATAAATCAGTCCTGCTGAAAAATGTAGTACTTTGATAGATGTTTCCAATTTAAAATATGTATATTTTCTTCTCTATTCCGTAGGGTGATACTATGCTAATGGTACTCTTATTAATCACTGTTACTTCTCTACATGGAATGTGCCAATGTCTTTCATAAACATTTACTGTATAAAGTGTCTGTGCTTCTTTAATATAGAAATGTGGGTGTGGTCTGGTGGGTAAAAGTTTTCTAGTTCATAATTAAAGTGTCCACAAAACATTTGCTCTCCAAACAAACAAAAAAAGCTTGTTCCATCTAATCTTACTCCCTTTAAGGAAGAGACTGAGGAAGATTTATTAGGTTTGTTGGTACTTGGTTGTAGTATCAACTGTTAAACTGTTCATTGGTGAGTAGTGCCAACAGTTGTTTCAATTAAGATTTATAGTTCTGGTGAAGTCTTCGATTTATTTGCACTGTGAAAGCATCAGGAGGAGCAGAAACTGCAAGTCACTGACACCTAAGAATAAATACAGGATTGTAAGCTTCACTTAGATATTTCATTATTATGTGTTGCAAATTACATTACTGTTATAGGCAGCAGTTACTGATCATTTAATGTAATTTCAAATGGTCTTAAATAGTAGCTACATGCTAAGTTTTTTTTCCTAACTTTGAAGGATCAAAAAAAATTGCTAAACTTAACTGTTTCTGAAAAGTATATGCAAAGCTATGGTAAGAATAAACATCTTTTTCAAAGCTCATATTTGTTTTTATATGTAACATTATACCCAGCATCAAATGTCATACATTATATGCTTCACGCTGCATTTTCTGAGTGTGTGCTCAAGTTAATAGCTAAAATTTAAAGAACAGCAACTCTAGAAAAATGAACAAACAAGATAATGATTACACTTTCTGTGCTATGTGGCTGTGTGCATCTGACAACAGATTATGTATCTGATCAAGTATGCCATCACAGAAGAACTATTTAAAATATGTATTGTATGTTTCAGTGATTTTTTTTCCTGTAGGGAATATAACATTTCTGAACATGTATTTATGGTGTTTTTTCATTCTAACAGTGATTCTGAAGTAATTCTATCTGTTCTTTTTCTATTCAGTTACCTTCAAAATATGCCAGTTCTTAGTGAAGAACAAAAAGAAGACTTCACTTGTTTTGAAAACCTGATGACAAAAGAATTTATAGGCCAACAACTGATTCATACTATAGGCTGCATGGATACCACTGAAGAGGGAGGAAGGTAAATTTAAATAGAAAATCTGTATTATTAGGCTTATGACACACATGCCCGTGGACAGGCATAAAGTCTCTGTTGGGAAAATGACCTGATCAAATGGACAAAATAGGGTTCTCTGATACTTGGAAAAAAAAGCATTTTCTCTTTAATGGAGTTGTTCCCCAAAGGGTGCAAAATACTGCCTGCTTGCTTTTATGGCAAGATGAGGTTTAATGCATATATGACATTGTTTGGGGAGACCAAAATTGCTTGTTTTTGTAACACGTTCTTGAGATTATGAAATTACAAGTCTGTTCATTTGGAATTTAGTATATCAAAAATAAGAGGAGATAAATGGATCACAGTCTCACAGGTGACTTGTAGTAGGTAGCCTGTGAGTTTTTTGAGTTTTAAGCCCAGTTTGCTAAAGCCTAGAAAGGTGCAGATGTTTTAGATGTCAAGCTGAATTGGACCATTAGCTGAGGTATTTAGATGATGATCTTATAGTTCGAATGGCCTCTGCATGTGAAGTAGTAAGAGAATAAATTTGAAAGTTCATACCGTCAGCTATTTTCAGAAGAATAGAAATCATGATAGTACAAACATGGTAACAATTTTATATCCTCAGTGGAATGCGTTCTGTGTAATTCCTGACTGTCAGGATAGTTTTTTATTCTTTTTTTTTTTTTTCTTTTAAGTTTCCAGCCAGATAACTTCTGTGGAAGCATTCTATGCTATTAACACTTTCACTGTTTTTTACTGGAATGATTTTTCTTTCAACAATAGTCAGAACGGATTTTAAAAAGGAAAAAATAGCATTTTTCTAATTGAGAGCCATCAGATGAAACTGGGAGACGATAAATACTAAGTATGAAAGCACATTCAGCAATTGAAGAGTTGTATAGAGAAGTTTCTCTTGTAATGTATTCATAACACTAACTCAAAGTGGGTAAAATAATAGCTCTTAAATATATTCAATTTTCTTGAATAAGCAAATAAATTTATTTTTTTATTCTCTTTAATGCAGAAAGCATCTGTTACTTGTTTTACAAAAGATTCTCATTCTGCCTGCCACTTCAGCAGCCCTTGTGCCTCTGCTTGTGGAAAGATTACTTAGTATCATTAAGGATGATGACAGAAGGATTCAAATTGTAAGCAATTCCAAAGGCTCATTGTTTTCTGGGCTATGCTTTCTCTGTATATCAAACAGTCTTTACAAATCATTGTAAATGAAATATCAGGAATTAAAATATTTTTAGTTTGGAAACACTTATGTTTTTTTTTCCCTGCCATACCAGCCTCTGCACCTTTTTTTTTTTCTTGGCATTGCTGCATTTTGTGCTCATATGAACATATGAAGAGTTCTGTCTTGAGTATTTGGCCGACTTTGTAGACATAATCCTCAAATTAGGAAAGTATTACACTTCAACAGCCCATTTAAAAATCCTTTGTCTTACTAGATCCAACTGGTTTTGACTAGAACATTCAAAATGAGGATAGTATGTGTTTTCCAGACTTCAGATTTTTCTTCCCTCTTTTCAGCTGAGAGAAGTTCTAAAAATCCTTCTAAGAAAAGTATTTTATATAGCCGAGTCCATATATGCAGCATAATTATTTCAACTTGACTCCTGAAACATGGACTCTTGGTTTTGCTCAAATACTTTTAAATGAGTTTTCCTTATATTTCCTCTCTTTTTTATTAACATAATGGGCCTCACCTTAAAGAAACCTCTAACCTACTGAAAAACCCTCAGACTAGTTCTGCTTCCAGTTCTACACATATATTTGGCTTGGAATTCAATTACTTATATTGCTCCTTACACTATGTATGGTGGTTTATAGACCTTTAAATTAAAGTGTTAGTTGTATTTTAACTGAAATAGTAAGAGATTTAAAAACAAAAAAACCCAAACCCTTACTCCTGTTATTAGTCTTTCTTTTTGAAATGTGTGCTCAGACCTAGAGGAGACAGTGCCTGTGAACTGTCAGCATAGAAATTCATAACTTATTAAAGGATATGCAGTCTTCTATTTTCTTGTTTATCTAACTAGCAGTAGAAAACACTCAACATACTAAATTCTTGCCTAGCAGTAGAAAACACTGGACTTTCATGGTTAGGCTACTTGTCATTGAATAGCAGTCAATTAAGTCCTACTTTTTTAACAGCTAAGGAAAACTCCACAGAAGTTTCAGAAGGATGGTATTTTAAATTTGTAAAAACCAAATGCATTGGATCTGACATCTAAGCTGAAGTTACTTGTGCTAATAATCTGATTGTAACAACAGATCGCAGAAATTATCTCAGAGGTTCGTGAGCCGATTGTTACTGTTGACCAGCCTCTTGATGCTTCTGAAATAAGAAAGCGACAGGTTAAGGTAGGCAAATGAAAAATATTTTTTAAACTTATCCATCAAATAAGAGTTTGTTAAAACTGCATTATTGACTAATGTTGGCTGATATAACGTAAGTTGTAATATTGCAATGTTTTCCTTGTACTTTATATTTCAGTTGGCTGAAATAAAAGTGAAACTTTTTGAAGCAAGAACAGCTTTGGAAGAATGCATTTCTCTTCAGGATTTTAATAGAGCATCTGTATTAAAAGAAAAAATAACTGAGTTGGAACACACAAAAGCCAATCTGATAAAAGAAGCAGAGCAACCTGAAATTAAAGAAATGCGTGAGGAAAAGGTTTATTTTTCCCTTCCTGTATTACCAAATGCTAATTGTGTTTTGATGTCTATTCAAAATGGATTACAGTAAGCTTCTTTTTTGTCCTTGAACGACTAAAGAATTCTAAAAGAAACTTGCTTTTGCTGTATATACTCTTAACTAACTGAAAACATGAAACTGAATCTTTTCATCATTGCTTACAGATTAATTTTGATTAATTATCTTGCAAATCACGTGTAGTGGACACAAAATGTTTATTTGGGTGGGAAATAATCATGGTTAATGTGATTAATGTCCCTCTTCTCATCATCACAGCCACCATTTGTAATAATGACCTTTTTCTTTTTTCCTGACTCACCTTGAAGAATGATCCTGAAACACTGTTGAAGTGTTTGTTGATGTGTTATGAGCTTCTCAAGATGATATCCATTTCTACAGGAATTGGTCCAACCATTAATGAGCTAATTGAATCTATGGTATGTAATAATATATACTGCTTTACATTATAATAAAAAGATACGTAGCAGTTGGCACTTTGGTGCTGTCAGGATGGTTTGTGATTATTTCAGAGTTGTGCTGTGCCTTAGTGCTGTGTCTGGTGCTTTTAAGCCGTACCAAAACTGAGTGTCTTAGAGTTGCAGTCCAGATATGCTGTTCTGAGCTTAGAATCTACATCAGAACTGGATGCAGCAGAGTTACTAAAATAAAATGGGAATACAGTAAATAGCTAATGTTTGACTGCATTGGACAGTGCTAAGTTCTAGTGTGCTGCTTAAGCATCTGCTTACTGCTTTTGTACTTTAATTACTTGGATTTTCTATTAGCTGAAGGTATGACATCTCTAATAAAGAACTCCAAGGTACCTTTGTTTGGAGTTAGTCAAAAGCTCTTCATCGGGAAGAAGCTGGAGCCCTTGTAGACTTTTCTTTCATCCCTGCCTGGTACAAGCAAAGATGTTTTATTGTAGAGCATTTCTGCCTCTGTTTTCTTGCTTTGAAAAGCAAAATGTTTCTGTACTGAGTAACGAATGCAATGGCATGGTAAGCCTTTTATAGTCTGCGAAATGTACTTAATAGTTGTAGTTGTGAAGGGTGTGGGTTTTAAGACAAATGTTTCTAAATAACACCATTTTAGCAATCACTGAGTGTGCTGCTTCAAGAAGATTTGAACTGTTTCCTGTGCAGGCAATAGAGAACAAAGTGGGAAAAAAAGCAATGTGCTGCTGTATGAACACGTGGTACACCCTCATCTGAATACTAAAGGCAATTCTTATCCCCTCTGTCTAAAAAGGTTAAATTTGAAATGAAAGTGGTCAAGAGAAGGGTAATGAGGAAATACATGAAACAGCTTCTGAATGAAGAGTGACTGAATAGGCTATCGTTTTCTAACCTGGAAAAAAAGAGGACTTAGGTTAGCGTCTGAGAGAGAGGTCAAAAATTATGCATATTGTGGGGAAAGTGAATAAGGACTGGATGATCACTTCACTGGGTAGAGCTAGCAACTAGCAAGCTCAGAACAAATGAATTAAATGAGTTGATTCTTCTCCTAATATGTAATCTGTGGAATTCCTTGTCACGGGATGTGTGTGCATGATGAACTCTTGCCTAAATTTTATGGAACACTGAGTAAGTTCAAGAAAAATAAATATTATGGAAATTAGGTAGATAGAACAGTCTCCCAGCTCTGTCTCAGCTGTGAATTGCTGGGACCTCATCAAGAATTCCTGGGAAGAATCTACTTAGCCTGTTTATGTAATACTTCGTAGGAATTTGGTTTTGATCTTTGTTATTAACAGGGCACTGGGCCAGATGATTTGACTCAGTATGGGCATTCTTAAATTCAAACTGGAAAGAAAATTGCAACACCAATTTAGATTGGCTTAAATATTGTGGAACCACACCTGATTTCTTAGAACACTATTATACATCTGAAAGAAATCAGTTCTGATGTGTCCCACAGAACCCTTTTTCTTTTTAATTAGGTCTTTCTTTAATTTTCACATTCATTGTTTATTCTACTGTTCTTTCTCCAAGATCCTGCTTTCATTTTGTTGTTCCTACTGGGTTTTCACTGATTACATGCTTTAGTATATGTTTGTTTTTTTTTTTTTAAACTTAAACTCTTCAATCAATGTCAAAATATAGAATGACATCATTGTAGCATACTTCCTCTATGGAGCCTCTCTTTTCTTTCATGTGGATTCTTACCACTGGTTTCTCAAAACTATTCCAAGTAAAGAGAAGTCACGTCTGTATTTTGCAGTTTGGAATTGGGTATTGTTTCTCTGCAAGAATGCTAATGTCTTTTATGAAGAAATGTGTAGGTTTGTCTTTCATTTCACAATGAGTGGCCAACTTGATTTGGTTTGAAAACAAATGTTTATTAAAACAAATACAAAGCACAATGCTCATGTAATAGCCATTCTTTTACTGCTGACTTCAAACATCATACTCAAAATACATTTCTGTTTATGCCTTGATAAACAGAGTATATAGTAGTTACAAATTTCCAGTCCTGTAATGCACTACATTATTTTCAGGGTAAGGAAAAGTTAAACAGTGTAGCTGATTTTCTATTTTCAATTTATGTATTTCAATTACAAATTAAAAATTACTGTTTCCAGATACTTCCTGGCATAGCAAACGTCCATCCAGCTGTGAGAAACATGGCGGTTCTGTGTTTGGGTTGTTGTGCCCTTCAGAGCAAAGAATTTGCCCGACAACACCTTGCATTGCTGTTACAGGTAAAATTTTTGATGGGAAATGGACTGATGGTCTATGTGACTTAGATCCAAGACTGATTTTATTTTATTTACTATTATAAGCTATCCTACATGTTACTTGAATAGCAATGATTCCTGATTTGCTGAAGATCTGGATCTGGAGAGCGTAGTTTCATGTAGATTTTTCTGATGTCTAAAAATATTTAAGCTTATATTATTGCATCTTGGTAGTGTGTGTTCCTTTGTAAGGCCACCTGTTTTGAGAATTTCTAGGAACTCTTTATTTAAAAGATCTCACTTTTTCTTCCAAGTCTGCATAAAATCAGTCAAATATGTTATTACAATGTAGAATAGAGAAGCTGTAGGATTCTGTAAGCCTTCCTTTCTTGGGAAAATAAACTGAAAAATGTGACTACTTACAATTGTTACATACTTACTGTAATATGGACATATGATTTAATTTCCAAATGACTAATTTTGTATGAGTTAAGGAAGAGCTCTTAATTAGAGTATACAGCGATATTAAAACCAGCAAATGATAGTGTTTTACTTGTTTTAATATTACGGTCAATTGCCTATGAATATGGGATGCATTGGCTGGACTCATGAGAATGGCATAATTCCAACATCTCCCACCTTGGTAGTAAATGTTCTGATGCTGAACTGATTGTATAAAAGATGTCTACTCTTCAAACCATGGCTTTAACAGAAGTCTGTTTGTGCCTGTGCACACCCACGTGAGCTGACAGCAGGCATGTGACTCCCATAAAGGATGAGATTTGGAAAAGGTGTGGAGATAGTATGTTCTCATCAGACAAGATGCTAGAGCTATCAGCAGAAGTTAGAGTTCCTAAAAAGCTAGCAAAACGTTTTTAATCTGCCTTTAGTTATGTCTCATTAGAAATTAGATTGTTTAGGGAGGCTTTGAGTTGTTTTAACAACTTAAACTTTAGATTTAGTACCTACAGAAATGAGTAACTTTAAAACCTTCTTTGTATTCTTTGTATAGGTGTAGGCTCTCCAGGCTACCCAGCCATATGTGCTTTTACTTAAATGTTGGCTTGAAACATAATACATAACCTGTGCACCTTTATGACTTGCCTGCTGTATTTCATGTGATGTTTATTTTAATTAAACAATAGTCTTTTAGAGCAAGGATTATATTAGTATTTTTTCTGTAGTGCCTAATACTATGGATTTAGTATAGACAAATAAGATTTTCTGTTTGCCCAATGTCTGCTTAGAAGTTGAGCTGAAGGCTACATCTCATACATGCATGGTACACGCATGCCCTCTGTGAGTGAAGTTGGACAGATTTTTTTATTTGGTAATAGAAATGACATGGATAAGTTGAGAAAGTTCTTTCTCAGAATATTATAAATAGCAGTTTAAGCTTCATATAATATCATACCTTCACAGAGTCTGAAATTTGTTTAATTTGGGAAACTTTGTATAGTGCTTGGGATAATCTTGCTGAAGCAAAAAAGCTAATATCCACTTAGGCTTAACATTGATATGCTGTAACATTATGGATGTATTTTTCTTATTAAACCTAGGTTTTACAAATAGATAATATAAAGATAAAGCTCAGTGCTTTAAAGGCAGTCTTTGATCAGCTGATGCTCTTCGGGATTGAGCCTTTCAAAGCCAGACCTGACAATGAGTCTCAAAGTGAATATGTACAAACTGTAACTGAAAATTGTGAGGAAGAAAGTAAAACAACAGAGAAGGAAGAAGAGACTGCTACGATTCAGAGCTTCTTACAGCTTCTTTCTAGTTTTTTAGACAGTGAGGTAAGAAATTGTTACAGAATATGCCTTGGTTTTGTTTTTAAAATAATTTTTGCAGAAGGCTTACCATTCTATTACGTTGCATTTGAACATTACATTATGTGAAAATGAATGGTCTAATGTTAGAACGGTTGCCCTAAAACAGTAACTTTGCCACTGATACTGACTAATGTTATTTTTGAGCCAACTTTTGAATTCTCTACATGTGCAAATATGTGAATGTAGAGAATTGACAGTTGCAATAAGATGTAGACTATTTTACTACAAAGTATTAGTGAAAATGCTGACGCTGGTAGGTATGCTGTGTATATGATCAATTTTTTCCTTCAGTTTTCAGAACTTAGGACAGAAACTGCAGAAGGCATAGCCAAACTGATGTTCTCCGGGAGGCTGATTAGTGCCAAACTTCTTTCTCGTCTTGTTTTGTTGTGGTATAATCCTGTGACTGAAGAGGATACTCAGCTTAGGCATTGTCTGGGAGTTTTCTTCCCTTTATATGCTTATGCAAATAGGTAAGGCCTTTGTAAAATATCATGTGAAAATGTATGTTGGTCTTAGCAGCTTTAGCAAACCTTTTCAAATTGCACAAATGCAAATTGGACCTAATGGTCTCACTCAGTCCCCTGTGCATATTACTTTTGAATGTATGTAAACTCTCAACCTAAGAACATTCTGAAAACTTTCCATTAATTCCTTCTTTCTCTGTGACCTTCTTTCTCTGACCTATTTTTTTCTTTCGTAGGACAGCTTGAGTGAAACAGTTCTTCTGGATATTCAGTTTAAAGATTAGTTTTAAAAGATGTACTTTACTTATGCTGTTGAACGCTACAGGTGGGCTTTGAACTGTCACTTAAGAGCAGCTATCAGGCATGGTTCAAAATAGAATTAACAGTGTCCAGCAAGTTCTCAAAGAAACAGGCTGTTTTTCTATTTTTCTTAGCTAAAGAAAAACTTCTTCTGCTGTTCTCAGAAGAACGATGGGAAAAGTAACCAGTTTACTCCAGTGTCTGTTTTTCCCTGCTTAAGTACTATTGAAAATAGGTAACAAAAACCTAATTTCATATGCTTCTAGTACCTTTTGATAATGAATAATGAGCATAAGCTTTTACCACTGGTTATCTCTTTGACCTGTGGATGTCTTCTGGCCCTGTGTATCTCTCTATTATGAGTCTTAATGATTGTCTTACTGAGGCCCACCTGAGTAATTCTGTGTATTTCAAAGTAATTTGTGAACAAGGCAACTCCTTGCACCTCAGAGATGATCTTTGGGGCAAGGTGCATGCTTTGAGCAAAAAGTAGGAAAATCAATAGAGAAAAAAAATCCTAAATCTTAGTCTGGCTCGCTAATTCAGAATCTGTTAAATTAGGAAACCTCGTTAATTTTCTGTCCAGAAAATTACCTGCATTCTGCATCTCACAAATGGTTCATTTTAAGATGAATCATGGATTGTCTTCAGTTACCAATACTGTATTTTCAGAAGAGAACTATTAATTACCCTGTGGCAGCTGATTCAGAGCAGTCTGCAAAGTTGCCATTCAGAAAAGGAAAATGAAGGTGAATGTGTGAGTTTTGGCTGGGTTTTGTGCCTAATTTTGGTACTGATCTATTGCTGAACTTTTAAATTCTGTTTTTCTGCATGTTGCTCTGACTTTTCCCTCTGATCAGATAGAGTCAAGAGGCTTAATTTTTTAAATTAATATTTGAACTTTGTGATAAACAAATGTTGCTGCTGGCTTTTAAAAGTAATATTCTGTCATATCAAAAGAATGGCATGGCATGTTAGTAATAGGGACAGGGTCCTGTAACTGGTGAACAATTCTTATTCATGGAATGTTTATTAAAGAGTAATAATTTCCCTGGCAGCCTCAGAGGAAAATGTTCTGCCTTGTGCCTATATGCTACTAGACTTTATTTTTCTAACTTGCAGGAAATAATCTGAATGATACTTCAGTTGTACTTCAGCCAATTTAAAGCATAAAACTGCTGAATGGGAGAGTTTCTGCTTTTGTATTTTCTTGCCCCAGTTATAGTGCTCACAAGTTCTAATCATTATTTACTTCATTAGTTTTCTTCCCCAGTTTGTTGGGTTCAAATAGGAGCTGAAAAACTATTTGAGGTTTAAAAAAAAACAAACTTTGCTTCACCAACCAGTACCTTGTACTTTTTGGCAATTTTCCTATTAAATTGATTTTACCTATCTTATGGAACTACACCTTTAGATAACTTGCTGCAAAACCACATGCAACCATGTGATTTTTTAGGCTTGCTTGGCAGGAGTTACAAACTTTTCTGAGAAAAAAAACACAAGTATTTCTTTCAAAATCTTGTTAATCACCACTTCTTTTTTGCCAGGTTTCTTTTTTTTTTTTTTTTTTTTTTTTTTTACGGTGAGATATGTACCCCTAAAGAAAAATACTAGCAGGAAGGAGGAATGAGCAGAAGAAAAATAAAGATACAGGGAAGTGTATTTCTGTATCTGTATATATCAGTTAGGCTTTTAGTGGTAAGGATTAACTTCCAAACTGTTCAGAGATACATGTGCTACCTAAAATTTCCTTGAAAAAACAAGTGAGCTAAAACTTAAAAGGAGTTGATCCTGTGAAGTGAGTTTTGTTGTCTTGATCCTGCTGCCTGTCTCTAATAAGGCTGGCTGCTCCCCCTCTGCTTTGACAGCTAAAATATATTGTAAAGTGTCTGTAAACTTTAATCATAGAAGAGAAGATTTAGGGGTGAATTGATGTTTAATTCTGTCTCCTTGTGCTACTAATGTTTGACTCAATTGAAACAGGTCTAACCAGGAATGCTTTGAGGAAGCTTATCTTCCAACTCTGCGAACGCTGTTAAATGCTCCTGCAACTTCCCCTTTGGCTGAAGTAGACACCAGTAATGTTTCTGAACTATTAGTGGACCTGACCAGACCAAGTGGACTGAACCCTCAGGTCAAAAAGTCTCTAGACTATCAGGTACAGTGGGTTCAATCGAAAGAAAGCAGTATTTGTGTCTAGAGATTAAGAACTGCTAGCTGCTTGTTGGGCCTTCTGAGATTCCTACTGTCAGAATCTGGATTAAGCAATTGACAGTTCAGGCAATGAAAACTCTTAGCTTGATTCTCCTTCTCTCCATCCCCTCCCCTCTTATAATTAAGTAATGCTAGCAGGAACTCCTTAATTATCTGTATTGGGAAAAACATTCTTAAAATATGTTCATGTACATGGTCAAAATACTACATTTTAAGAAAAAAAATTACTATGTAAAGTTAGTTATTAGTCGCTTAAATCAGTGTGACCCCATTGTTTGGTAAATAATTTTCAGATAAATTTCAGGTATCGTTTTCTTTCCTTTACAGGACTTCACAGTGCATGATAGTTTAGCACTGAAAATTTGCAATGAAATCTTGACGGACCCAACTGCACCCGATGTTCGTATTTATGCAAAAGCTTTAAGTATGTTAGAACTCAGTAGTTCTTCCACAGAGAATCTTCTGATTCTGCTTGATGAGATTCTAGAGGTAGGGCATAAATAACATGGTTCTTGCTTTTTATTTTATTTTACTATCAAAGGGTTAAAGGCCTGTTTACTATGACAATGTGATCGGAATTATTTTTTTAACCCGTCTTTAAAAACCTCATCTTTGATGAGGTTATTTATGTAAGTTATACAGTGGTCTCAGCTCAGATTTTTGTATTTCAGCTAGCATAGATAGCAATAAGTGTCCAAGTTGATACAGTTCAAAACTGTAAGGACTTGTGGTAAGTGGTGTGTAGTTAGTTCTTAGCTTTTAAATGTAAATAAAATTGAATATTGTCTTTCACAGTTTGTGTGGCTTACTTAGTTAATAATTAACAGTTGAAATTCTATGCCTTAACTTGCATTGTAACTGTAAGATCATTAGGCAATATGAAAGGGGTGCTTGGTTTAAGATGAAATAGGAAGGGATTACAAGTCTTACATTTATCCATTTTATGGATAAATATGAAGTGAAATCTGGGAGTGGGACAGAGGAAGACAGTGTTATACTGAAATGTTGGAGAGTCCTCTAGGCATATATCATCAAGAAGTAGCAATGTTCCAGGGCTCGCCTGGAGAGGTCCTATAACTTCAGTGCTTTTTCAGGTTTCCTGTTAAAAAGATGAAAATAAAAATTCTTCTGGAGTTTCTGTGCCTAGTGTTGATGGAGAAAGTGTTTCTCCTTTCAGCTAGAGTAATCAACTTTGTGACACTTTTTGTCATTCTTAGAGTAAACTTAACTAATCCTGTTAGTGGGTAAACTTGATAAAAGGAATAGTTGTAAAATTAAGTAGCATTTAATGTTAAGTGTCTCTTCCCAGAAAGTGAAAGATAAATTGTGTCAAAGAGCTATTGAGAAGATCAAGGTGAACCTGATGAACCTGACCAAAGGCGCTAATGTGGGCAAAAGCCACTCAGAACAGACTGACACAGGCCTCGCCGAAGGGACGCAGGAAACTGGCACTATGTTATCTGCAGACACCCTTCAAAATGAAGAAGGTATTTCAGGGGAGGTGTATTTCAGTAGGTACAATTGAGTGATTGTATGAAAAGATGTCCTAGTTTTTCCTCTCCTAAATCTACTTTGGGGAAAAAAAAAAGTGGAAGAGGTAACTAGTAAAAATGTATCCTGTTTAATATTTGTTAAGCATTTTCTTTTATTGCTTTGCAAACAGTTTTTCTGATTTCTTATTCTCCTTATTGCTCTAGTTTAACCAGTATATTTTGAGTCTTAACCTATAGTTCTTTCTTCTTGACAAAAACAGTATTAGCTTTTTTTTAAAGCTGTTTGACATACCCATCTGCCTGCTAAATCATATTGACTAACTCAGCTTCAGAATGTGGCTCACTAAGGCTCCAATAGAATATGGTATTACCATGCCTGTACTTTTTTGCAGACTGTATTATAGCAATATACAGTTGATATACACAGAACTGTTCCTTATTCATATGTTGGAGCCAGATTTCTTTTCATTGCTATTTAGGAGCTTGAAGTGGAAGTAGATGGAAGACTTTGTGCTGTCTGAACAGCTTATGTGGCTGCACATGCTTTAGCAGAGTATGTTTTGCTGGTAGCACAGGAATTCTAATACAGTAGTAAGAAAGCAGTCGGATGAAACTTGTTTACCTGAAGCAATAAAGCAAAGATATTGACATGCAACTGTTTTAAGCAGAATATACCATTAAAAAAAGTTTTTTTTAGTGGATTATTTCAAGGCCTTGATATGTTGCTTCTGAAAGTGTCAAATTAGTTTGTTCTATGTTTCTGTATTGAAATACTTATTGGATGGGAACCTAGAAAAGCTAGCTGGTTTTGAGAAAGCAACGGAAGTATTTCTAGTTGAACCATTTTCTGCTAACAGCCAATAGTATTTTGGTATGATTTTCTTATGAAAGAAGAACTTTGAGCACTTTAGGCAAGCAGTAGGAGAAAAGTATTGTTTCCTTTCTCTTTCAATGCCACCCAAATAAGTTTGCTTTATTTTTAATGATCCAATGATCCAATATTTACCTCTTCAAATATGGAAATGATAGCTGTGAGCAAAACCCTTTACTTTTTGTACTTCAATTGCTGCAAAGTTGATCTAGATTTGACATTAGGAAAAAAAACTTCCTAGCAGTAACATAAATTGCTGAAGAAAAAGACTTCCTAAAATTGTTAGAAATACTAAGGGAGGGCTAAATAGTTGTCAGGAATAGTTTATATATAACAATATTATGTGTGTGTATGTGTGTTATGGCTGAGTGACATTTTATGCTGCTTTCTAGCCTTATTAATTAATTTATAGTTTAAGGAAAAAGTGGAGTTAAATTGTATGGCTTTTTATATACTAGCCAATGTTTAAAGTGTACTGATAATACTTGAAAGAACATAAGATAAATTGAAAGATGATTATGACTCCTGCATGCATTATTCTTTTTAACAGAAAATACCAAAGATGCTCTTCATACTCCAGTTAACGAAGCTAAAATTAAAGCTACTACAAAATTGAAATCCACAAGAAACAATACTGGCAGAGGTATGCACTGGATGTTTCTGGCTATAATATTATCTGTTTTAAATAATTATTTTTTGTGAACCTCTCTCTTTGTTTAAACAAGGCAGTCTTCGTAATCTGTTTTTTTTTAAAAAATATTAAAAGATTAAAATCATCTGTTTTGTGGAGACTTTTGTGCTGTTAGTCTTTCCCAACAAGAGATAAAAGTAAACAATACTCCCCATGACTACAGAATCTCAATATAATTTGGTCACAGCCACTTACAATAATGTACAACTGTTTATGTGAGAAGTATTATCTTGTGGGCTTCTTTGTTTTGTCTAAAGATAATATTCCATCTAATGTGGTGACTACATGTTATATGTTTCAATGGAACATCAGACACTGAGGAAAAGACATAAAACTGGTTTAACAAAAGAAATAATGTGATGCAAAAAGACTTTTGTTTATACTTAGGACAACGAAAAGCAGCAGAAGCAAGGTCTGTGAGCAGAAGAAAAACTGGCACAACTGTAAAATCTGGTAGTGAAAGGTAAATTGTTTACTTTCCACCTTCAAAAGCATGATTCTAGCAGTTCCAGCAACGCAATTTAATTCCTCACTAGAAAGGAATATTTTTTTTTCTCAAAACCTAATGCGAAAGTAAATATTTAACAAAAAGCATTTCATTAAACTGATACGTTTGAAATGTAATACGTTTGAAAACGTCAATTGTTGTTGTTGCCTGGTAATTAATTTTCACATACATTTAGTACATACAGTTAATATACATTGTCCGTCAAAAGATAAATTTTTGGTTGCATTACTCTTCTTTCAATTGCTTTTTGTTTTAATAACTGTTCTGTGAAGGATTCTGACTTCTTAGTGTTGTTTTTTTCCCCACACCACACTTCTGGCTGGTATTTTTGTTCCTGTCTTTCCACATTTAATAAACATTTAGAAATGTTTAATAAATGAATATACGCATGGCGTTTCTTCTCTTGAGATCTTGCAGGATTAAAATATAATCTCTGTAATTTTATATGCTTCAGTTGTGATGTCTTTTTCAAGCAAGTAACACACTAAGTACAAAATCGGTAAGAAGTACTTTTGCTCTTTAAGACCAAGATTTTGTTAAACAGCGATTTCAAGATTATCTATTAACGAACTCCTTAGTTTGCTTAATCTTTTTGGTCATAACTTAAAATATTTTCTATTTCAGTGGTGATGAAATTCCAGAATCAGTCCCAGTGCCCAGTTCAAGGCCTTCGAGACGAGCAAAAACATTGGCGCTTGAAAAAACAAGAATGAATCTTTCAAGCCTTTTGCGCAGGGAAGCAGATGAATGAAGACAAAATGAGAGAAAACGTCCTTTGCTAATGCTAGTAGTTAACAGCAGACTTGAAAAAGTAAGATCCATTTTGTTGTTAGTCTCATTTAACTCTTTCAATGTCGAATCTTTTATAATTCCAGATTTTTATAGGAACTTCATAAAAAAGTGCTTTTGATTATTTTCCCCATGTGAAGTACATAATTCTTGTAATAAAATGACATTAAAATATTGCCTGAACAAAATGTGATTTTGTTTATTTTACTTTAAAAAGAAGGCGACTACTTATCTGCAGATGAAAATTTGTATTGGTGGTAAGTACTTAACAGTTGCCAACTTACACTTTTTTAAAGTTGTTTTTATAGTTAATGTTATTCGGACAGAATGTTTGAGCTGGAGTGGTTGTGTGTGATGGCAGCACTTTTGAATGTACCTGCCTTTAATGCATAATGCACCTACTTTGTTTCCTTGGCCTGGGTATCTGCTCACTGTCTAGAAAAAATAGATTTCATCTTAATTGTGAATTCTGCTTCCTGGAGATAAATGTGTCTGCTTTATTTTTAAATGACGTCAATATGGTGAAGCTGTTACTCTACAAATCAAAGTCTGGAAGCCTCCTTCTGACCTTGTGGGGGACCTACAGGAAAGATGGGGACACTTCCCTCCCTGGAAGTGCTTAAGACCAGGCTGGATGGGGCTTTGGGCAACCTGGTCTGGTGGGAGGTGTCCCTGCCCATGGCAGGGGGGTTGGAACCGGGTGATCTTTAAGGTCCCTTCCAACCCAAACTATTCTCTGATTCTATGACTTTGGCCTTGTTATATAAAATCACTGTGTTTTACTAAAAGCATAAATATATTTGTGGTACAAAATAAGATCCAATAAAAAAGAACAAAAAATAAAACACTTTGATAAGGTCTGCATGTTATCTCTTTACAGTGGTAGACAACTGTGACTGGCTTATAACTTTGAAGATCACAAACTTTTTGTTAATGACAAGGAAAAGTCAAAAGTTTTGCAGAGACAACAGAAGATTAAACTGTGCCAAATATTCACTGTTGGCTGAGCATATTCACTCTGGAAATGTTAGGGTTTTGGTTTGGAAACACTGTCAATCATGTCCTTCTGTGTTACAATTTAGATAATTTCCAAGGCAGTCAGAGAAAGCTTGTGGATTGCTCAACATGTGCATGTCAACTGCTGATGTCAAATGCAGCTTTATAAGGAACTTTTGTTTAAGATAAATTAGTGTATTGCTATGATCTTTGGTATTTCTCTGAAATGGCTTAGGGACAACAGAAGTGAAAAGTAGCATTTCCGAAGTGTAGTGCCCAAACTACTATCCTATTTTCAACTTTGCATATAGAAAACAGACAGAACTGTGTTGCTTTTCATCCCTTTCAGTTTTTGTTGGAAATCTTTCAAACCACAACATGCCATGACACATTTTTGTGCTGCAATATTTGCTATTCAGAGGCTTATGTAACTGTGGTGAATTATTTTTATTCATCGTTTTAAACTGAATTTTGAAGTTTTGAGCTCCCTCTTTTGATAATTCTTTTCCTTCAAGTTGTGTTCCCAGCGTGAGTTTGCATGCGTGCAACCACTTGAGATCAGAGACGTTGCCTTTCCCCTTGAATGCTGCCTGAAAGTAGTTCAAAAGGGTGAAGTATCTTTTTGATTTTTCCAGGTGACTGTCAATCAAGGTTTCCCTTGTACTTTAAATATTAGTGGTTTGATTTTATTTCCCCTCAAACTACTCTTTCTCAGAGTGGTTCACTCTTCTGCCACTAGCACACGTTCAACAACTGCTGGTAGTCTCTTCTGTTATTTTGGTTAAAAACAGTTTCTAGGAAAAACAGGAACAATAAAAATGTTTAAAGGTTTCTTTGTGAATGCTTTCCCGAATGAACTGAAGACCTTCAGTTTTGCCTCGCTGTGCTGTTGTGCCTTGCCACATATGCAGGTTCTGTCCCTGGAATCTCTTCAGGAATGCTGCACTAAAAGATCAGGTTTCCCTGAAGTCTCTCATTCAGTGGCTGTCTCTGCTGTGGATATGGTTTCACTGGTGGGTGGCAATAGAAGAAAGACATTGACAAACTAGAGTGAGTCCAGTGGAAGCCCCCAAGCTGGTCACAGGGCTGGAGCACTTGATCTGTGAGGAGAACCTGGGGAGTTTGTTCAGTCTGGAGACTTTAGGAGGGGGCCCAGTTACCTGGGGCTCTTTGTTGCATGATGGAAGGACAAGAAACAATGGACATAAGGTGAAACTCGGGCCAGATCTCAGAAGAGGCGGTGCACCAGGTTGCATAGAGACGTGCAGATCCCTAGGAGGCTTTTGTTCAGGGTATTGAGTCTGGTCTCAACCCAGTATGACCCCACAGCTGGTGTGGCTTTGGGCAGGTGGTTGCAGTACGGACCTGCCTGAATTACCCCACAGTTCTCCCCAGGGCTGGGAGCTCCACTGGCAACTTGCATCTAATTTCCTGCCCACTCTGGGCTCCTCCCATGCCCTGCACCCTGCCATGGGAAGGGTTTGCAGTGCAATAGAAAGCATGGTATGCTCACAAATTATCTTCTGAGGAGGGATGGCTGCTTAATTGCAGGATTGCATGATTAGATGTGTTGCATTTTGTAAAGCTAATTATTAGCAATAATCAAGGTTTAAATGTATGCAGCTGTATTTCTGAGAACTATTTAACAGAAATGGGGTGTACACAGCAGGTGATAAGAAGGCAAGTCTGGAAGTATCTTATTACCTGCAGTGAAAAGTCTTATTATTTTCTAGCTAGGAAGAGTAATATGTATACTATTGACTTTTTTTCTTTAGTTACATAAGGTGAAAGTAGCTTTCTGGCTGCTCAACCAAGGAATAAAACTTTAATTCCTATGATATTCTGACTTAACAACAACAAACCCAACTCCATCCTCTTTGTTGCTTTAAGCCATGTACTGTGCATCCTTTTGCTGGCTAAACACAACAGGGTGTTCAGTGTGCATAACCCAAACTAGATACAGTCCAGAGGACTTGGTTCTATACTAAATGATTATACACTAGCAGTGGTCTTTCATTGTCAAACTTGAAATAATCTACTAATGTCTATTCCTACGCTAGTTTTTGTTTGCTTGCCTCTACAAAGTCTCTATAACCTAAAATGTTTTCTCCTGGTGAGAGTTTCCTTTGGCTAGTCACATCTCAGGATGAAGGGTGAGTGCTGTACCAAGAATACTTCAGAACATTTCGCTATAGCTTTGCTGCTTCTTGTCTGACTGAAGGAAGCGGTAAGTGAGCTTGTGTTATGCCTCTATCCAATTCCTACCTGAAAACTTGTGAACTCAGTGGTCAATTGAAACTCAATTTGACACAGGGGAAGGGATATGTATTTTTACAAGTCCATGGAAATAGACAACTACTTCGAGGTGAGACACTTGTAAGGGAAGTTTGGTATGTACTTTATCTTTTATATGAGAAAACCTATATGGCACCTCTTCCATCAAGGCAAGGTCAGGCTGCATTAGTTCCACTGCCTATAAGACGGCTTTTACATCCCTTTTTGTTCACTGTGCTTTGGTGGTGCTCCACTGAAGTCAGCTTCAGCGCCTCTTCCCCAGGAAGCTGAATTCTCTTCTGGCTCTCCTGCCCCGTAGAATTCTAATACATTAAATAGTTAAGGTACATAAAGACCCTCTTAGTGTGGTGTGATGACTAATGTTCACTCTGCATTGTCTGACATCTGGCTGACTCAGTATCCTTGTGAGAACTAAGATTGTTGTGAATTCCAGTAAGTCTTTATTTGAATTACTGGATGGCATCTGCAAGCTAACAAACTTCTGTAAAGAAGAATTGCATCTTCCTTTTGTTAAGTAAGATGATGATTTAAAGTGTGAATCCTTGCGATGTTTGTTTTATAAATAGTGTCTTCCAAGAAAATGTCCTTCTCGAAAATTTTGTTCTTCGCAAGTATAGGACAGACAACTTAATGAATTAAAACCCCTCTACTCTAGCTATTGAATGTATGACTCCAGAAAAGCGAAATAGATTGTATGGTTTTATTCTAACACTCTCGTTATAGCTCTTTAATAATAAGTTTTGATGAATGAAGTACATGAACCTTGCTAAAGCTGATTTAGGCATGGAATGTCTACAACGTAGGCAGCTACAACCATTTACTATTTCTTTTGAGTAGAGTTAAAAATTTTGTTGTTTACATTGAATTTCCAAAGTACAAGGAAAAGAATGAAATAGGAAGAGCATTTACATCCATTTTAATTGGTGTCAGGCATAAATTCATAAAAACAAAAGGGGAAGAAAGACCATTCAGCAGAAACCTCAAAAAGTGCAGATACAGATTAGTTGAATGACAATCATTCGAGATTCTCCTGCAAGGTTGGCCTTTCTTTTAGACATTACGGTCATTAAACACTGTCACACAAAAGTTTTCAAGATAAATGAAGATGAAAGCATACTGCAGAAACAAACTAGTTGTTCGATACATTTTGAATCCATTTATGATGAAGGGAGATCTCGGATAATTTACCTTCTCTTTACTGCTTTGCTTCGAGGTAGTCGGTCTCCACCTGTTACAGATTTGTCTGAATTATTACCATAAATCTTTACATGGTGACCTATGCCACAAATTACATAATATATTAACTTTCGTGCACAAAAATAAAATTGGGAAATAATTAAACTTAAAGAACATAGAAAAATCACAATATTATTAAAGGGGAACATCTGATTCTGATGGAAATTTGTACTGCAAGAATCGCATAATGTGAAACTTCATATTTTTAAAAAAAAGTACATCAAAATGAATAATGCTAATAGTAATAGAAAGCCAAATCACACAAGATCATTTCAAGATCAATGTAATAAATGCTTATTATTCAGCAGAAAAAAAAATCAAGAACAATGTACAAAATGATAGTGCAAGAACAGCTGCAATCTATTTGTTCTCATCAGTTTTGAGATTTTGGTTAAAAACTTTACAGCTGGCGAGAGATGCTGCTGAAAAACTCAGATTCCACTCAGTGGGCTGATTAAGGCACATCTTTATGGACTTCAAATGTTCATTTTCTGTGTTCACGTCTATTGAATTCTGCGGCTCAGAGACTTTCACTTGTAGCGTGCTGTCAGAAAAGAAGTGGGGGTGGGAGAGGGGAAAAAATGAGAAAAAGTTTAGTACGCTTTCCTCTCTCTGCAAACAAGCAAACTGGTAAGAGGCAAGGTGAGGTGGTGGCAGATCGTATACACTGGTTTTTGGTTTTGTTTTATTGCAGTGTGTTCCAGACACACCAACTGAACCTGATCTGTGCTCAGCTCTCCATGTGGCAAAGGCGGAAGGGAATGTTTGTGTAGAAGCAGCTGGCCTTGCTGGTGTGCTGTATTGGGTCAGTCTCCTGCTACTGCTATTCCTCTGCACAGGAAGAGGTCTGCAGTCTGACCTTTCTTCATTCAAGTTCCACAAAGTAAACCCACAGAACAGGAACAATGCAAGAAGAATTTTCTTTGTTATTTTTTTTTTCTTTATGACCTTATTAGTCATCTTATGGCTGTACTAACTTATAGAGGTAACTTGTTTTGTTTCAAATCTAGGAGAATAAGTAATAGAAAGTAGGAAAAGCTTAGGAGGTGGCGATCACGCTACCTGCACGCAGTTTCTCCTACAACAGTGGTCTTAGCAGCAAGAACCTCTCCCATCTTGTTGTATTTCAGGAAGCCAGGTCTCCTACAGGACTTAAGTGCAAATTATCAAGGACTGAATCTGCTGAAGTATAGTGTTCAGTGTGGTTGTATTTACTGATTATATAATCATACAATTAGTTGTGTTGTACGTTTGAAGACTTATGCAAAATTGCTTATAACATGGCTGAACAGATACAGTATACAAGAGAATAACCTAAAATGTATTGGCTTGTGTTACTCACACTATTGACTGATTTAGTTTAAACTTTTTCTTACGTGAGGGCAAGAGGGAACAACTGCGAATGTAACTGCTGAAGTGACAATTCATTGCTTTTCACAGATCACTGAAACACAACTGTCATGCTTTTATGTTCTCATGCAAGCTCTCCGGAATGTTATGTGCCTCTGTGACATGGCCTGCAACAGGCATAGCACCTCTGACTTACCAGCCCTTGTTTCTAGCCCCCCCCTAACTGGGTTGGCTTCTCCAACCAGTATTTCATTGTGTCCTTATTCTTCTGGGCTATCTTTTGTTTTGTTTTTTCCTTTACACCCTGTTTGTTCTTTTTTTTTTTTTTTTTTTTTTTTTCTGGTTTCTCCATGCTTTTGTTGCTCTGATCTTTTGTTTCCAATAGGAAACGGCATGCAGGTGGAGGTGACAAAAGACTAGTCTGTAAGGTTAACTTCTTGAATTTAAACCTCTGAAGATTTGAACTGTTGTCCTCACTTTCAGGAAAGCCAAAGCCTCCTCTCAGGACCATGAGATGAAGCATATATGAGATGGTGCTAGGACTGACTTCTGACTTGCTGCTTTTGTCCCCCCCTGCTCCTTTATGTGCTTTCCAGGCAGCAAATCTTGCTCTTAGCAGTGAACAGAAACCATCGACTGCTCCATGAAGTGCTGGAGTTATTATTTTTGTTGTTGTTTTGGTTAGTTGAAAGGAACAAATTGCAAGCTAGAGGGTTGGGCAATCACCAGTTGAATGAAGCTGTACAAGAGCAAGTGCTGGATTCTGCACCTGGGATGGAGCAATCCTGGCTGCACGTACAGACTGGGGGATGAGAGGCTGGAGAGCAGCCCCACAGAAAGGGATTGGGGGGTTCTGGTTGATGGCAAGTTGAACATGAGCCAGCAGTATGCCATGGCAGCCAGGAGGCCCAGCCATACCCTGAGGTACTGCAGGCACTGCACTGCCAGCTGGTTGAGGGAAGGGATTGTCCAGCTCTGCTCTGTGCTGGTGCGGCCTCACCTCAAGTACTGTGTGGTTTTGGGCACCACAGCATAAGAAGGACATAGAACTATTAGAGAGTGTCCAAAGTGGTGAAGGGTCTGGAGGGGAAGGCATATGAAGAATGGCTGAGGTCCCTTGGTTTGTCCAGCCCCGAGCAGAGCAGGCTGAGGGGAGGCCTCATGGTGGCCTGCAGCTCCCTCACGAGGGGAGCGGAGGGGCAGGCGCTGAGCTCTGCTCTCTGGGGACAGCGACAGGACCCGAGGGAACGGCATGGAGCTGGGGCAGGGGAGGGTCAGGCTGGGGGTTAGGAAAAGGTTCTGCACCCAGAGGTGGTCGGGCACTGGAACAGGCTTTCCAGGAAAGTGGTCACAGTACCAGGAGAGCTGGAGTTCAAGAAGTGTTTGGACAACACTCTCAGACATCTGGTCTGATGTTTGGGTGGTCCTGTGTGGAGCCAGGAGCTGGACTTGATGGTCCTTGTGGGTCCCTTCCAACTCGGGATGATCTATGATTCTGTGAAACAGGATATAAGTGCAAAATACTTTAAAGACCAAAGTTTGCACTGTCTTTAAAGCAGTAAATATGTAAACCTGACTTAATGCTGGGCAAACGCCTGATAGAAAATGCCAAAAGTTTGGGCTGTTTCTGTGATTTGGCATGTTACTTTCCTCCACAAACTAGGAATTGTACTAAGTAAGGATGGCCTCTTTTCCAACCAACACTGCTATTAATAATAGAGTATAATAGGATTTGGTGTAATTATGAACATAATTCCTTGTCATTAGGTTGAACCATAAATCACACTGCAGAATGCTAGAGGGGCTTTCTTAGAGGGGCTGTCCTGCTATTTACCAAGTAATGTTCACAACGTCTACAGCTATGATCAAGGTCCTGCCTTGCCTATGTTACATAAATACAAAAGACCCATGTCATAAATCTCTAGCCCATTTAATGGGGCAAGTTTCCTTCCCTTCCTCAGAGAAAACCTATGTATTTTATTTTGAACATGTATGTTGTCCGTTTAAATCTAAACATTTTTTTTTCATTTGTGCTCCTAATTCAAGTATTAGGAAGTATACTAAATATACTTTGGATTTAGGGAATATACTAACCATACTTCGATATTCCAGTGACTGAAAGATGACAAAATTGACTCTATTGCTAGGAGCTAATTGTTTTTACTTCTCTAGAGGATAGAAATTTTTTAGAGTTTTATGGATTCATAGATGAATCCATAAATGATTCCATTGTTCTCTGGATACCCAGTACCCTGAACTGGTGGAAGGGGATGGGGAGAGAGATGTGGCCCTCACTATCCATGAAAAAATGGTTGGTGACCTGGTACGGCACTTGGATGTGCACAAGTCGATGGGGCCGGATGGGATCCACCCAAGGGTACTGAGAGAACTGGCAGAGGTGCTGGCCAAGCCGCTTACCATCATTTATCAACAGTCCTGGCTATCGGGGGAGGTCCCAGCTGACTGGCGGCTAGCAAATGTGACGCCCATCTACAAGAAGGGCCGGAGGACTGACCCGGGAAACTACAGGCCTGTCAGTTTGACCTCAGTGCCAGGGAAGCTCATGGAGCAGATTATCTCGAGAGTCATCACGCAGCACTTGCAGGGCAAGCAGGCGATCAGGCCCAGTCAGCATGGGTTTATGAAGGGCAGGTCCTGCTTGACGAACCTGATCTCCTTCTATGACAAAGTGACACGCTGGGTGGATGAGGGAAAGGCTGTGGATGTGGTCTACCTTGACTTCAGCAAGGCTTTTGACACCGTCTCCCACAGCATTCTCCTCAAGAAACTGGCTGCTCTTGGCTTGGACTGGCGCACGCTTCGTTGGGTTAGAAACTGGCTGGATAGCCGGGCCCAAAGAGTCGTGGTAAATGGAGTCAAATCCAGTTGGAGGCCGGTCACCAGTGGCTTTCCCCAAGGCTCGGTGCTGGGGCCGGTCCTCTTCAATGTCTTCATTGATGATCTGGATGAGGGCATTGAGTGCACCCTCAGTAAGTTTGCAGATGACACCAAGTTAGGTACGTGTGTCGATCTGCTCGAGGGTAGGAAGGCTCTGCAGGAGGATCTGGAGAGGCTGGACCGATGGGCTGAGGTCAACTGCATGAAGTTCAACAAGGCCAAGTGCCGGGTCCTGCACCTGGGGCGCAATAACCCCAAGCAGAGCTACAGGCTGGGAGATGAGTGGTTGGAGAGCTGCCAGGCAGAGAAGGATCTGGGAGTGATGGTTGATAGTCGACTGAATATGAGCCAGCAGTGTGCTCAGATGGCCAAGGCCAACAGCATCCTGGCCTGTATAAGAAACAGTGTGGCCAGCAGGGCCAGGGAGGTGATCGTCCCCCTGTACTCGGCTCTGGTGAGGCCGCACCTCGAGTACTGTGTTCAGTTTTGGGCCCCTCGGTACAAGAAGGACATGGAGGTGCTTGAGCGAGTCCAGAGAAGGGCTACGAAGCTGGTGAGGGGCCTGGAGAACAAGTCTTATGAGGAACGGCTGAGGGAGCTGGGACTGTTCAGCCTGGAGAAAAGGAGGCTCAGGGGTGACCTTATCACTCTCTACAGGTACCTCAAGGGAGGCTGTAGCGAGGTGGGGGTTGGTCTGTTCTCCCACGTGCCTGGTGAGAGGACGAGGGGGAATGGGCTTAAGTTGCGCCAGGGGAGTTTTAGGTTGGATCTTAGGAAGAACTTCTTTACCGAAAGGGTTGTTAGACATTGGAACGGGCTGCCCAGGGAAGTGGTGGAGTCACCATCCCTGGAGGTCTTTAAAAGACGTTTAGATGTAGAGCTTAGGGATATGGTTTAGTGGGGACTGTTAGTGTTAGGTCAGAGATTGGACTTGATGATCTTGAGGTCTCTTCCAACCTAGAAATTCTGTGATTCTGTGATAGATGACTAAAATATCGAACCCTGGAAGAAAGCTATCACGGCAGACTATTTGCTCTTGAGGAATAACTGAAGGAAATGATTTGAAAACAGATGAGACCGACACATTCTAATGTGTATGTTTTTAATCTAGTTTTGTACAGGTTTCTCTACATGAGGCACAAGTAACTTTGCAAAACTAGACCTGAAGTACATGCTGGTAATTTACCTTTTATTGAAGAACAGAAAACTCAAGTGCTGGGAATTTCAGGGGAATACTTAAAAACAGGAGTAGAAAGATGTTAATTTAACATCTTTTTTACTTCCCCAGTATGGGGAAAAAGCTTGAGTATTTTAGGAAATTTTAATCTTAATAAAGGCAAAATGGAAAAAAGTAAGGTTAGAGACGTGCATTAATATATTTTTTAACCAACATGAGCCTGGTCTTTCATCACACTTTTGGTTCTCTTTCATGTGTTGTGATTTATTTTCTAGTTGTTGATGTAATAAAAAGTATGTAAATAAGGTATTTCAATTGTATTTTTAAAATAAAAGAATGTAATTATGTACTAAAATTATATAGAAGCAGTTGAATTTCCCCAGCAAGATTCATCAGCATATTCTACTCTAGTTTTTTATCCCATTCTGCTTGTGAAAGGTGTGGTGTGCATTAAGCATTCCTAGTGCAAAGAAGTGCTTTGTACAGCAACCCTTCATCTAGGAGGAGCTGCAGATTACAGCCTGGTGCTACCAGAAGCCATGAGGCCTATTTTGGTAGAGCTTGGAGTGGGGCTGTGTGGAAGCTGGCTTCTCTCTACAGCCTTCTAGTGCTCTCCACTCTCAAGGCTTACCCTGGGAAGAGGAGGGAGCTCTCTTTAACTTCTTGAAATGAAATGCCTTGACAAAAACAGGCATTCTACTGATCTTGAATGGCAGTCTCTAAAAAGGTTAAAATTCTGAAGACATCTGTTTTCTATTATAGCAATTATCATCTGTTTTGGTTTTGTTCACTTGTCACTGACTCAGTCAAGCAGATTCCATGCACGCAATTTTTGGAAGTCAGATACAGGTGCTTCTGTAGTGTGGAAAACACATCCCAGCGATGGCACATTTGATAGTTCTGCTTTCCCTAGTGGATTTGTCATAGTCCACAGTGCTAAAAACCCAACAAAAAAGAAGAAAGCGCTCTTTGGTATATCACACAAAGAAAGAGTGTTTAAAGAATAGTGATAGTTCTTGAAAATCCAGCCTCTTTTCTTCACTTTGAATACACTACTATCTATCTGCCCTTGCCCTGTAACTACTCAGGGAGTGTTGTACTGTTGCTCAGGATATGGAGGATGTTCAGTTGTATGATTTTATTTTTTTTTGACTCCGCATCAGCTGGATGCTGCTGCCAGAGCTGAGGATGAGGGCTCACTAAAGCTGCGTTCCCAAGTCACCGTCACTAATCACCTCTGAATTCGCTGTCTTTCAACAGAGGTGGAGAAGAGCAATTGGCGATGTTATTCTAACAACTCATAGCAACCAAATTAGATTAATGCTGATAGATTCCAAAGTCCTATCTTGTCTGCGGTGGCTAAGCAGGCAAGCCTGTATGTGGTCAAGTCTTCAGGCCTACTAGGACCTAAAAGGATTCTTTCTTCCCACTAACTTTCCTTCCTATCGTTAAAGCAAAAGGAATTAAATAGAAAGGTCTTTGAATTCAATCTTCTACTAAAGGAAGCAACATGGGGCCTTCCCATGTTCAAAGATCTAAAGATCTTTTTGATTCTTCTCCACACGTCCATTTAAAACTACTTGAATACAAATATTTCTTTCTGAAGTTTTGCTTTTGTTGCTTTACCCAATTCATCCAGTTACAATAATAGGAAAACTGACTTTTAATAGTAGGACTAGAGAGCAATTCTGTATAAGTTGATAGGCTGCCAAACATGAAAAGGAAATAATATTACTTGAACTTCTTATTTTCTATGTAGTTTGTAACTGCATTCCTCAAGAAAAACAGGACTGTCACACCTTCTGTATGGAAATGACAAAGTAGAAGAAGTCTGTTTAGCTGAAGTGCATACATTTGCTGTGTTACCCTCTGTTTACTAGGTACCAAGGCCACACAGAAAAAGCAGGCATAGGGATAACTGTTAGGTGACTCCTCAGCCCTTACTGTTGAAAAGATTACCGTCAGATGTTGTGCATTTGTATTCTGTAAAATGACTATGAAAGTGTCATCACGGGGTTATGTTTCTCTAAAACTTTTGCAATGTTCATTTCATAGCTAAAAACATCTCCTTCCCAACTAGCTGAGCTACCTGAAACTGTTTGTTGTTTTTTTTCCCTTCTGTCTGACACAAATTCTGCAAACTGAACTTGTTAATCAAAACATCATTAATGATGTGAAAATTTGTAACTTGGAAAGCAAATGTGCATTCTTGACACACAGCACTGATTTGAGGCTTTTACAGAGAGGTTTCAAAAAGACTGAGTGGAAGTAGTAAAACTTTAGCAGCATAAATGATTTTCTATGTATAAACCACTCAAAGATCTCTCAGAAAAGGAAAATATTAGAACTCATACAGGTTAAATGCTACACTGGCTACAGTAGCCTTGGCATGCTTGCAAACGGGGATTGATTTGCTAATGCAACATACATTGAAATAAAGGCAAACCAAGCACGCACAGTCAGATTTATTGCCTATGAAATTTATACTCATCTTTACACAGTGCCAAAATGCAACAACAAAGAAAGCTACAAAGAAAGCTTTTTATGGCTCATTTCTATTTATCAAATGGGTTCTTGTTGGAATAAGAAATAATATTTTTGAGGTGAATGGATGGAATCATACTTGCTAATATGTGAGAAAGAAGTGCCCTGGAAATAGATGGCATACCCAACTAGATCAAAGGAATTGGGGGGGGGGGGGGGGGGAAAAAAAAAAATTAAGGGAACCTTTAAAAATTAGAAATATTAAATATTGTATTTAACACAGCTGGGGTACTATGAAAAATAAAACAGTAAACAAGACCATAAGGAAGACAGGAGGTGAATAGAGTAAAAAAAAAAAAACACGTCGAGAAGTCAGAACCAGTCATAGTAACAGACTGAAATTATGGTGGAAAAGTTTCTTCTGCTCTTCACACTAACTCAGAAAATGTTTTCTTGGTCTGAGAGAAAAAAAAATGTGTTGAGAAGAAAGGAAGGTTACATAAAAAGGAAGGAAATAGGAATAAAATACATAGGAAATATATGAGAAATATAACTAAAAGTTTGATAAATTGTCAAGAATAATTTATTAATGATAGTATTAAAACTTTTTTAAAAAAGAGTTCTGTGATTTTTAATCTTTCATAGCATACTGCTTTCAAAAATCTTGGAAACAAAAAACAGCAAACAGTTCAGTAATCTAACAGTTGAAAAGAAGCATCATTAATTTCGTGAGGAACATAATTCATTCTTAATATGGAGGCACTGCTGTGAAACAAGTCTGTCTCTTGCATGAAAGAAATTTCTATGCATTACTAGAAACTAGCAGCATACAAATCAATTAAAGAAGCAACAAAAAATGTGCAATGAATATTGTTGAGTTCTCCTTAGAAACATGCTATAACAGAAAAAAAAAATGGTTTTGCTATTTTTATTCCACTTATTCTAAATTACAAAATGCATTTTAGCAAGGTTAAAAAAAGGTTAATGTTGGAGGTTCAGAACTAAAGATGCTGGTTTGGGCTCTTCTCAGAAAACAGAGAGCACCACCACCTCAGTACTACCATGAATGCAGCTATGTAAATCTTGTCATCTCAAATCCTTTTTTTTTTTTTCTTTTCTTTTCTTTTCTTTACAAATGCAGTTATATTATGGAGGGAGATCATCTCAGAAATATGATGAGACAGTCCCCATGTGGCTTAAAAGCCACCAGACTTCTGAATTAAGGAAGGTCAAACAATAATTTGCAAATAAGAAGTAATTTCCTTTCCTGAGATTGCTACTACATAAATTTTAAAACAGCTGTGAATAGTGAACTGGTGGATAAGAATTCAGGAGCAAAATATACAAAAGAATGATATTTTTGAAACACATCTCTCAATTTTAAACTATAAATACAAATAATCAACACGACCACAATTTTAAGAATTGATACCTTAAGCATAGCTCTTAAATCTTCACTTGCATTATAAATAAATTTATTAAATTTGAAAAACAAATAATTGTTACTGAGTACTTTGAAATTTATGCTGAATGCCCCAATAAGAACACTGAAATCTAACTTTAAGTACTGACTTTCTCTCCAAATTTAACCTCCATTCCAAATGTTGCAAACATGTCACAAAGATAAAAAAGCACCATCTAAGTGAGCAAGAGACTTTTTTTTTTTGGATTAAAAAGATGTCATATGGTATTCTTACAGCTTCTCGATTTTTTTTTCTTTTAGGCTTCCATTTCATATAGAGGAAAATAATCCTTTATTTGAAGCAACTAATCAAGATTTTAATGGCTTGAAATACACAACATGGGTGGCAAGCCATTACCAGTAAAATGTCAAATATACTCTCTTGTTTATTAGACGATATGAGGAACTTGTGACAATATCCATCTGAAGAGGCTGACTTCCCTAAGCATCTTATTCTCTCTGTGTGCATGTATTTTAACACGAAATGTGGAAGTCTCATTAGTCGTTTCTAGCAGGGCCACTATTTAGAAAAATTCTACCCTGAGCTGCAAAGTGAAAACAAAAATTAAGAGCACTTACGTAAGACCTGTTTGGAAAAAACAAAACAAAACAAAACATGAAGAATGTAGCCCTGTTACTCACTCATGGCTTGACAATGCGCAACTGATATAAAGCATTCAAAACCAAGCAGAAATGCATATAGGCTTATGCTCTTGAAAGGATTCTAAACTCTAAGCTAGTGTTAAATTAAGGCTATTTCTACTGGAAGGCAAGCCTAACGATGGTCATCATTAAAGAAAGAGCTAGAGCCAAGTTAAGGTGCTTGCCCTGCTTGCAGACATACACCGTGTTGTAGGACAGAAGCACAGATCCCTTACACGCCTGCCAGAAAGGGGAGACCAAAAGGAGCATGTAGCACGTAGAGGATGGAGAGTGGGTGAGCTGAATAAATGTGAAATAACTGCCTAGATTTCATTTGTGGTAAGGGATAAAGCTGAATGCAGACAGAAGTCACATGAGTTTTGACTGCTGAAAGAACAAGATAGTGAAACCTGCCAGACTGACAAAAAAACATCAAAAGAATTCAGAAAACAAGCCTAGATTCCATAAAGCATGAAGTTTCTCACTAGATATAGATTTACATCTTCTTAATAAAGCAAGATATCATTATTTGTACTCCACAGAATACTGAAAAACAACCTAGAACATGACAGATATCCAGAACATGTGAGAAATCATCTGAAAAGGTCCCTTTCCTTCAATTAATTAAAAATTGAAAGAACATAAATTGCTTCTAGACCTGTTCCACAAGTGCAGAAACAGTTAACTTTGCTAGAACTCTGAAGTGTCCAAAGCCGCTGGCCAAAAAGCATGGAGCTGGGAAGGTAACCCTACTTATACACCTGCTTCAGAAAAGACATACAGCTTGGAAATAAGAAGCCTATGCCTTATGATAAGAAAATGCTGTTCTTAAAATATGGCCAAAATCTTATTTCTTTTTCACAGAGGGGCAGGACAGGCAATGTCATCGCATGTAGCAGGTGGAATCCCGCCGTGTGAAGCCCACTGGAGCATCGGGCGGTAGCAGGAGAGCTGCTGGTGCTGGATCAGGGGAATGAGGCAGAGACCACGAGGTTCATTAAACGAGTCAGGATTTATTATACATGTGTAGTTAGCTATATATCAAGTCTACATTTCTGCTTTTATACTTCTGCATTAAAAATAGTCCACTTATTGAGAATAGTTGTTCTTTTCACTACTTTTTTTGTATGTTTTCAATCAATTTTCTTACTTTGTTTTATGGCTGTGTGAAAAAGTAACTTCCAGTCTGGCAGTTACAGTTAGGAAAATGTCCATCTGCATCACAGGTGAAACATCCTGAAGCCAAGTACTTCTGATGAAAAGCCTTCCAGGAAGAGCCAAAATACGGCTGTTAAGAGGATTGCTTGAGATCAGCAGACTTAATGACCGTTTCAATGTGTCTCTTTTGCATTTTACCTCATCTAATATTTAAAATTGGTTCCACTTTAGGAGTGTAGAATGTGCTCCTTCATGAAAGGGAAAGCTGGAAAGACTTGCTAAAAATGTGAAGAAACTGAAAGATAAATGAAGAAAATATCCTAGCTCCAGGTGATCAGAAGTCATTTTAAAAGCTTTTCTACGTGAGTTCCAACCTTACACAAAGGGTATGCAGACATGGATATTGTGTCATCTGCATGCAGTGCTGCCTGCCCCTGTGGCAGGTCCACAGTCTTCTTTATGTCTCTGATAAATCCACACCCTCTGAAGTAATTTAAAAAAATACATTCACTACATGGTGAGTCTTTTACTGTGTTCCATTTTATTGTGGGATAATAGTTTTTCTTATTTTAGCTTGGCTGTCTTGAAGTTTTTGGATATAGCTTGGCTGTCTCCAGGGTATGTGAGTGTGGTCTGAACCACCCTCATGGCAAGAAACATAAATGCTTACCTAAAAGTTTTTTTATATATAATTTTCTTTGCCACCACGGACAGTAATAATGTTTCAATGTTCTTAAAGAAAGTAATTTAAATAATCATAATACATATCTACAGTAAAAGGGAACTGCCCTCAACATCAAATGCATTGCTGAAGCAACAGTTCAGAAGTTGAGTAATAACGTACAACATACGGACCACCGTGTCTACCATCCACCTTACCTTGAATAAAACAGTTAATGTGAAAAAGGGATTAATTGTTTTCTGTTGCTATATTGACTGCATGGCTAGTCCTAGTTGCTTGGTACCACCTTGAGCTGTAAGAACTTGACTCACTTTATTCCACTTGCATATTCTAACAAATATCAGGTACACACAAAAATTTGACAACATTCTGCCTACTTGCCACAATGCTTCATAATAAAACAGCATCACAATACCTCCCTCTTTCAGGAATATTTCTTAAGACACCAAGATCAGTAAAATGTGAAGATAAACTTTAAATATCGATTGTGTCACCATAAAAACATTTCAAGCATGGCAACAGAACAATGATATAAATTATGGTACCACATCAACAAAAATACAATCCAGAGAACATATGAATGAATAATGATGTTTTCATGTGCATTAAACTTCCAGGTGCAGGAACGATGTTTGAAAACACACGCATGCACAAGTAGAAATCATGTTCCTTCTTTTTTAGCCAGTAACTTACATGGTGGACTAAAAATATTTATATGATTTCCTTGGCTAGTGCAGACAGTACACAATGTTGAATCAACATGCTTAAACAAGACATCCTTTTCTATACTGCAAGAGTATGCTGAAAAAAGATTTGGGGTTACAAGCATGGAGAAAGCTCCAGAATCATCATTCATCTTTTAACAATTCCTTAATCAATGATCTTTCTGTTATATCCTTTCTAAAGACAACAATTAATATGAGAAACTATGAGTAAGAAGGAAAATAATAATAAAAAAAAATTGTAAATGAAATAATGTAAAATAGTTATCAGATTTCCTAATGATCCAAAACTAAGGGAGGAAAGTTATCAGGTAAATAAAATTGAGTCCCAATTAAAACTAACACAAGACCTTATCACAGTAATAGGTCTTACACTGCTATAGCAAGAAACAGTGTAAAGATAAATATAAATTGAATGCAAAATTTTCTTGGCTACGGTCAAAACTATGAAAGAAAAAGAAGTATGAGAGAGCTCTTTCTTCATTTGCAAAAAAAAAGAAGAAACATAGATTTACCCTTCCCTTTTTTAGTTCTGGCTTTTTTATAGCAATCTTGTGTCAAGGTTTGAACTTAAAAACGTTTCTTTATGTTGAGTTTGACTCCAAGTCAGTGAATTAAAATACAAAACAATAGTTTAAATGTAAAAAAACTCTGTACCTTGGAAAAGCGCTGAATGGTTACACTGAATGAGCTTAATATGAAGAATTGTATATATTACATAAAGCAAAAAAAAAAAAAAAAGAAATGAGTATACAAGAGCCATAATATTGTTTATATTACAACTTAAATTAATACTTCAGTTTATTACCAGGGGTAGTTTTCTACAGTATAAAATACAAAGGGGTACATAAGATTTTACTCTGTTTTGAATAGGTTTTTTATCCTTTGGGCAATATAATCTGATTAGCTAATACAGTTTTGTTTCTAAAAAGGAGTATTCTTGCAGTAATTTAATTCCTTATGCAGAACTCTTCTTCTACTTTGGTGAGTACTTAACACCTTAGTTATTTTACTGAAGAGCTGAGACTTCTGTTTAAGGAGATATCTTCACCCAAGAGAAGAAATAATTTCACAAATGTACCCTCTTTGTAAGTAAAATAATGGCCTTTCTGTGATCACAGTTGCATAACAATGTATTATAAATATCTAGCTTTAAAAATGGATTTAATTTCACACTAGCCTAAAACCATGCCAAACGAATGCCTTTAGCACAGTAACTGTATATTGAGTTTGACTAGAGTAATTTTGTATTTGAAATTGTTCTGTAAGGATTCAATGCACAAACCCTTTAGAGTCAGCAGATTTCATTTGGCATCTAATGGATACTAAAACGGATCTCTGAATGAATACTTCTCAGAAGTACATAGTACTATTTTTTACTATTTCATTACAAAACCATTACAGATTTACATTAGAAATCATGACATGACAAAAATGATCTGCTTTGTTTTTAAACAACTCTGTCGGTTAATAAACTAAATTTCTACTTCATTTTATAGTTTACCCTTCCTCACAATATGAGTAACTACACCATGGAATGAAATTCTGTTCATTTTGAAATCAATAACCAGCTGCCACTGACTTCAGAAATGTCAGAACTTGATCTGTTGCCTCTCTGGTTAGCATTTTTCTTTCATCTTTCATCTTATAGCCATAACACAATATAACTCACCTATTGTAGCTGAAAAATTAGTGTAAAATATTCTGTATGTGTTAAATTTGCACTTTCTGCATTATTCTGATGCTATGTTTAAGTACTTCTCTGAAATTAAAATGATTATCATGCAATAAAAAATAAATCCAAAGTGCTTAGTTGCTTGACCTCTCTAATTCTTTAAGATTGCATTTTAAGGTGAAGGGGGGAACAGGAACTTACCTACTTGGCACTTTGGGTAATAAGTTGCCATTTGTCCACTATTGCATGATTGTCTCTTATGCCTTTTTCTTACATTTGTATCAGTGGTCTCCCATTGTGGACTTTTTCTTTTGTTTATTCTGATAACAACTTCAGAACTACCAGCAGGAATATCATCATGGCTTACACCACTACTTAATTTTCTGCTGTGAAACTGGTCATCCAGCCTTTCAGTCACTTTAGATGAATTAGATCCTTTAGATGTTTCCATTTCATTTTCTTGTTTCTTTAATGCATTTTGCTTAGTAGAATGGGACCTTAAAAGAGGATGTCTTTTTTCTTCCAAATAGGCCGGATGGCTTTTACTTTCAACAGCTTCAGGAGAATAAATGACATTATTTAACTTAAATGAATTGTGTTGCTCAATATGGTTGATTTTTCTCAGAAATATTCTACAATCTTTAAAGGTTTTGGCTTTCCATGTATTCTGAAACAGTTTATCTTGGCTTTGTTCTTTTCTACCATTTTGCTGGCAACAAATTGTTCCATTTGTCTCTGCATGTGACTTATACAGTATATTTGCTAAACCGGGATGTGGGTTGAAGTCAGAAGATCCCATCATCTGTTGAACAAATGCATCTCTGGCTTCATTTTCAGTTGGCAAGAGGCTACTCTGAGATTCTACCAAAGTCTGAGTGGGCTGTATTTCTACTGTGTTTTTTTCCTGTAGCTTGGGCATTCCATCATTGCTTTTCCCACTTGTACTTTTATTAAACAACTGGCTTTGGCAAAAGAACTGTAAATTTTTCCTTTTTGATTTCCAGCCTCCAGGAGCCTGGTTATACAGCTTTTTTTTTGTTTGTCCCCACCTATCATGCTGTAACTTCTTAAAGTCATTTCTTTTTAATCTGGCTAATGTAAAATTACTTTTCATGCTTAAGACTGGAGACCTCACCATGTTATGTAATATCTGTAGTTTCCCTGCTGGTTTTGAAGGAGAGGATAGTGCAAACTTTTTAAAGTGCTTTCTGAAAGGGCAAGTACTAAGGTCAGACTGCTTAGTTTCCACCTTTATCTCTCTAGTACTAACTACTTCTAAAGGATTGCGAGCATTTGCCTTTCTCACTAGAGAGAGAGACTGCGTTTCTGTAGTTTGCATAAACCAGGTGCAGAGCTCATTCATATTACACTTTTTCTGAAAAAGCATTTTTATAGGTGATGTTTCAAGTTCTACAAGACAGGAGTCTAAAGGGTTTGACATTTCAGTATTACAGTCCTGTTCAGCGGGATCCCTGTTCTCACACACACATTTATCAAACTCATTTCCCCCCACTCGCAACCAGGTATTAGTTATCTGTTCAAATCTATTATTTAGTTCTTCCATCAACGTGTCACTTGAAGTGGAAGTAGCCCACCACCTGAGAGAAGGCTTCGATGAAAAGATGGGATCCGATGATACTTCATTAATGGGCCCAAATTCGCCATCCTTAAGATCCTTTTTTGCACTTCCTGAATTTCGTATTTCCGAGGTATCTTTGGATGTGGTGCTCTGATTTGATTGCCTGTGTCTTTCCTTTTGATCTTTAGCTTTTCTCAAATGGAGCTTATAAGACTTATGTAACAAGGCACTTCTACAAGTAAACGCACTAGAAGATGCTAATGAATGTAAAAAATGCAGCGAAGGTTTTCTGTCTCTAACAGAATGTCTTAATGGAATTTCACGTTTCCTTGACACTGTCGTAATAACGTTGTTTGATCCATCTTCTCTAGAATCTTTCTGCATGCTCTTTACTTGACCCATATTATTGCACAGTTGATTGTTTCTCTCCTGTGGTATGCTTTTTTCTAACACATTCTGCTGTTGTAAAGGAGGAAAACAGTTGCTAATACTCACTTTTCTTTCCTGAGGTGAAAATCTATTAACGGTCACGGATATACCAGAGATTTTTACTTTTGCTGGCCTACCGGGCTTTCGAACGGTGGTTAAGGGTTTCTTAAATGGCTGTATAATATTGCTGCAAGGGTGTGGTGATGCTAGGTTACTCTTGATAGGTCTAACATAGTCATAACCAGAGACCTCATTTTCAGTAGAAGGCTTCTGTAAGGCTTTTACTACTTCACTCAAAGCATTTTCAGTTTCTGTGCTATGCCGCACTTTGCTGTGGTCATTGGCAACATTGAAATCAACGTGTTTTGTGGGCAGAGTGCTGATGACATTTGGATTACCTTCAGAAACATATCTTTTAGTTCTTCTTGACCTTCCAAAAACAACTGTCACAGTAATATTTTTGTTGCTGTTAACTTCTTCCGTGACTGCTGCATCTGATTTGGTACCTTTACCATCACTGTTAAGTGCAGGTCTATGTTCCGTACTTTCAGTTACGTCTATTTTTGGTTTTGGAGGCCGCCCAATAGGTCTCTTAACCTGCTTAACGACTTGAGGACCTATTTTCTTTGGTCTACCAGGCTTTCTTTTTAAAACTGATTCACTGCTACTGTTTGATTTCTCCACAACTTCATTTTGCTTTGAGTCATTTAAGTTAGTTTGAACAGCTGCACAAGAGCTTGTAATTTCTTCTGCATAAGCACAGTTTGATTCCTCCTTAGCATCATCTTCTTTGCAACCAAATTCCTTGTCACAGACTGCATGAGAAAGATCCTTTGTGGTCTGTTTGTCTAACACAGTGTTTGCATGCCCCTGAAATAAACAAATATCTGTGTTCCCTTTAGAAGATGCAGTTGCAGAAGTCAAAGTGTATTTGACTCCTTCACTACTATTAACCTCTGAGACAAACATAAGCTTAATAGGACTTGAGTAGCTTAAGGGAGATGAGGTCTCCCCAGATTCAGAAATTGTATGTGAGTTTTCATTATTGGAAGTAGAACTGGATGAATCAAAGGTCAGAGACTTCAAAAGGCAGTCATTAATTTCTTGATCTGTAACCATCTCTTGTTTGTTTGTCATCACACACACAGTTTTGGTTTTACTGCTGCTTGGCACATGTGAATGTGGAAGGAAGCTTTGTCCTGGGTATCCAGTTTCACTCAGACTGAAAGGTAAACCTCTTCTAGCAAGTGGGTTGATAATCTGTTCATAGGCATTATCTTTTATTTTTTGGCTTATTTTGTAAGCATCCAACCATGAGCTGTTAGTCTTTTTAGCTAAGTTTATTGTATCTTCTAAACGCTCTACAACAACTTGCAGATTTGTGTCTCTCATAATTTTGCTTATATTTATGTCACTGCACCTTTCAGCATGAACATCTTTATTTATTTCCATATTTTCCAAACCTTCTAAAGACTTTTTTGCATCAGATGATTTCCTAAATACAATATTGTTTGTTACATACACAGAGTACCATCCAGGAGGCACAATGTTACGTTTAGTTCTGCCCGGGATTCCATTACTTTCCTCCTGAGGAATCTGATCAGACTCTTTTAGGCTCTCACAATCTCGTGTTTTTCCAAATTTAGCCTGGTTGGCTGCAATAGCACTATTTTCTGAAAGAAGTAGAAAGTCAGAGCTGGTTTGAAAATTAGTAAGAGGTAGTTTGAAAGACTCTGTTTGGTGTACTGGAAAGCACATTGGTTTGGCTTGGCAATTCATACGCGGATTACTTTCAAGACATTGCAAAGCTTTATCTTCTATCACTGTAAAACTGTGTCTTTTGTTTGGGTATATCTTATCAAAAGTCTTTGTAGATTTCTTTGCATTTCTATCAGAAATTGACTTTTTTCTTACAGGCTTTTCATCAAGGCTTGCAAGCTGCCTCTTGATTTGCAAAGACTGCCGCCGAATGAATGGTGAATCAGGAGAATTATACATTGCAAATAATGTTTCCTGACGCTTGCGGAATCTTGTTTGGATAATTTTATTTTCCATTTGTTTATCATGTTGGCGAAGTAATTCCATAAAACTATAATCACTTGCCTTAGCGTTATGCAAAAGGGAGGTTATGAAGTCTCCTAATTTTACATCATTTTCTGGTGCCCTGTCACTATTAGAAAACTTTACAAGATTTGTTGCTATGTCTGTAGTGTCTATTGATTTTAACTTTTCATTAATACGGTCCATTAAATCTTGAAAAATTGCGTAATGTTCACTGTTCTCAACCTTCTCAGAATTTATGTAATTTTTGCCTTCTTGATCTGTTGATTGCAGTGTTCCATCTGAATATTCAGTCACTTTTCCCCTGCATGTTTTACCTTCAAATTCAAATTCTCCATTGCTACTTTCAGCTGGCAAGAGGGATGGAGGCTGGTTGATGGAGATTTCAAGCTTGTTGTTATCTAAAGTTGGAAAATCTATGGCTGATCCTTCTGGTATTTCAAATTCTTTACTCTGTACAGGTGACAGGGGAGGTGGTGATGGGCTGCGAGATCTATTTGAATTTTTAATGCTGTTTAACAGATCACAGTCCTTAGTTGAAGACGTACATGCTGCTGCTTTTGCAGAATTCCTGTTAGAATTTTGCAATTGTTCAGCAAAATACTTATGAGAACTACATGCTTTGTTCACCATTGTCTTAATACATCCAATTGCTACAGCTTGGCATGACAAAGAATGGAAATCTTTAATACAAACAGATAGAGGTGGTAAACAAGTGTTTGGTCTTTGATTTCGTAAACAGCACCTTTTTGTCAGCACATGTCCATTGCAATTGCAAAATGAAACGTGAACATCCTCTTCAGTAAGGGAACTGGGACTTTCAGAGTGGACCAAATGTGTTTGCTTGCAACTGCAAGCTATAGGAACATTTTCATCTTGTATTAAAAATTTTAACATAGCCAAAGTCTGTTGCCAGTGATATGAACAAAAAGACTCCAAAACTTTGTTTAATGTTGATTTTCCTTTTTCCAAACTAGTTGTTTCCTCTGAATTTGCATCAGCTGTTGAGCTTGAACTGAAAATGAAAACAAATCAAAACAAAACATAAATTACAGTAAAACACCATATCTAATGTTTGTTACAATGGCTAAGCTCAAGACTAAAAACCTGAAGTCTGCTAAACAGTTCTGTTCTATTTGCACAAAAATTTGCAAGTTTCACTAGAAATGATGTGCATCTTGTATATAGCAGTGGTAATCCTACCATAAGAAGAATAATAATCAGAAAGAAACTAAAGGACAAAAAGAATAGTTCTAAAAAAGCTTCCCATATCTAAATGTAATTACAGTAATGTTAACTTCCTCATATTTCAAACTGTCTTGGTCATTAATGAAGTAAAAACTCATCAGGAACCTGTGGGGCTTATTTTTTACTGCCATTGCACAACCTGAGTAGTTGAGGCACAGAGAGGGAGAGTAAGTGTGAGCCTAAGGTCACAATTCAAGCTTGTGGCTGAGGCAAGAATGGATCCATCTCTCCTAAGATACCTCCTAAGATAATCATGTACACCAAAGTGTATTGAGTGCTCTTAGGATACTTGTTTAAGATCCCCTCAAAGACAATTATTTGTTCTTTCAAGAACACTTAATAGGCTCACAAAGAATCTTTAAAATAGCCATTTGCTCCTGTTACTGTTCTTTTCAGATACAAGCTTCCCTTCTGTTTTTTAAATAAATTGCAGTGGTGCATTACAGGCTCTTCATTGCAATATATTACACACACATATACACACGCACACACAGTTTCCTTATACAGAAACAGATAATCACCACTGGAATATGAAACTGCTGTGTCAAAGGTTAATATTCATTAAATCCCAAATATAGGGTAGGTCTATATTTAAGAAAGACTTCTGAGCAGTTGTTCTCAAAGATATCAACTCAAAATAAAATCACTGATGAAATACTACCTTAACTATTTAATTCATTTCTCATAAATTATTAAAACTAATATCACTACTTACCTAATCAATCATTTATATTGAAAAGCTGAAAAATTTCCATGGTAGAAATTAATACAGATAGTTCTTCAATTAAATACAAATTCCTTACACTGGATAGCAACTATCACCAGATAGTTATCATCTAATTCAAATGTTTTACTGAAACCAATTGCACGAGCAGAAAGTATTAGAAGAATTCTGTTTTAGAAAAGTATGTATTTTTAAACATATCACCAAACTCTGAACATGACACTAACTTTTTGTCCTAATATTATCTTATGTAACTTTTTACATTTAAGCCTGTACTTCAGAAAACCTTCATTTTGGTTAGTTTTACAACTGTGTTGAACAAGGAACATACATATTTAAAATGTAATATATTTATTAAAAAGTTACCTATTTTTTTTTTTTTTTTAGCTCATATCCAATGTAATTAACATCAACAATAACTTATAGCTTCACGTTTCTTACTGGAAGTTATACACACAAATTTGTATTTTTAATGTCCCATGTGGATTTTAATGTTTAGAGTTTAAAAACAGCCAACTATGCTTAATAATCCCTTGTGTTCTTTCCTTCCTCTGCAATATTTAGTATGAAATGGAATATATTGAAAATCAATCAATCATTTGGTTCTACTGTTAACTCAAAAGCCTAAGATAATTGTGATGCTACTAATTGAAATTGTGATTATGGAGACATAAAAAGTCTAAAACCCTCTTTGTACTTGCAATCCAAACTAAAAACATGATTCAAGGGCATGTTATGTCAGGTTTTAACTAATTTTGAAACACCCCTGCACTAGGAAGAGTCAGAACATTATTTCTCTGGAGTCACGAGGTGTCAAACTGTACCACTACACTTGGGAAAACAAAGCTTATCCTAGTAATACAATTATGGATAAAAATTAATCACCCTCCCCACCATGACTGTAATGAAATAATGTATCAAAAGGCTAAAGGGAAAAAAACAAACAAAAAAAACAAAACAGAACAAATAACACCCCAACCACCAGGTAGGTAGGTCTTCAGCATTTTGTCTGTAAATCACAGTCCTTTTGCTATGTAATAATTTGCTACCTGATGGCTACTGTACAGATTTTATGGACCAAATCTCTAAACAGATGTCTGTGTCTTTCCAGGCCTCAAGCTCTGTCTAATGATGTTTCACTGGAGATATTTTAATGGAGACTGCTTGTATCCATAATGTAAGTAACTGCTATTTCATATATGCTCACTGGTGGAAGAAACTTCCCTAGTGCTAAAACCTTCTCAAAGTTAAAACTGCTCTGAATTTGATATGTTGAGATTAGGCTATTAAATATTAATATGCTGGTTACCACAGACATACTGGACACTCCTAATACGATTTCTTTCCTGGTTATAACCTGCTTTTCCTTCGCATGTTAGTTTCTAAAGCTGACAGACAACTTCACCTAGGGCAATGCTACCACACTCCAAACAGTCTCCAAAGCTTGTGAAAATGCAGCAACCCTGACATGGTCACCATTTGGGAGTAGAGTTTACTCTGCAAACACTTTGAAACTTTAAAGCAATGCTTCTTCTTTCAAGAGAGAGTCTCTCTCTGTAGAGATGTCCATATATTTAGACAAACTACTTTAATAGCTTTTCAATAAAATTGTGGAACTGTATTTCAGCTTCCTGTAAGTCCTTTAATTCTTCCCTATAGCCCTTTGAATTTGTGTTGTCACACAGCAGTTAAGATTCTCTTTGGGATAAAGGACTTTAATGTTAACTGCACAGAAGGATGAGATTTCACAACTGCATCCTTCCTTCACAGATCTGCCTTACACTTCCTACAAATGACACAAAAAAAGGAGGCCAGTGAGAGTGGATAGGAAACGGAAGAGTTGAGAGGAGAAGGGACCAATACATGCTGCTCCCCCAATACCTTTCGTGTACAAAACCCCTGAAGACACAAGTTAAGCATGGAATTACATGACTTGTAATGGCAGGGGCATTTAATACCACAGTGATGATCGACTGGAGTCCAGAACTGGCACAAAGGCAGAGATGTGGTAAGGTTAAGAACTAGCCCTTCAGCATATTATTTTAGATATAAGCAAATATTTCTCCTCAAATCCAGAAAATTCTCAGGAAAGTGTTCTTATGAGAGGACTCCCAAAAGACCTCCTTCCCTAAAGCTTTATCCTTGTTGGACCGACCTAGCAATGTTGCTGAAGACTGAGCAGAGGAGCAGAACTGGGGACTGCAAGCACTTGCATGGACCGCATAGAACTCTGAAGGAAGTATCGATTTGTACTTACAGAAATTTCCTAAGTAAATAAATCTCTCCCCAAAAGCTGTATTTTATCTATAACAGTATTAATAAGATGAATATTTGTTTCAATTTAAGCACCCATATAGCTTTTGATAATTTTCACTGCAAACTAATTATATATCTACATAGTGTTGTATTCCGTTTCTTCTAATTTATGAGTAATATTTCAGTTCTAAGCAACCACCCTTCCTTAAAGCTATGATCTCTGCTATATAAAATTCTCATAGTAAATTAGTCATTAAATGCTTAATTTGTCCAGGTCTTGATCTAATGCCCCTGTTAAATATGTGCCTCAGGAGTAAGTCAAATGAGTCAGTGTACAGGTTTTTTGTTTCTTTTCTTTTTCTTTTTTTTTTTTTTTTTTACTGAATGAGCAAATCAATCACACATCAGTGTTGTAAATTTATGTGCAAAAGCATTGAAGTGCTTTACTACAAATTACAACGTAGAAACACGTTAACTAAACAATTAAATTCATACAATCAGATTTAGGAATATAACAACACAAAGAAGAAACAGAATTACAGTACATTTACAACACAAGACAAATACATGGAATTCATTAGAAAATATTGTAATAAATAATTCATGAATTATAGTGCAATTGATTTATGCATAAATATAACTAATTGCCTAAAAATCAGTTGTTAACAAAAATCTGTCAAAAATCAAGGCAGCCACAGAGTTTTACTAAATTACTGCGACAATGGAAATACTGCAATTAAAAAACAAATACAAGTATTTGTACTGTAAACAACTAAAAAATCAGTCTCACTAAAGTTAATATACAATTTAATATAAAATTGTCATTAGCTACCAGAAATGGTTTAAACAGCTTTACTGAGCAGTAGTTCTAAAAACAGAGGCACTGTTTTTTAATATAAAATACTTGAGAAACATTCAAATAAGTAGAAAGCATGTAGGGCTTGCTTTCGCCTTCATTTAAAATTCTGCTGAAACATGGATTTTCAGAAAATGTCAATTACTAAGTAGTGACTGGTAACTGAATTTATAAAACAGTTCAAAGTGTGTAATTTAAATGACATTTAATGGAGTACATAGGGGTTGGGGAAGGAGAATCTACACATTTCCCTGCCTTTCCTTAGTTGTGTAATCAAAAGTTAGCCTAATAATTAGAAACAAATAATTCTGTTCCTTTAAACACTTACAGGTTGAGTATCATCTATAAACTATCAAAAAATATTTTAATATACTATTTCTGACCAAAAAATAAATACAAGTACTAAAATGTTGAAAATTAATTATAATATTACATACAAAACTACTGAGTACTGTTAAGTCAATAGTAAAATGATCCCTGATATTATGAATCCTGTTAATTTTTTGGTCAGGTCATCTTTTAAATGATATAAAAAGAGTACTGTAACTTGCCTTCGATATAAACTTCGGACTCAAATTTATAATATTGTCTGAGGAGTAGAAAACACCGGTATGGTACAAATATTAGGCAAAGCCCCAAATTTTTGCAAGTAAAACTGTATAAAGACAGATCTTGAAACGTTTAAGGTTTTTTTCAACTTCACTTTCCAGTGGGGATACATTAAGAATTTAATCCTTCTGGCCCTCACAAAATATGGCTTAATTCTTTTAAAAGGAAAGATGACCCTGACATTTGCTGTTTTGTAACCTCCTTGTTATCGGGTACAGTTCTGCGTAAAAAAGGATTCATTTTGTAATATGCAAGTAAACCTTAGTCACTGAAGAAGATTCAGTATAGATCTGAGAGACCAAAGAAGTGATACACTGTTTGTGCAGCTTCACTTAAGGAACATTACTCTATTTTAAAATGTATTTTTTATTTTTTAATAAGGTTAATAAATATGGGCTAGATTTTGCCATCAATATTGCAAGTATGCTCTCTGCTGACTCTAATGGCAAGTTTATCTAGAAATCGAGTTACCTGATATGGCCCATACGTATCTAATGTCCCCTTTCAGTTTTTATAATTAACCTATACACAGGCAAATTTAAATGGGAAAAAAATTGACAATGTATGCATGTGCAACAAATGTATAAAAGTTGGAGAAAAGTCTTTTTCTATCCCAAATTAGATGCATACAGAAGTAATTACATTTTGAGAGGAAAAGGGCATTGATGTTCTGTATCAAATGTATGAAGCAAGCCCCCATTCATCGTATGTAGACACGTTCTTTGTGATATTCCATGAAAAAATTAAGTATGATATAAAGTCCAATGTGAATACGTTGAAATTCATTTAAAAACTGCAATATGAAGGTAATTGGTCTCCCTTAAATTCTATTAAAAGTTACCTATTTAAAGTGAACTGTCTAGCTTCTAACTACCAAATTTATAAAGAATTTATATTATTGAATGTTCAAAACAGCTTTACTGTTCAATATTTGTATTTCTATCAAGACCCTGAACTGTAAATTTGGTTATTAGCAAAATGATAATGTAACTTGGTATTCTGATAAACTGAAAATGTTTTGAAATGTCACAGCAGCAAATACATTACAGTTACAGTGAGGTTTTTCAATAGGAGTGTGACACAATCCTTAAATAAATTTTAAGTAGTCATAACGTCAACTAACCAGCACGTTTAAACAAAAAAAAAAACAACAGAACAAAACGCCATTCTCAAGCTCATTCTGTGCACATTATGAACATGCTCTAAGTTGCATTCCAACCTTCTTTTTAAACCTTACAAGTCACCTTATTTTTCAAACTAAAAAGGAAAATTAGGTTTAAATTATTTTATGCTCTTAGTATTCCATCTTATTTCATATTTAGTAATTCTATAACTACAGTAATTTCTCAGGTTTCATAAGTGTACACTTTGTAAACACCAATTTCTTTCTAAACCACCAACAAAATTGTCTTAAAATGATAAAAAATGCAGTTTATGCCTGCTAACACACATTTTTAGTAATGAAATGTTTATTTCTTACTTGTATTGGATATTTAAGTAACGATGAAGTTTTTTTTTTCTTTCACAGAATGTACTATATCCTACTAATACTTCACAAATTCACTTTCTTTTAAGGAGCTAGCTTTTAAAAAATCCCTTGATTTGTATAATCTGAGTTACTTACAATTTATTGCAAGTATTCTGTGAAGTTTAGAAGTTTGCTAACCATTGATTGTGTATTTCCGTAATAAGATGGTTTGTTGAATGGGTAGAGTGGTTCTTCACCAATTAAAAATTATGTTTCACATGACAAATACTTGTTTTTCCAAAACATCTTTATGCTATTGACTACTAAATAAAACCTGAATCTTTTCACCTATTTATACAAGGATTATATTAAATACACACTATCAGAATTAAGTGAGCAACTCTATAATTCTGTCCACAGTGAAAACCCTGAATAAAACTATTTTTCAAAAGGCATGTATGTGGTTTTTGAACTGTATAATTTCACGTCTTCTGTCAGAGTGAACATATGTATTTCTCACACAGTGTGTGTATACAGACATACATACACACACACACAAAACAATTTGCTAACAATTATTCTACACAGGCTTGCTACTATTTTTGCAGCTGCCAGTCCCTGAATCTGTCATATTAAATAAGCCAGTATCTGGTAATCGGAGTTTCTTCTTCGGCGGAGTCTTCAATGTTCCAGATCTTTCTTTTACTTTATATTCTAAAGTGCTGTGAGGTACCCCATAAATTCCTTGTGCTTTGGAAACACTCATTTTCCCACTCATTACCATTGCAATTGCTTCTTCCATTATTTCATGATCATACTGCCGATAGCGGCCACGTTTTTTTCTTGGCTGCTTATTATCTTTACGATCCAAACTATCTTCTGTATTTTCTGAGGTTCCATCTACTGTCCCATTCTTAGCATTAAGACACAAAGGAGAGAGGTCCCCATGCAGAAAGTAGGAATCAACACTTGAGTGAGTTACAGGTCCAGAACATTCAATTTTGTTCTGTTTAGGGAGTATATTTTTCAATTTTTGAAGAGCTGATCCTTCTAAGACTGAGGAGGTTTTAGAAACGTGGTACATAACATCCAGAAGACCAGCAGTATCAGACTGTGGTTTGGACACAGAACTTATTCTTAGCTGAGGAATTTTTAATTGTACAGTAGGACTTGTAGTTTCATATTGTAGATTTTCACTTTTTTCTTTAAATTGTGTGACCATTCTCTGTAGAGTTAACTGGTGGAGGTAACTGGAAGCTGTTGGGAATTTTAATTCTGAGGTTTCAAGTAGACTGAGTTTACTTTTTTCTGTGCGCTCTGCTTGAGCTCTTGCCCACAAGGCTACTTTTTGTAGGACTGCACAAGTTTCTTTACTGTCTTTAAATGAATAACTATCATTGAAATCTCGAGTTTTGTTTTTAAAAGGTGCAGGCTTTCCTGCTGGTAAGGCTTCTAAGTGGAGAAGTAAAGTTTTTTGAGGTATGCCATAAAGTATGCCTGCTTTATTTATGTCCAGTGCTCCAGACTGAATGTCTTTCAAAGCTTTTGAGAGCAAACCATCTGCAAACTCAGCACTTCTTTCCACATAGTCCTCTCTGTGTCTGTGTAGTCTCCTGGATGGATGGAATGAAACGATGGTAAACTGATGTATGAGAGACTCTCACACAGCTATGGAAGGGAAGGGTCCACTCCTTTATTATACTCCTTGCTTCGGTAACATCACTGCTTCTGATACTTTTAAGCCTTTGAGATGTGGTAGTTAAATGATTATCCTAGCAAAATGTTACAGTTCTGGTAGGACAGTGCATCAAAAATCATACGGTGGCTTCTACAGCAGCCCTTCCAAGAACTTTATATCCTAGCTCAGTATTCGATAATATTCTCATGTGCTTGCTATATTCCCTTGTTCACAAACTTGCAGAGCAACACTGTTATAATTTTAATTATACAATTAACGTTCCATTAAATACCCAAATCCTGAAGGAGTTTTTGTTAGTAGAAACGTGACGTTACCGCTAAACAAGTAATAAAAGAGTCAACCCCCTCATAGAAAATTTGCAGCAATAAGTACATAACTACACACAACCATCCCAGACTTGCACAAAACTAGGCTTTCTACAACCATAAGGTAAAGAACTGTAGTTAACAATCAAGTCCATTTTGGCAAAAGAAAACACAGGTTTAAATCTTCTAGCCACTATTTACAGCTTTCTAATTACAAAGTCATATTAATTTTTAAACTTCTTCATATCAGCAAATTAATAAAATGCAATTCTACATCATCCAAAAAATACTACTGGACTCCTATTGGTAAGAAGTTATTTTGTAAGACATACAGGTGACAAAAAGGGTCCTGCTATGGCTAGTGGATGGGAGGATGCCAAAATCATAAAGAAATCCAACAAAACAATGCGTTTCACTAGCTTTGTGGTAGCTTTCAGCAGATGCAACAACATTTTTCTTGCTGAATAAAGAAATTTAACTATTTGCCACCACACACCATAGCCAGAACCATGATGTAAGTATAAGTATGATGATTAAGAGCTCTCTCTCGCGCGCGCTTTCTCTCTCTCATATTAAGGAGTATTATAGATAACAGTCATTTAATGGTTCATGTTAGTTGAAGAATATTTTAAATCTAAATATTAACATGGTAATTTTTGTCAAAAATTGAAGTTTCCTAAATAAACTCTGAAAGAATATATTTGCATTCTCTTCTACTGTCCTACTGCTTTTACTGTGTTACATAATCAATTTGCAGTTCATTTTTAGTAACATGAACTAAAGTTTGGTGATTGTTCTGATAACTTTTCTTTAAACAGAAAAAAAGGAAAAAGACAAATGAAACATATGATATATACATAGACACACACTTATGAGTGACACAAATTCTTTTGAAAGCAAAATATAAACCACACGTGTGTGTCAGTATATACAAATATGTTATGAACATAAAACCTGACTTCAGAGAAGTAAGAGAAACCCCGATTTTCTTTTACATAAGCCGAAGAGAGTCCTAAATGTTGCTTACCCAGACACCGAGTTTTCAGAACACAATGGATCATATTTGGGTTCTTCCAACCTCGCGCTTTTCTTTGTAGAGAGATCTAGCACTCCATCCCCTGCAATGAACGAGTAGTGATGATAGCAGTTGTTTAAGGATGACCTCAGACATTTTGTTAGCAATTGTTTGTAGCTATGGTACAATTTTGAAGCAGTTAAAATTTACCTTGCAAATTTCTGGCATCTTACTCCTTTAACAGTATCAGCTGTCTGCAAATGATTTTATCTGATTTATAGCAAAATTGTCTAAAATTAAGAAAAATCAAAAACCCATAACGAAATCATGAAATTTAAAAGAATGTCTTAAACAGCAACATGTCTGTTTTCCTAAAAATCATGTATGCATGAATATTGCACAGTTTACTTTCAAGGCAACCAGAGCAATGTACTTCATGTTATTGTACAAGCATACTGTAAACAAATGAATCTCATAATGAAGTTAAAATGGACATAACTAAATCACAGACTTACAGGATAATTCAGACTAGAATGTTCCTCAAGAGGTCGCTGGACCAACCTCCTGCTCTGAGCAGAGTCAGCTATGAGATCAGATCGGGTTACTGGATGAGAAAGGAATAGTAGTACCCCAATAATGGGAAGAGAGCTCAAGCCCATAGTGTTTTCAGTGTATGTGACCTATGTCATTAAACAGCAGAAACATTACTAACAGTTTGTTTATACATACTCCCCCTGCTGCTCCCACACAGAAGTAATGACATAACTAAACAATCAGAAAGACCTAAACTGGGGTGGGAGTTCACTCTGTTCAGTCACCAGCAAACGTTATATTCAACATTTATAGCTGGATGTTAAAATCTATGAATTTTTGAAATAGACATATTTTATTTCAAATCAGTATTTACAAACACTGAAGATTAGCAAACCTATTCAGTGCCTGACACTTTCCTTCCAGTTAGAGTGTTGAGATTTTCTTGGTTTATATTTTTTTAAATCACATTTAATTTATAGATAAATTTCCTGAACATATTTAATTTCATAACATTTTTCTTGGTTTTCTGTTTCAAACTTGGCCTGTTTTGTGTGCTTGTGTTATAAGAACCCTTGAGTTTCAACATGTAGCTCAACATTTAACTCTACAAGCAATCTTATGCTAGCCCTTTATAGTCGTATCATTTTTATGTTATGTATTATTTGCAACACGTTATCATGTATTATTTGCAAAACATCAATCAATTATATATGTTTTCCTACAGCCTTCGACTGAAGACATGAAGCGTTGGTTAGATTTTCCAAATGCCAAAACTCATGTGAATTCAGAATAATTGTTACGGTAACTCTGCTTTATACCAATATTGCAAAGAAATATATTTTAGTGTTAGTTGCCCAACCATTTTATGTTGGAAGAAGAGTAAAGAGAGAAAAATTAACATTGTAGACCAATATAATAATATTAAGTGTATTTATAAATACACCACTTGTCAAAGATGCTCCTTTTCTCCTAAGCTATTTCCCTTCAAAGTCCTCCTTAAACCCTACGGAAGTTAAAGGAAGGACTAGTTAATGCTAATCAAACTTTCTGAAGAAGTAATATTCCAGAAGGAAAAGCCAACTAAAATCGCTACAGAATTATTCTGGCAAGGAATATCCAGACTACTACCCAGCCGTTAAAAATCCCGAATACTTGCAATGACCCTGACTCCTGCGCAACAGACATATTTCATCTGTTGTGTTTCATTAGCAACACAAACTATGTTACCCTTTAAGGGTTTGTGTGTTCTCTTTCAGAATAGCTTCTCCACCTTCAGTTGATATTCACAGGCACCATGATATAAAATGTTTAGAAGAGATCGCTGGACAAAGTCACTGGAAGAAGTACCTCAGAAAACTACCTCAAAGTTCAAACTCATCAAGTTGCAAAAGCTAATCACTAGGTAGACCACTGTCACATGACTTAGGAGTCAAAAAGTAGAACAAAAGAAAACCAAGAATAGATTAAAAACAATGCAAAAACACCAAAATGAAAACACATTGAAACATTTTCAACATACACTGTTGAAAACCAAATTAATCTATAACTTTGAAATAGAGTTTTGCTAAGGACATTAGAAAATCAACACAACCAACATCAATGGCTCTTTCTAACCAGTCTACAAAGGAATTGACCCTAACAAGATTTTTTTGGATATTGCAAGATTCCAAAATGAAATGTAAACAAACCATATCATTTTTATTTCCAGTCTTTCAGAATTGGTTTTGACAACATAAGCCCCCACCAAACTGAAAAAATGACTAAAAAGAGGACAGCACTAAAAATACAGATTCCTGAGACATGGAATTAGATACTGCCTCTAAAAGGTAAGCAGAATGGAATAACCATTTCAGGTTCAAGACAGCTGAATGTTCAACACAGTAAATGCATTTATTAAGTATACGTATGACTATTCCCTGAAAAAAATGTTCTATGGGAAGGCGATCCCCAGTAAAAAGAGTGAAAGAAGCATGTGTGAGATTTGATATCCATACAAAATAGCAGATAAAGTCACCACAGACCAGGCTTTTCTTCAGTGATTTCAGTCAAACAAATAAAACTTAACAATCTGATGCAGGAGGTGCTGATAGGTTGGAAAGTTTCATTAAAATGTACAGATCCTAGCGTTGGTGGATCTTTCTGCTTTACAGTAGAATCAATTACGATGAAGGAGCACCTCCAATTGGTAGGAACATAAGAGCACTGGCAATGAAGTTTTAAGACCAAATGAAATTAAATGAATGTATGTATAGATAAACTGTAGAGATCTTAATTTTGGTTAGGTACAAGAGCAGAAGTTTACAGAGCCAACTTTCTATAACAAGATGCAAATAAACATGTGTCTAACCACATCTCCAAGCCAGGATTTTCAAAAGAAGCCCTGCTTCTGTGGGTACAGCAATACATTTCTGGCCTGCATAAAGTTACAAAGCATTTGAATGCTTACTCTGTAACATTAACACATCTTGTGCATACACTTACCCTATAGAACATGATCTTTTTGTATCCTTTGTATGTAACGAGGGCATTAATTTATCCAGGTATTGTTTTTTTTAAGACTGTTTTCTTGGCCTAACAAAATTTCTGTTGTAATAAGATGTTCACACACAGTCTAGTAATTTTATGTACATATCTCCTGCATGACAAACAGAAATCTGTTTGAACAGCAGTACCCCTTGCAATCATGCTTGTCCCCTAGGTACCTTATTGTAAAGGTACAGAACAGAGCAGTTGCAACTCATCCTTCAGCTCTTGCCCTAATACAGGACCCAAGTCACACAATTTTCTAGTACTAGGGAACAAAAAACAGATCGTACAGGTGGACAATGAACTCTGAAAACCTTCGTTACTTGCAAGGTAGGAACAGTTCTTTTTAAACTAAACCAGCACTTTCTACTATTTCTATCAAATCACTCAAACCAGATGATTTAGGCAAAAATTCTGGACAAGAAGTGAATAACATCAGGAACAGAAAAAACTCTATATAACATGGGTCTAATAAGAGCCATGGAATCACTTCCACTCTGCATGTGAAACCATGACTATTACCAAGATAGTCTTCATAAACAGAAACTATGAAACACTGGATAATATAGAAGAGTTATTACAAGTTTTGCAGGTTTGCTCCTTCTGGCCTTCTAATGAAATTCTTTCTGCTGCAATCTAATGATTTTGAACTTCAAAGAAATGGCTTGACCTCTGGACCTGACTGCTCAGCACCACATCATCAGGTACAACCATACCAAGGTACAACTAAGCTAAAACATCTTCAGAATAAACAGGACCACAGTAATGTGAACCTCCACCAGACTAGCAAGGTTAGAGAAACAGAGAAAAAAGAGTCTGTATCAGACACCTGAGTTCCTACCATTGGTATTTCAATACTGATTCTAGCAAACATGTCATTTTCTGGTTTTCAGGAAATCTTTCACTGGTTATCTGCCCGACTAGGTCAGATGATCTATTCTACCCAGTCCTGTGACTCCAGCATGGGAGAGCACAACAGCCTGGCCACCACCTGCAGCTCGTTCCTCTCCTACTCTCCCAGCAGATGCCACTGGATCACAGAACCCAGAGGTCTCTCTCCCTGACTGCTGTCTTTACCATCTGGCCTCGGTTCTGTTAGTTGGGAAGTTATGAGAGGCCTTTTTTGAACCCACTGCCAATGTCCGTCTCTACCACCTCCTGTCACAGCACTTCCAGCTGTTCACAATTCACTGTGCAAAAGAAGCCCCTTACCTCTTTTTTTTTTGTTTGTTTTCTTTTAAAATGTTTCAGCAAACCTTACATAGTTCTAGTATTTTGAGATTTGGTAAATTATCCCTTTACCCTATCCATCATACTGTGGCAAACCTCAATATAGCTTTAAATCGGAACAAAATGGCACTGACTTGTCTCCATCATCTTTCTTGATGATGCCTTGCCCTTTGCTGTCTATTTTTATGGAAACACTGTTTTCAGAAAACTATCAGTAAGAACTCCAAACTCTTTCATTACTTTTTAACTACCACTTTGACTAAACAATTTTTGCTGACCAGTGAAGTTATTTTATAAAATGAAGAACTGCCAAATTGGCTATACAGTGGGTGCGTGTGGCAAGGTGCTGGCAGCAGTGGGGCTGCCCCATGCCGGTTGACCACAACTGATGCCAGTCAGCTCCAGTGAACCCACTGCAGGACACAGCTGAGCCCAGCAGCCAAGCTGGTGGCACCTCTCAAAAGACACTGGAGGGAAAAATACCCCTTTAGTTAAAAAGGCAGTATTTTAAATTAACTTTCCCCAAGAAATCTTCATCCATGATGGCAAGCAGTAAGCCAGCATCCTGTCCTTAACTCAACTTATAAGATCTTGTTTCTGGTTTTATTTCCCCCTCTGAGCCACTGAGGAAGGAAGGAGTAAGCAAATGGCTCATTGGAGTTTGTGTTTTCCACTACTGGCAGTCAAACAAACAAACCCCTTTCTTTTCAGAAGGAGTAGTCAGGCATTGGAACAGGTCGCCCAGGGAGGTGGTGGAGTCACCGTCCCTGGGGGTGTTTTTAGGGAAATGATTTAGTGGGTGATAGTGGTGCTAAGGGGATAGTTGGACCAGATGATCTCGGAGGTCTTTTCCAACCTTAATGATTCTATGAAAACCCTGGACACTGTTCCAATTATGACCTTTTTACACCACTATTAAACAAATTGTTTATTGAATATCTTTGCAGATTAAACAATTTATTTTTTTGAAACATAGCATGTATACCTTCAAGGACATAGCATTTTTCCCACTCTATATAGTGAGAACAGTGTATTAAAATAAAAAAAAAAAAGCAAAGGATTATTTTATTTGATTTTTTTTCAATACATCTAATTGTAGCAATCAAGAAGCCATAGATGTTGTGAGCCCAGTTGCCATACCAAGTTGAAGGAGGGTCTTCAAGTTATGACACTAGTTACTTCTCAAAAACTAAGAATTGTTTTGTTGGAAATTTTGATTTCACAACATATAGGAAAACTAGATAATAAAAAGCTGTTTAAAATCATTCAAATTCAATTTTTAACTCTGGTCACCCTTACTTTCTCTATGTCAAGAATAGCCAACAACAATATAGCTATAGAATAGCTGTAAGAACTTGAGTGCAGTAAAACATCCCTCACTGTCACCCAACTCTGGAATAACTAGTAAATAGATGACAATCTATATTAGTTACTAGTAATTTCTACCTATGATGAATCAAGGAGGCATGAAAAAGCATTACACAAATTCTTTTTTGTGTGCTATGTTTATACCCTACCAATCAACAATAAATTGTACAGCTAAACTAGCTTCTTAGATTACATACTTGTACAGTTTATACTTTTGCCTCTTTGCAAGTCACTCTGCTTACGAGCTTCAGGGTGATGAACCCTTCTGTATCTATTAAGGAAAAGAAGCCTCTACATTGAAGCAGCTGCTGCTAGGCTACACTCCCTAAAATGTTGCACAAAAAATTTAAAATTGCTATAGTGTAGTTCAAGACTGTTCCTCACTCCACATTTTATTTTGTGAAGATGCTGCTTTATCATTGGCTTCATTCAGAGGAGAAGGAATGACAAGAACCCTACAAATTACAAATACCCTATTTTTGTTAGGCACATTGCAGGCAAAACAAATTTTCTCTTGTGATGTAAACACAATGTACTCTTTTTGAGTCCTTGGTGGCATTAGAATTACACAGATTAGGAAGCATCAGCCTCTTGGGGTAGGATACTAGTGGATGTACTCAAGTTGAACCAGGGGAAGTTTAGGTTGGAAATTTCTCCTAATTTCTTCTCAGAAAGAGGAGTCAGGCACTGGAAGGGGTTACCCAAGAGAGGCGGTGGAGTCACACTCCCTGGGGGCATTAGACCTGGTTTAGTGGGTGACACTTTAGTGTCAGTTAGAAGTAACTCACTGAGCCTAGTTATTTACTAGCAAGTTGCAATAGAAACATCACACACGCAGAAGAAAGCAGACCATAATTCTGGTACCCCACTACCAGAGTCAGGTGCTAGCTTGAGGTACTTCTATGTCTGCTTAAATGCTCATTACTGAGTGATTCAGTACCAGGATTGTGATGGGTTGACCGAGGTCAGCAACCAGAAACCCAACCTCTTTTTCTCCTCCTTTGTCAGGAAGCCAGGCAGAAGGAAGTGAGGTGGGAGGGAAGAAGAAAGATGAAAAAGCTCATAGGTCAAAACAGTATATTGTCACAGTAAAAATGGACTTCAGTTATGGAAAACTAATTTATTGACAATTTAAATATATTTGGGTAATGTGAGGAAGACAGAGATAGATGAACACCTCCCCACCCCAACCTTCCCCAGGCTCAATTTCCCTCCTTCACTCCCAACCCCACTCCCCCTCTTCCCCTGAGACAGGGGTTACAGTCTCCTCTCTGCAGCTTTCCTCCTCTCACTTCTCCCCTGCTTGTGTGGGCTCTTCACAGGCCTTATTTCCTTGAGGAAAGCCCAAGTTGATCTGATATGATCTGAGACTTGCAGTGTGGATATCTGCTCCAGACCTCTCTCCTCCATGAGCTGCAGGGAAATACTCGCTCCCTCCTCGTTCTTTCCACAGGCTGCAGGGAAACACCTGCTGCAGCACCACCTCCTCCGCTCTAGATGGTTGCAGGGTTCTTTCTCACTTTGCTCATCCAGCATTTTCACTCTTACATGTTTTCAGAGAGGTGCCACAAACCTTGCTGTTGCACTCTGCTTTGGCCTGTGGTGGGTCTGGTGCAGAAGTGGCTGTGCCTGGCAAAGGGCAACCCCCAGCCTCCCCCTACAGATGCCACCCCGAAGCCCTCCCACGACTAAAGCTGGCACATAAACCCAATATGCAGGGGTTTTGACAACATGCAGCACTGTTAGCGTCAAACCTGACTATTATGAGAATTCTTCAGAGACAGCCTACAGATAACAAAGGAAGGTAAGAATCTTTCTGAGGAGAAGATAAGATCAACCAGGTATCTTCAGTGGCAGAACCTCTGCTCAGCACTGAACTAGTGCTTAACTTGGAGCAGCTCAGTGCAAGAAGATACTTCTTGTGATCTGGAAAACAAAGCCTAAAACTTCCTCTGAAGTAGTTCAAGAATCATTCCCATAGTAGAGGTACAAAGCTGCTTGCTTTTATTATTTAGATCTGCCATTTTAAATGAGACTACTGTAAATGCAAAGCACCTGACTAATTAAAAAGATGAACCTGAAGAATTTATGTTTAGGCCATTACCTGCTTCACAGGAGAGAATTTTAATTCAAAAGATACCAACGTCAAGGATCCAACAACAGAACAAACGTACAGATTTGAACTTTGTACTCTGTTACTGCCATTTCACTTGGAAATTACAACAAACAAACAATAAATTAAGAAGTGCAAGACAATTTAAAGACTACTAGAAAGGCAGCAAATAAGAACGTTTAGCCTTTTTCCCCCGTCTGGAGACTCGAGTGTTCTATGTTAGACAATATTAAAAATAATACAATTAAAAGCTGAAATCATTGGCCAACTGCATAACAGTGCCTAAGGATCACGATTATATTAGTTGTATAGACATCCTAAAGAACCCCTGAAAAGCTGGTCCAAGATTATACCTGTTTATATTTATATAATTAGTGTAAACAGCAATAAAATTCAGATTACATGGAAGATACAAATACCTCAAATGCTATGAACTTTTTTGGAGAAAAGATCAGTGTACTTCAAAATAGCTGAGTGACTGTAACAATAGAATTTTCATCCTAACCCTACCCCATGGCCCCATTCACCCTTTACCTTCCTTTTCATTCCTTTAAGACTGATTTGTGCTCAATGACCCAGGACCTGTGTTTGTTTACTTCACACCCTCATGTACATTTTAGTGTTAAAATTGGTTCCTCTTTATAATCAGCTGTTGAAGTAAGCAGCAGGTTATAGAGCTGATACCAGGTAAGTACTTTTTACCATGGGGGGGGGGGGGGGGGGAACCTTTTCCCCCCCCAATGATGCATCATCTAATTGAAGACTACAACACTAAGTATAAACGTATGAAAGCTATTTCATTATGAAAGTGTAATCTTTTAAAAGTGTAATTCTGCAATTCTATCTTTTTAACTTTAGTATGATATGACATACAGGTTCACTTTTCTTTGTTCTGTGATATAGTTGGACTAATATGAACCCTTGTATCTGTCAAAGACAAGCTGATTTTGCCAGTGTTCACAGTTATACAACATTCACAATCCTCCCTGAAAATTGCTGCTACTCCAAATCAAGTTTGAAGTCCAAAGCACTCTTGTGCTTATATTATCAGTTTTGGATAACCATAGTTGAGAGTAAAGCAAGAAAAATCTCATTGTCATTTACAAATATGAAATACCTTTCCTTGCCTTGAAGAATAAAATTGTGTTTAATTCTTAGTCATTACTGATCAGTACAGAAAATTCATCCTTCCATCATTTTAACCAGTACTGAAAGAATCAGTGTCCAAGGGTGGAAACAGCCAGAATGAACTTTGCTCTTTGAAATTGCAGTACATTCTCTTTTTTCAGAAGGCTTAACAGCCCTTTCCTTAAAAAAAAAAAATAATCTTGAGCCACTGTTACCTGTGACAGCCACAGATGAACTTACTTAAGATTTAGTATTCTAACACCAACAAATTCCCATGCTACTTGAAAGCATGCAACCAGAAATTAGGATATTTACCACTGAACACACAATAAGAAAAATGCTTTTAGAAAGACTTTCTTTATGTCCTGAGCACTGCTTTGGAAAGACAGAATAGTTATTTGGCACAGAAAAGAACTATTTATTTATTTTTAAATAAAGAGACATAAGGTAGTAAATGACATAAAAACACAGAAAAGCAAATAGAGGATATTTACCTTGCTGAGTATTCTGTTCTTGAGTTCGATTCACAGTGAGGTCTAGAGGGCTATCCTGTTCTTCCTGAAGGGAGTTTTCCGTTTGGTTCATTTGGATACTTTTACATATCATACTTGGTTCAAACGATGAACCATTTCTGTTCTCTTGAATTTTGCTACTTTTTGAAATGTACTCAATCGCAAACTGGCGGATCATTTTTTTCATTAATTCCTGAGCAACTAGGGGAATGTTAGGATCACAGTTCTGAGGAAGATCTAGGAATAAAAAACAGTAACAACACAAGCAACAGATGTATTAAGACGACAAACTGAAATACTTTTATTTAAATAAAGATTCCACATACACACGAACTCACTGCACACATTCATTGTACTTAATGAACACATTAAGATACCTCCTAAGTTGTTCTTACGACTATTCCTTACTAGTCACTTGCAAGAGCGTGTTTAGTGCTCATCAGCAATTTTTACCTTACTTATCATGGAATTTCACTATCATGGAATAAGTCAGATTATATGGGAAGATAAACAGTGCAAGCACAGGAATCAGAATCTGTATTTGTTGTTAAGTTCAGTTTTCATTTAAAGACTTAATTTTGTTTAGAAAATATTTTTGAATGTTTAGTGCAAGGTAAATAGAAGTATGAATAAACAGGGAGTTACCATAAACAAGGAATTACTTGCAAAGAACAACAAAAAAATTAAACTGCAATTTTACAGATTAATCCTTTGTATAACGCAGAACAGTTAGCTTCTGAGAAGCTGATCTTAAAGAGATAATTGTTTCACATGCATATTAGATCATCACGCCTGCTTGAGATTCAAGGTTGCAACATCAAAACTTATATGAAATGACTTGAGATATCCCATATAATTTGTAGTAGCAACTGAATTTTCAGAGGTCAAAGTGCTAACAATGAAGTCATTTGAGAGAAGAAAAATTCCTGTTCTAAACTGTATACACACTTTGTGTTTGTAAGGACATATATGTGTGGATACATACAACACTCCCATAGAAAAAAAGCACTTCATTTTAAAAGCACAAAAATAATAGAAGGATCAAACACAAGATCCCTGTAACTTTAATATCTGGCAGCTAGACAAAAGAAAATAAAGCTCATCTGACAAGCATAGCTGAAACTACATTTGTGAATCACCACAATAAAATCCCTCCAAACACCAAAGACAAAAAAAAATGTTTTTATGCTAAGTAACAAAAGAAATCTGCTAAAAAGTAAGCTGTATTACTGATCAATGCAATACCAGAAACTGTAATATTTCACTTCAAAAGATGAGCACAATTGTCCATACTGATTTTCATTAATGTGGCAGCAGTAGTACGTATTCCACTCCTCCTTTCTCTAGACACTATACACACAAAAATGTGCATTTCAAAGCTTTGTTTAACCCACTGTCCATCCTCAAGTTCACAGGTAATCATTAAAATAAATTTCATCAGAAAAGACAGAGGTTTAAAGCTTAAAAATAAAGAACTGTGAATGTGAAGAATTAGCTTTTAGATGATTCTTGATTGCCTGAAATAAGTGTCAAAAGGATATTGTGGCAGTTGCCGGGGACCTTATACCAGTCCAGAACAGATAGGTAAATAAAAAAAAGCTGAGCAGTTGAGTTTTGTTTTCCTGGAAGCTGAGAAACTGAAAGGACTGGATCTCACTAATATTTCACTCAGGTAGATGCTGTTGGAAGATAGATGGAGGATCACACAGTATTTGCTCGAGCATTTTATGTCAATGAAGCTATATCCACCTACCAGCAAGAGTGATCACTGAGACTGGACCAAAAAACACTGCTCAAGTTTAGGATGAATGTATATAAGATTCTATTTATTTCAGTTTTCAAAACATTCCACTTGAAGAATCCATTTTCATCAAGAAAGTATTGCAAGACATTACAAATACATGTATCTGGTCTGCTGAGGCAGCTGACTGTTCTGGTGCTTCTTGATAATACCTTTTGGTTACCAGATAAGGTAAAAGCTCCAGCATTTTCAAAAACTCAGTATATGATAGGTGTCTTGGCTTCAAGAGACCTTATGCAAGGCATGAATAAAAACCAAGCCTGCTTATGATTGAAGGCCTATCTTCTGACACTCCTTCAACCAGACTGCTACCAAAATTTCTAAAACTTGATAGGAGTTTCTGGAGGAGGGGCACAAAGAGAAATTCCAAATGCAGGACAATCCATATAGAGAAAAATCTCTCCCCATCGTGTAACATCCAGACACAGGTATTCTTTGTTTATTGGTATTTCCCGATTCCTGAATAATGAATCCATGAGGTGTTCATCTGCCATTTGGTTAGAGACACATGAGAAAACAACTTGACAAAAGATACTGAAGCAGCAAGGCAACAGATGTAAAAATGTTAGTGTATATACATCAGTAAAAAAAAGAACAAGATAAATTTGGATGTAGAATTGGAAAGTTGAGTTACCTAGGAACAAGATTGTCCGCCTAGAACTATGATTCCACCACTGTCAAGCAAAGAAAATTGCTGATCAATAACTTAGCTTAAAAAAAGCAAAAAACCTTACAGTGAATAATCAAGCAACTCAAATACAATGAAGTATAAGAAATGTCAACAACACCAGTCTGGCAGATATATAAGAAAGGTCATTCTATAACGGATGAGAAATTAGTCTGCTGCATGCAGCCAAGAAAACCTTCTTTGAAGACTTTTGGAGAACAGGTGATTACAAGCCCAAATGGGAAAGAGTTACTTTACATCCTGATACAACCTGTGCCTTTAAAAAGCAAGGGACCAGAAGCACAGGGTACACCCATGATTAACCAAAAAAACCACAAATGCCTGGAATAAGCATCTGCCTATTAATCACCAACATTAAGTACTGTAACTGAGACAAAGTTCTTTCAGAACTACCATGTTTCTATTCTCTACCTATTCTGTTTCAGACGCTTCACACTGGTAATACCCAAGCATGAACTGCTTTTAGACACTTGCCTGACAAGACTGCTTTTCCATTAGCAGCAGAGCCATCTTTTGAACTAGTTGGAATAACAAAAAAATTTTGCTCATATGCTTTGTCTTATTTTCTTAATTATTTCCAAATACTCCCTACAGAAAAATAAATGCAGTAAGATTTCTCATAACTGCTACAATTACTGACAGTTTACATATTTAAGTTAATTTACTATAAAAGGTAATATTGAATGGAAAAAACACCTTGGAGCACAATCTAAAAAGCGTGCTCCATGTGCACAGTATTTACAGTATTCTATCTGCTAATGCATATTCAGTCTACAAGGCTAGACCCTAATTAGTCTAAGCTTAACTGCTAAAAATGCAAATAATGTGACTATCACATCTTCAGTATTTGACTGTACTCACACCCTTAAACCATAATTCACACTGGAAGGACCTTACGAGGTCTCAGGTAAGAGTGCATGCTCAAAGCAGAGTCACCTTTAGGATCAAACCAGACTGCTCTGGATTTTACCCAGCTGGGCCTTGAAAATTCTGTGGTAGGAGACTGTACAGTCTCTCTGGGTAGCCTGTTCCACTGCTTGCTGATCCTCATCTCTCCTTATACAACCAAGAACATCTCATTTCAACGTCTTCCATTGTCCTGCTACGCACCACTATGAAGAGTTTGATTCTCTCTTCTCAGTAACCTCTTCAGAGGTATTAAAAAGCTGCTGTTGATCCATTCTTATTAATACTGCATCCTCTCTAATGGAAACAAGGCTTATGTGGATACATAACTTGTAACATTAGGAAGTAATTGAGAGTACTCTGAGTTAGAAATAATTTCCCACAGCTATCCAAATAAAACAGAAGAGAAATGAAAGATGTTAGATATTCAAATGAAAAAAGTGATGTATTTTCATATACTTTTTTTTTTTCCACACTATTTTATAGAAGAAATTTAGACTAAGGATAAATATAACTTATGTATGCTTTATCAATATAAGACTGATCAGAATAGGGTATACAGTTAGTGTATGACAGTCTAATTGCTTACATTCAATGACTGCATTACTATAGAAGTATGCAATGGAAACATGTTGAGACCTGTAATTTTAAGTTCACAGTGGTGAAGTTTCACTACACAAAGGAAATATTTAACTAGTCATACAAAGTTTGTAAAAGCAATTTAACATATTTTGTGGGAATAAAGTTATTAGACCTCTGAGCTTAGTCTCACTAGCAAATATTTCTTAATTATTATCAGCAGATGGCACCAAATATACTTTGTATGAACAGAAGTTTTTATTCTAAGATGTTTTATTAGGAGTAATGATTACAGCTAGTTTAAAGTTTTAAATTTAAGCCTACATCTGTTTAAGCTTCTGTTTTTCAGATAGAAAATTTACATGACAAGGTACCTGTATTTATTCCATGGGTTATGTATGCACATACATACCACTTCAAATCCAGCAAAACAGTCTCTACGAATTTGGAGTAACAGGTAGGTCTGATGGTCCTCTAGTTCCTCTCAGATCACTGTAGACCCTCCTGATACTAAGATACAAATGTGTCACTTATGATACAGCCCTTATGATACAGCCTGGTATTTTCTGCTTGTGGAATATTCCAGCCAAAATGCAAAGGCAGCAGTAAAGATAATATGCAATTGTGACTAACTGTAACAATTTATTTTGATTCAAACCTCACATTTAGGATTATGACTCCCTCAGTTTAAGTGCCATACCAACTTGTAGCTATTCAAATCCATATGGGTTTACTAGTCACTGGTAAATCACTAGTCACTAGTTTAAGTGAATTAAACTACACAATGATTTAACAGGTAATTCAGTCTTACACATGTATTTGGCAGGACAATGGACATGGAATTGAAAGCTCCCAAACTAACGTTCCACATTAGCATTTTGTATCTTGAAAAACAGTAATTTTTCCATTTAGAAGGAAATTGGGACAGCAACTCTTCTGATTTCTCTTCTGAAACAGTACAAAAAGGCAGCTGAAATCAGCAGGGAATCGTAATTTTCCTTGTACCTTACAACGTAGTTCCATGAGCAGCAGAACTAAGAATACCAGGCTGCTTATCAGCATTTCCTGTATCACCTCTCCCCCTCACAAAGGGGCTACATGTTTTCTAGTATGACCCCATCTTAATAGCCAAACTGTACCAGCAGCATCATTAGCTCCACATGTAAACTTGTCCAACTCACTGTACAATCATCAGCAGGTTAAAAAACAAAGTACAGCCATTTATTCTGAGCTGCCCCTCATGATTAGTTTAGTCAGCTTAATTGATCAACAAACAGAAGGAATAAGGGCCAAGTTTATTCTAGTTTTCAACTCTTGTAAACGCTCAAAGTTAGTCCCTCCTCTGCTTTAATGGTAATTTTCTTTACTTCATATCCTCATACCTCTGAGGATTCCCTTAAATGAAATTGAAAATGACCAGGAAATTCAAGTTACTGGAGACAGTAACACTGGCAGACAATCAACACATTGTGCATTTTACTTCCTTAAGCAAGCAGTTGAAATCTTGCTAAACATTCTTTCCTGATGAACTTGAGGGGCAGGCAGCTTGTGCAGTACACTTGTATGACATCCTTGCTATGTCAGACTTCTCAGTTCTTACAGTTAACCTAATTTATCAGGTAATATCAGATTTTGAAAAGACAAATCAGATTTCTTAGAATTATTAATAAAAAGGAACTGCAGGTATTGGATTAAATAGTATGCACATCTCAAAACTAATCTTCACTAAACTAATCTTCAAAGTAAAATTTTTTAAAATGACATTTAAAAGAACATTTTCAATAGTTTTCTGTAGTCTGAGATTATAGGCACAAGTCTAGATGGGGTTTACCAAACTCTATATACTGTCTGGGAAGCATAACCAGCTCTTGACATCTCTGCACCTCTGAAAGATTCAACTAAGTAAAGAATGAGAACTCGGAGGCAAAGACAATTATATATGGTATGGTATAAAGACATACTTATGAAAGGAAACATTTTAGAACATAAGACACTTAGAAACAAGAGAAAACTTTAAGCTTAAAAGGAAGTTATTTTGGTATCAAAAACATGATACTGAAGATACTTGACAGAGCTACCCATAGAACCTAGAAAGACTGAAGTCATTCAAGTCATCCTGACTATTTTGCTCCCTCCATTTTTCTACCTCAATTCCTTTATTTCTATAAAAGACCTTCAGGTTTCTGTCCTGGTGGGTCAGGACCTGAAGGTAAAACCTGATACACAACTGTGATCGCATTTAACAGACTATTTTGGTTTAAGAGTTCATGTAATAGTTCATGTAAGAGTAATGTAATAGTGTCTGGAAAGAAAGGCTTCCACGAACATACAATGTGGATTATCAGAAAGCCAGATAATTAATACTCAGTGATCAAAATGTCTGATAAAGCTCTCGATCAGCTATATCTCTGCCATGTAAAGATTATTGCATTCTGTAATATTTATAGTCAAAGAAAAAAACCTATGAGTTTCTAAAGCACATTATATTTTTTTCTTCATAGCTGCTTTGACAAAAGAAAATTGATATTTTAACGTTAAATATGTGAGGAGTCTACTCTACTTACAACACCCATTGGGCAAAGAGAGATGTCATACCTAGGAAAAAAGCATTTGGTTTTCAGATAAATTGCTTAGTGTAAACAAAAACTACTTTGGCTTTACTGAGGTGCCTGCCAAGGATAGGACTTCCTTAAAGGCAACTACCTACCAAATTTGCCTTTCACTAACACAAAAGTAGCTACCTAATAAAAGGTACCACTTCGTTCTTTTATCTTGGCAGTAATTTTATCACTCTTAAAAGGAAAGAATCATCATCTTTGGGATTTTACAGACACCCTCAATGAATGCCTGCAGGTTGTATGATATGGACAATATTTATAACACGCCTGCATGTCTGGAGGCCATCTGAACTTGATTCCTGGTGTCAAAAAAGATTTGCAAATTAAAATACCCAACCACATACTAGCATATTCGGAAAGTATATAAGATAATGAGACCAATAAATAAAATTCAATTTGCTCAGTCTTAGAAGTTGTTCACAGATGCCCCAAATGAAATTCCACTGGTCATGACAGTAAAAGACTGTATATGCTCTTGAAAAGTTTACAGTCAAAACAAATGAAACTATTGCTTCTGTTTTGAAGGCAGACAACCAAGACTTCCACAGTACTTTGACCACAAAAGAGTATCTGTTTTACTACCAAGTGTAACAAAAGTTCCTTTGGCTAAACGTTGTTTAAATGTTTTGATCCCCCACCCTCCCAGTTGATAACTGATCTCAAAAGCCTACAAAAATTCTTAAAGGAAACTTGGGATTTTCCTAGCAAAACTCTTTGGCTTCCTCTTACAAAGGAGAAACTATTATCTCAGAAATTGGCTTTACATGCCCTTTGCAAACAACAATTTGTTCCTCCCTTCCATAATTTGAACAAATTATGTTCTTTTAGGAAGTCAAGTTTAGGAAATCAAGTTCTTTTAGGAAGAACTTCTTTACCGAAAGGGTTGTTAGACATTGGAACGGGCTGCCCAGGGAAGTGGTGGAGTCACCATCCCTGGAAGTCTTCAAAAGACGATTAGATGTAGAGCTTAGGGATATGGTTTAGTGGGGACTGTTAGTGTTAGGTCAGAGGTTGGACTCAGTGATCTTGAGGTCTCTTCCAACCTAGAAAATTCTGTGATTCTGTGAACAACTTACAAGACTTTGCTGAACATGAACTGAAGCAAAATTCCTAGAAACTGTAGGCTGAACAGACATGTGCCCTGTAAGGAAAGACATTACATCCATCCCAGGTTCAAAGGCACAGTAATCTCTTCCTGCTACAGCAAGGTAAAGCGGGAGAAAGTTAACTTCTCTTTTTTTCCCCCCACCATAGTTACCCAAGAATACACAAGACCTTCAGAGAATCAAAGATAATCAGGAGAGATTTTCCACTTGTTTTTCAATACACAAAACCTTTTAAACCGAGCTGATCTGGCAAATCAAAAAACCTAAGAAAGATGCTAAAAAGCAAGTGCTTTTCTGAGAAATTTCACAGATGTCACTCACTCTGGTAAGGTGAAGCCATACCAAGTTTCACTTCTCCCATGATAAAATTTCCTCCCAAGGAGAATCAAAAGACAGCATCTCTACAGAGATGCAAAGCTTTTGCAGGTCATACAAGGGAAGGCAAAGATAGCGAAGGGTCTAGAGGGAAAGATGTATGAGGAGTGTCTGAGGTCCTTTGGTTTGTTCAGCCCAGAGCACAGCAGGCTGAGGGGAGGCCTCATGGCGGCCTGCAGCTCCCTCATGAGGGGAGCGGAGGGGCAGGCGCTGAGCTCTGCTCTCTGGGGACCGTGACAGGACCTGAGAGAACGGCATGGACCTGGGACAGGGGAGGGTCAGGCTGGGTGTTAGGGAAAGGTTCTGTACCCATAGGGTGGATGGGCACTGGAACAGGCTCCCCAAGGCAGTGGTCACAGCACTGAGCCTGTCAAAGTTAAAGGGACATTTGGACAACGCTCTCAGAAACACTGTCTGATTTTTGAGTGGTCCTGTGTGGAGCCTGAAGTTGGACTCAATGATACTTCTGGGTCCCCTCCAACTCAGGATATTCTAAGATTCTATCTAGAGAAAGCATGAAGCAGGTAATGTTGGAAAATACTGTACATCACATGACCAAGGAAAGAGTTGAGAAGGTAGAAGATTGAAGGAATCAAGAGTACTAGCCTAGGGAGGTGCCATGCAACTGGCCCCTTAATCAAAATATAATGGAAGTTTCATAAACACTGAGGTGGCAACATTTTATTCCAAATAGAAAACAAGCGGTTTTAAGCAAAGCCAAAGAATGAAGATGGACTCAAAATACATATTGCAGTCCATTCAAAGCCTGTAGGCTGAACAGACATGTGCCCTGTAAGGAAAGACATTACATCCATCCCAGGTTCAAAGGCACAGTAATCTCTTCCTGCTACAGCAAGGTAAAGCGGGAGAAAGTTAACTTCTCTTTTTTTCCCCCCACCATATGAGTGACTTGCTCTACTACTTTGACAGAGGACAAGAGGGCTGTCACTTTTGTCACACTCGCCTATTCTGACAATCAAGTACACTGACTAGACTCCAATAAAAACCTGTGAAACCTGTGATGAATAAAGCTGCACTCACATTCCTTACACAGGAACTTCAGGAAAAAAAATAATAATTTCACCTCTATCAAAAGAGACTAGCTTACTGGCAAATAACCTACATGAACCAAGCTGACCTGTCAGTCACTCGTGTGCTGCTATAACTTGTCAACTGCCAAAGAATGACAGCAGTCAAAGAATAAAATTTCTAAACACTGTTTTAAGAAGGTTCAAACACTGACTTAGATATATATAAAAGTCACAACTTCTATGTAAGATGACCCCAAATCCTATTCCGTAATCTGTAAAACATTATCTCACTTACAAGAATTTGCCTACTGAAAACTAGAAGCAAAAGCAGTTTAGGAACAGAAAGTGTTTATATACTTCAAAATTCCAGAGAACAGCATCACAAGTTGGCATAGAAAAAGTTAGCTCATAGAGGGAAAGAAAGAAAAAGGTAATGAACACAGATTTAAAAGAATAACAAACAATGCAACAGGATTCACAGCAATGGCGAGCAGAAAGAATTAGTGCTTCATTTTCTAAAGTTATAGGAAAAGATTATGGAAAAAAAAGAATAAAAGAACAGTATTCACAGCAGATTAATAAGAACTACTTCATAATCAAGGTCAACCCTAAGCCATTTGATTCTGCTAGAATATGTCATCTCCGACTAGAAGAGACATGCTTTCATTACCTTTCTTTCGAAAGAGTGCATTTAGATAGTTTTCTGCTTGGCATTCAATCTTATCAGTGTTGGACTGGCCCTGAGATGATAGTTCCTCTGTAGGCGTTGACTGTGAAGAACCAATAATTGATGCACGATCCTAGAAGATACATAGAATATTATAAAAATCTTTCAGAAGTTAGCCTACTGATAGTATAATGCACAAGTTATTGAGCCACTAAAGAGATTTTTATTACTTCCCATCACAACCAAACTATCTTAAGTTAAAATGCAGTATTAACCTACTAGCAAAATTCAGCTTTCTGATTCATACTTCCATACCAAAAATTAGGTGTTGGAAAGTCATGCTTGATATCATGTTTATACTTACACTGACTGTTTCTTTGTGTAAATTACAAAAGGAACATTTCTCATCCATAGACCAGTCAGTTAGCTCTTCTGGCTCACAGTCTTAAAAGAAGAAAAAAAGCTAGATGTTTTAAACACATAAAAATGGATTCAGAGAACAAAATACACATCCTACAATTCTCTTAACTAAGTTCCATTGTAATCTAACATGCATTTATTGGTACAACGTAGTCAATAGCATTCAATTCTTCAGTTATTTCAGAAGTCTAGTTTGGCTCATATGATTCAACTTTCAAGTCAGAGGGCATCTTCCTTAAAATGAAAAGTGAACCTGTACATTTCAGTTGATTACCTATCACAGTTACTGAAGGCATCTGTGTACAGTAAATTAAGCTCTGAAACCCAGTCATTATTCCTTTTAATTAAACATTATTCCTTTTAAAGTCTACAAGCCTACACCAAACTAAGCTGGGAATTCAGGTACAGCCCTCTTATCATTTGAACAATGTGTCATATTTAGACTATTTTATACTATTACCACAAATGAACCAAAACCCTACATTCGCTTGTAACACTTTATTTATTCTGATATAAACAAGAAGAATTTTAAAGTCATCTGAAGTCACACTTTAGTCTTGAAGGAATATATGACTTAAATAGACCTCAATGGAGACATACAATTACTTTTTTAAATCAAGTTATTAAGCTCCATTTTAAAGTTAGTTTTCAACCACATACTCTTACCAAGCCACCAATCACTACAGGTTTTCCAAAACAGACTGCTTTAATAGTTAAAATTAATCTTCTGGTTTCTTGTTTAAATTTACATATGGCAAGTTATTCCAATCTGTTTCTGTAGCAACATTGTTCTTATACCTAAACAGTTATTGCTCATACGTATTTAGCACCTTGATGTACTTATAATGAATTTATCCCCCCCCTTTACACTTCATTTTTTACACTTAATTTTGCTATGTTAATCAGATCTACTTGAGTCTCTCAGGAGACTCAGCCCTCATCATCTCTGCACTATTCCCACTTGAACACAGGTGACCAAGGTCTCAAGATAATAAACGGTACCTTTCCTGCAGCACCCCAGTTGCTTATGACTCTTGATCATGGCTGCACCATTTTAGCAGGAGAAAATTAACCACATTAACTACAGATCTTCCTACATCCCAGTCATTTCAGTTCATGCACTCACAGCTTAAAAATTTTTCCTTAGTACCAAATATATATCCCTCTCAATCACAGCATTACAACTACAGTTCTGCTAGAGAGGTTCCTGAGGTTATCTGCTTCCAGATACTGTGCTGGGTTGACCTTGGCTAGTTGCCAAGGGCAGGGGGTAAAAATAAGATAGAAAAGCTCATGGGTCAATATTAATGCAGGGAGATCACTTACCAATTACTGTCACAGGCACAACAGACTCAACTTGGGGAAAGTAAATTGAATTAATTGCCATTTAAAACAACTTTCATAATGACAAAAAGGCAAAACTAAACACCCTTCTCCACCTTCTTCACAATCAGTCTTTCCTTCCTGACTCATTTATCTCCTGCCTGATCCCAAACGGGGCAAGGAAAATAGGGATACAGGCATTGCCATCAGTTTGGCAGAATTGTTCTCTGCTGCTTCTTCCTTCTCACATTTTTCCCCTGCTCCAGCATGGGAACCCTCCCACAGGCTTCAGGGCTTCTTGAACTGCTCCAGCATGGGTCCTTTATACAGGCTGCAGTTCAAAGAGCAGGTCCTGTCCACGGGACACAGTCCTTCAGAAAAGACTGCTACAGCAGGGGTACCCCAAGTGCCACAGTTCCTTCCGGAAAACCTGCACCTGTGTGGTCTCTCCAAGGGCACCAGTTTCATTTTCAGGCCACCTGCTGTGGAATAGGGTCTTCCACTGGGGTGCAGAAAAGATATCTGCTCTCCACAGCCTAATGTAAGGACATCTCTACTCCCAGCATCTGGAGCACCTCCTCTCCCTCCTCCCTTTCTCTCACCTTGGTGTCTCAGGAATGTTTCTGACATTCCCTTCCATCCCCATTCCTCTCTTACAAGTGCTCTGCCCCCCCCCCCCCCTTTTTTTTTGGTTTATTTTCCCAAATAGTCACAGAGGAGCCAAAAAATAAGATTAAACAAAAAAATGTTCTTAAGTTAAATACAAAAACATAACTAGATTTAAAGAATAGTACTGAGTTACTTGGGTTACCTCAGCCGTCAAATGACAATTTAGAGCATAATTCTGTGTTAACAACCTGTTATATGCTTCCAGGGATACAAACCAGCAGTTTTGACAGGTTGGACAGCTGATGATCAAAGACAGACATGCGATTTTTCCAACTGCACAGTAAGAACAACAGCAAATTATTTTTGCTAAATTAATCTAGACAACCCTGATTGTCAGAACTATTCTTTCAGGATGTCTGCACATAAACTTCAAACATTCTACACGTTCATAACTACTTCATGTTTTCATAGTTTTCCTTGCAAATCATGATATGAATCTCATACAGTATGATTACTTATGAATGTTAGGATTAGGCGTGCAACTCCAACACAGCTGGTAAATTTATCAGAGTAATTCTTCTGCCTTGGAACCCTGAAGTTCCACTGGTAGAAGTCTAATTGGAGAGCAATCCTTCTGTGTCACCAAACAAGCAACACTTGAGAGGTGTAAGGTCTACATCACACTAAGTTTATTCAAAGAAGTGTAAATCATGTACAGGGTATCATATTAAAAACAGGAGCATAACGTAAGAATTCAATGAGTTAGAGACCACTATCAGAGTAAAAACTCAAAAATAGAGAGGCAATTGATCAATTCTGAGCTTCTCTAACAGAAATACTTTGAAACTTAACAAGGAAAAGAATAGTTGTTGTTACCTGGAAAATAGTGGTTAAAAATCATAATACTGGTGGAAAGAGAAAGCCTAAATGCTCTCTCAGGGACTGTCCCCTAAAATTTGAGTCATACTTCAGGAAAAAGATAAGAAGTAAAGAGAAGAGAATGCTCTTTGCTATAAAATTATTTCCAAACCATCCTCTCAGACACCGTCTTTCAGAGCTGCAAACTTTCAGCAGCAGCAGCACAGCAAAGTCAAGAAGTCAAATAAGCTTGTGGGCATTAACGATGTCTATTCCAGCTCAATGCAATAAAAAGAACTAACTACACATGCTTGCCTTTACATCCAGTCTTTCATTAGTTAATGTTACAGCAGCTGTAGACCTAGACTCATAGCAATTTACTTCATGCACCATGGGGATCTTTTGAAAGAGTATCCCCCCCGCCCCCCCCCCCCCCCAAAAAAAGAACAAAAATCACCACCAACAAAACACACAGCCAAATATCTTATTCTTCACCTCAGACCAATGCTTATCCAAAACAAACAAACAAACACACACAAAACAGACAGAATAAAACAGCAAATTCCCAGAAGCAACTGCCAGGGCTGTTTCTTGATGTATCAAATACATCAAATGTCAGGCACACAACAGTCTCAGGTCACCATCAGAGGAAACATACTGATGTCAGTATTAGTTCTTAACTACAGATAGGCCATCTGTGCCTCTGATCTTTCTGAGAGTATGGTTGTCTCTCTTAGATGCATTCAATTTAGGATCACGATCATTCATTCCCCCATTTTATCTTGCTTGGGGTCAGCTGATAAGAGATTTGGTGACAACTTAAAACAGCAGCCAGTCCATGAGAAAAAAAACTACTCGACTGTGCAAAGAGCATTTTAACGTTAACACACAGTTCAGACTACTACTTCAAATGTCATTTAGTGCAAAGCTATTAAACCTATTTCCCCCTTTTTAAATTAAATAATGACCTTTGACAAAAATTTCCACCTGTTTTCAGTTCTTAAGCCAAATGTTTGTTTCCTCCCATTTTTTTTTCCTCCAAAGTCACGTTGAATTAAGTTAACAGACATCTGTAGTACCAATTAGCTTTCATATTTATCTCTTAAAAATGTGAAATTGTCTACTAAACCTAAGCCTAAGAAACAAGTCCGACTTACACTTCCCAGGATTTTCTGCATTATTATAATGTCCCTATAAGTTTGCCAGCAATTTGTCAGTTTCAAACAAATCCCCTTTTTCATATGGCACTGCTGATTCTTAATAATTAAATTAAAATATCTGAGGTGATTATCATGTTCTTTCATCTTTTTAATTTCATAAGAACTTGACTATGACTAAAAGATTTGTTTCTAATGTAAATTTTCACCCCATTACCTTCATTATGAATAAATATTCAAGAAAAACAGGAAAAAAAGAACACAGCACACCCTCAAACAACCCTTTTTGTGCTATATGAAGATTTGTTCCCCCCAGCAGAGGAAAAATAGCAAGTGCTGTGTTTTACCCACAATATAGTGTTTTTTACCCACAACAGTGTTTTTCCTTTGTTCATAAGAGGACAGAACTCCCTCCTCCCAAATCTCACCCCAAATGCCAGCACATAATCTCAAAAGAATATACACATAGCAGAAGAAAAGCTGTCTAGCAGTTTAACTGAATATGCAGAAGTAGAATGTAAAGAATAACAATTTACATGTGAATCTACTTAGCTGAAAATGGGCATTAAGCAAAGGATTAGGAAGCCCTAAAGATTTAATAACACAAGAAGCCTTGAGAAGTTCTGAGCAGGACGAAGGCTGGATGCCGAGATATAAAACTTGACACCTCTGAAACCAGAAGATACACTATCAAAGCAGTCGGAAAAAAATGGTGATGAATAATAGAGGTAACAATAATCATGTAAACAAACACATCCTACATAAACAACATGTAAGAATTTTAAGATTATGAAAAAACTTGCCATCAGATTACCATCTGTTACCGTGGGTGGGGTTGTTCAATTAGTTTGGCTACATAGTTTATGGTTTACAAGATACTTTCTTTGAAAGGTAAGAAAAAAGGACCAGCAAAAATGAAGTGTACCTTTTACTTTTTTTTTTTTTTTTACTAAAGTAGCTTTAATTACATTAATATAAACTATAGAACAAATACTATTTCAAGACAGAATTAAGGAAGAAATATAACACTTAATACATATTAGAGATTTTATGCATTTTTTTTTTGTTACACAAAAAACATAAGAATGAACAAATAAGAGAGAAATGCTATTGTAGCTAAGAGGCATGTATTTCAGCAGATTCTCAAAAATTTCTTGATAAGAAAGACATTTAAATTTCTTAAGCTTTATTCAAAGAAACATACTCTCCTGCTAACAAAGCGTAATGGTGCATGTTGACAATACTGACAGCACTGATCCAGTGGTCATGATGAGCAAAATGGACACCTTACAGGACTTAAGCATGTTGCTGAGAGCCTAAAAATGCGGCTTCTATTCTATATACCAACCATATATTTTAAGTGAGTCAAATTTGTCTCTTAGTTTCATTACCTGTAAAAATGGAAAAAATGGCACTTGAATTATGACGAGGAAGATTTATTGTCAACCTTACTCAAGAGTTCTGTATTAATCTTTATAATGCAATTCAGATGACAGTTTAGAAACAGCCCTTCATCCTAAAGTGTCTGCTTCTACTGTATTTGTAGAGAACATAGCAAGTCTCTTTCAAACTGTTGTAGCATCTATATAAAAAAAATGAATACAAAATAATAAGGCAAGGTGGGAATCCCATCATCCTTCACCTCTTCTGCAGTTGCTCCAGAAATAAAACCAATTTTATAGGTGTCAAACACAGAAAGAAGCTCTAACTGTCCAAAATTCAGGCACATTACTGACATTCAGACAAGGAAAAAAGAAATCACTTAAGATTTTATGTTTTAGATACATATTAATCTGCAAGGGCAAAAAAAAGAGCCACTAGGGCATCCAGACAAAAAATGGAAATAGTAGATCACCTTAAACAGAAGGCCACAAGGAATCTTCAACAGCATGAGATAAGCTGAAGCTTTTCCCTTAAGAAAGGAAGCAGTAAACATGAAGCAACTCTAAAGTAGTAATGTAACACTTTATGGTGGACTATTGGGCTCCTTTAGCTGTAAGGCTTATTACACTCTGGTCATTTGCTTGGTGCTTTGTCATCTTATGACAAAGCCCAAAAACGTCCTGAATTTTATTTCAAACTGTAAACCCTTTGATGCAAGAGAATAATAAAGCTTCAATCACTAATCAACATGAAGCCTAACACACAGCAACCCATTAGAATTACAACAAGAAAGAGATATTGCACACTATTACAAGATTAACGTTGCCCTGTTCCCTTACTAAAGAGTAGCGTGCTTGTTTTTATCACAGCAGATGGGAGTACCACTCAAGAAAATAAGCTCTAGCCCAAATTTACAAATTTCTTAAACATTTTTAAGAGTCTGACTAGTGTTACGCTTAGCTTTGTAAGTGGTAGAAATTTAATCTTAAAATAGCAGGAAAGTAATATTTCAAGTTCTCTCCCTTCCCTTGAAAATAGTGTTATGCATATGATACAGGCCAAGGAACTTACACAATACAGAGGGCACAAAGCCTCAGCAAAGTTAAAACAATTGTTCCAAACCTATTATAAACAAACATACACAGTATATGAGCCACTGGCTCATGTACTAGCAGTATATTAATTACAAAATTTTATGAACTACACTATCAAATAAAATTGTAAGGAAATTAAACAGAATATTTTGAAGGTTTGATAATAAATAATGCTTTTTTAAAGCCATGAAAATAATTTTGACGGTACACTTCTTTCATCACTTCAAGGCAGTTTTGTGCTGGATTTTCTTTCCCTGCTTTTGTTCAAGACTGATAACATCTGGATCTTTAGCTACGTATTTATTAACACTTATTCCAACAAAACCAAACCCATTTGGAATAAGAATAGGTCTTACAAAAGAATAGTGCATTTTTTAAAAATAAAAAAATAAGCTTTCTTGACTATTACAAAAAGCAAACTAGCATTCATAATCTTCCTTTTTCCAATTAATATTGATAGGGAAGACAAGCTGCTTGGCTTACTTTCTAAAAGCTGTCCAAAAAAATGAAGCCAGAATTACAATATTCCAGAAATGTGTTTTTCATGAGAGCCTAATCCCAAATTTCCCTACGTAAAATTGCTTAGGTACCATTTTAACTAATGTTTTGCCTACACACAGTACTGACATGAGCACGATGAAAAGTAAGTTGGGAACAAAACCAAAAGATGTTTTTTTTAAATAAGCTTTACATGCTTTGAAATGACTCTTACTAAAAGAAAAGTTTGCAAATAAAGATCATTGCACTAAAAGCTGGCTCATTTACCTTCAAATAAACTGAGGTCTCTTCGTAGCCTTGGTCCATAAAGCCCTTCTAAAATACTTTCAAAACCTGGAAATGAAAGAAACATTTAGAACAGTTAATCGAAGGTTTCTTATAAAAAGAAAGCAAGTTTGAGAACACTGGTAACAAATATTCTCTCAAATTCCAAGAGCAATTTCAAACATTGTTACATTTATCACGAGTGTTTATTCCTGACACTATAGTACCATTCAGCAGAATTAGAAGATAAACAAGACAAGGCAATTGCCATCTGCACACAGTCAGCCTATTAAGCCATGCCCCAACAACCTCATTAGACTTAAAATAACTACTATAGAATCTTAAGGGTGGGAAGATTAACCTCATAGCTCTATACTAGTAAAGTAAGTCTTTCTTACACTGAGAATTAGAAGTTGGGAAGAAGAGGGCGGGAGGACATAGTATTTCAGAATCAGAAACTTCTCATTTAGCATCATGAAAAATTACATTATCTGATTAGGCTAGTATTCTACAAATAAAAGAAATCTTATTTTGTTTCTGATGTTATAACAGTTCTGTATAAAAACGTTTTAAAATGGAGGATTAGATAAATCCAATTATTTTCCAGATTTACTAGCTAGTCTGTTTTAGGTATTTGGTAAAAGCACGTACTGCAGCAGGGGAGAAGCAGACAGAGCTCACAACTGATTAATAACAACCAAAAAAAGAAGAGGACATGCAGGACAACTAATTAAACAGAATTTATAACACCAGTAAAAGTGAAGTTTTATTCAATATAGAAAGAATTCTCATGTGCCCCCTCTTTTCTCCTACAGACTCCTATATAATAAGCCTATTTTCAACTAAGAGGATAATTCAAAGCAGCATTTGAAGGTTCTCATTCTTTAATATGAACAGGTCTTGAGTATGAAGACAGCACTTTGCAAGACTATTTTATCATCCTACTACATGAAAGATACCACCAGTATCTTCAGGAAACATCTGCGTACATCAGAGAACACTTCTAATTATAAATCTGCTCATCACCCATGATGCCCTCTATCACAAGCAATGTTTACTTTTCAGTTTAGATTGTATGTACACTAGTATGAGGAGGAATTAACGTGCTACATGAGGTATGATGGATATTTAACTTAAAATCCTAACATAGACAAGAGAAGTTATTTTAACATACAGGAGCTGTTCAGCCTGACAGGTCCCATTGCGTTAAAAATTACCTTTCAGTTTTGTATAATTCCATGGGTTTTAAATATAAATTATATTATTAACTTGACTAATTATTATACCTACTATGATTTTGTGATTTGAGATAAAGTAAATATGTTTCTATTTTAGTTTTCTATTTTTTTCTTTTTTTTTTTTTGCATTAAATATAGCCTTATACAACAGCACAAGGTAACAAACAGACAAAACCACTCTCCTGTTTTATTTTTTTTATTTTTTAAATACAGCTCCAAAAACTAGAAAGCAAAAATCCAAGGCCTGAGTATACACTAAAAGTTATCTTAAAATATCATCCACTGAATCTCAGAGTCAACGTTATATCAATTCAGATCATACTGCACAGATTCCTAGCTCCTCTGACTTCAAAGGCAAGAGAAGAAACCTTAAGCTGAGATAGCAATTCCCCAAACAACCACCTGAAAAAGTAAAGTCATAGTAAGAAAGGCAGTGTAATGCTATAAACAGTAAGCCACTTAAGCTCAGCAGCTAGCCAATACTTAGATTCTTGCAAGTTACAGTTCACTGGAGCATTGCTTGGAAACAGCTGGGCTTATTCCAGAAGAACAAATACTAACTCCCAATTTTTTAGTGCTTTCTAGCTTTGCAGAACTGTTCTTCTTTCCAAAACTGCCAACAGCTTTCCATGCATCTTGTGTTATAAATGGTAACTAGCACAGTTAGCTTTTTTGGTTTTCATTCCTGAACAAAGCAGGCACCAACCCACTTCACTGATGTTTCACCAGACTTGGTTCCATCCTACCCATCCAAAGTGGCACTTCTCTTACCAAAGCTTCCCCATGTGGCCACAGGTTGGACTTACTACTGATGATGAATACATGCCAGCACCATTTCATTTCATAAGATGTAACCACCTGAGCCCTGGAATTTCAACAAATCTTAATTTTATTGGAAATGGAAGCAGCACTTTTGGAACTCTTCAGAACCTGAAGAGTCTACAGACACTGGTCAAATATACTTTACTTATACACCTGTATAAGTACTTACACACCTTTAGTGATACACCTTTCCAGCAAACAATCAACAAATCTGTTCCAAGTTCATTTTACAGATGTCTTCATATCAGTCTTTTGGTGGCTGATTGCTTGCTTGACTCCAAACTGCCTTTCACAACTACTATTAATTTATCCTTGACACTTTTTGGCTCCAAACTGAAGAGAAACACCATGCTTTATTGTCTTGCAATGCCCTAGTCTATCAACTTAATTCCCTTTACCTCTAACATATTTATTGTGTTACTTGTCTTCTTGTATCTTTACATAAAAAGAATATCAGCTCTATCAATTACTTGACATCCCTTATGATCCAAGTCACATTCCTCCAACAATTTTCATAAGCAGAAGTTTATGATACTGCTAGTCTTTTGACAGTTAAAGAAAAATGTTCCTACAGTTAGCTTTTCTGAACAATGTTGTCAACTTCCCCTACCAGTATTTCTTCCTTAACCCCCTTATGATCATCCTCTACCAACTCTGTTACTTTCCTCACTCAGGGCCAGGATAAGGACTCCCAGGCCACAGCTGCTGGAAGCTGTGACTTCCAGCTACAGGAAGAGGGCTCTCTCTTTCCATCAGTAGTTCTTCAGGCTCTGAAAAGGCACACAGCCTAGGGAACAGGTCAGAAGGAAGAAGTTCTGCCAGGTTTGGCATCTAAGTCTGATCCATGGGTCCACAACCAAAGCCACTAAAAGGAAGCAATGACTAACAGTGGCTGCAGACCTCTGTACACGTCAGATGAAGGCTTCTACACATGGGACATACTGTCTGGCTGGCTGCAGAGGTCTGTTGTTTGCCTGGGGTCCAGATCTAGGATATAGCCGAGACATTTTTTACAGTTCACCTGACCATTGCAATATTATTTGGTGCTCATCTATAAGGCCACCATGATACTGCCAAGAGAGATCTTCAGCAGATCAAAGTTCACTACAGATATCCTGTAACAATAGGAAGGACACTGGTGGTGACCCAGGGAAAAGGCTTTGACAGGAGCAAACACACCCTGGGAGTAAGCATCTGGTTACCTGGCTGCAGACAGGACTTCAGATTTTATGGCAATAAGAGTCTCTCTGAGAAAGTGCTCAAGAGAAACAAGATCTATTTGGTAATGCAAATCTTCATTGCCAACAGGCTTGCCTGGTAATGACAGCTTCAAACTCCATGTGCCAGGAAAGTGCAGCCTGAAGTCGAGAAAGTGGGAGAACGGCAGAGAGGGTAAAGACAGGAAAACACAAAAGCAAGCTCCTCCAGTCCCCCTGAAAAAGTGGCATAAGCAGGGACACATCTCCAGTAGCATCCCAGAGCTGAGCCTGCAAGCATGTGTCCAAGTTTATTCAAATGACTCAGACCAATGGTTAGGAGAAAATCCAGTAAGAATACTTATCATGTAACAAATAGAAGCTGGCATTTGAATACCACTTTCAAACACACCACTTGGCAGGTCTGAAGTTGGAGAGAATTATTACACAGTTGGGGGAGAGACCAGTAGTATATATGCAGGTTATATTGAAATATTTGATATACTCTACATCAAATTCATTTCTGGATTCCCCTAGTCTTGGTTACTGCCATATTAACTCAGTATTTGCATCTTTTTTTTTTTTCCAGAGAAAACCCATTTTATACAAGCAGAGATATTTACATCCATCCTTGACTCCCATTCCTTCTTATCTCTTTTGGTTGTCATCCATTTCCCCCCTGAAAACACATTCTGTCCCATTTTACATAATCCTGTTTCAGCACTAATCCAATTCTACACTTTTTTTGGGGTGGTGGTGGTGTTACAAAGTCACTGTATTTGAGACACTTCACTACAATCTAATTGTCTTTAGTAAAAAAAAAAAAAAAAAATCTATGCCTTTTCCCTTACTCTTTTATTCTACACTAGAACACATTAATACTAAATCTCAGTGAAGGGCCTCACAAAGCTTAGGCAAACTCCAGTATCCACAATTGATGCAGGGTATATGGACGTGCTGGTCTACAGTCACTTGTAACAGGAACCCAGGAAGCCTTGTAGCTAGCTACTCCACTGTCGCCACCAAAGAGAAGAGAGGAAGGGGTAAAGGAGGAGGGGAAGCAACATCAGTGAAGGAAACCCCTATAATCCAAAATCTGGCCACACAAATGACCTTGCAACATGTCACCTAGAAAAAGCATTGGCTTATAGGTGTTCTGCTCTCTGCCATTCCCTCTTCCCTCACCACCCTCTGAGTGAGAGCTTCCTTCTAGCATCCCATTTATATCTCTCCTGTTTTAGTTTAAAACCATTCCCCCTTGTCCTGTCACTGTCTGCCCATGTAGAAAGCCACTCTCCATCTTTCTTAGAAGTCCCATATAAGTACTGAGAGGACACAGTGAGGTTTCCCCAAAGCCTTCTCTTCTCCAGACTGAACAACCCCAGCTCTCTCAGCCTTTCTTCACAGGAGAGGTGCTCCAGCCCTTTGATCATTTTTGTAGCCCTCTTCTGGACCCACTCTAACAGCCCCACATCCCTCATGTGCTGGGGGCTCCAGACCAGAATGCAGCACTCCAAGTAGAGCCACACAAGGGCAGAGGAGAGGGGGACAATCACTTCCCTTGCCCTGCTGCCCACCCCTCTGTTGATGCAGCCCAGGACACGGTTGGCCTTCTGGGCTGCAAGCGCACACTGATGGCTCACATTAAGCCTTTCGTCCACGAGAACTCCCACGTCCTTCCCTGCAGGGCTCCTCAGTGAGTTCTTCTCCCAGTCTGTGCTCATGGCTGGGACTGTCCTGTGCCAGGTGTGGTACCTTGCACTTGGCTTTGTTGAACCTCACTATGTTCACATAGGCACACTATTCTAGCTTGTCCAGGTGCCTTTAGCTGGCATTCCTTCCTTTTGGTTTATCAACTGCACCACTCAGTTTGGTGTCACCTGCCAACTTGCTGAGGGTGCACTCAATCCCACTATCTATACCATTGATAAAGATAATGAACAACATCAGTTCCAAAAAGCACCTGAAGGATACCATTTGTCACTGGCCTCCACCTGGATATAAGCAGCATTGACCACAACTCTGGCTGCAGCCACCCAGCCCATTCCTTATCCACTGACTGGTCCACCCAGCTCTTTCCAGTGTGGAGATCAGGATGTCATAATGGGACCGTGTCAAAAGCCTTACAGAAGTCCAGGTAGGTAACAGTTGGTCTTCCCTTGTCAACTGATGCAGTCACTCCATCACAGAAAGCCACCAGATTGGTCAGGCATGATTTGCCGTTGGTGAAGCCATACTGGCCACCTCGGATCGCCTCCTTGTCCTGCATGTGCCTTAACATTGCCTCCAGGAGGATCTGTTCTATGGCATTCCCAGGCACAGAGGTGAGGCTCACCAGTCTGTAGCTCCCTTGGTCTTTCCTTTTTAAAGATGGAAGGGACATTTCCCTTTTTCCAGTCACCAGGAACTCTGCCTGCAATGACTTTTCAGATAAGATAGAAATACATTGCTGGGTATGATGGATCGTATTGTTTTCTTGTGCCTTCAAATAAAATTTTGCTTTTTCCCTTTTTCCCCATCATATTTTCATTTAGATCTAAAAAAAAAGGGTATGACTGCTGCATGCTGCTTTGAAGGACATGGGTTTTCATGTATATTTTCACTTACTACAATGAAACAAGACCTTTAGCTTGAAGCACAGAAGCCTCTGAAGGCACCACAGGATCTCACATTTCTCTAAAACACACTTCTGTTAAACTACAACTCTGTTCACTTCATTATGTATGTTGTAACCTTCCCATTTTTCATGCATCTAGAAATTATCAGAATTGTATAACAGTTTGGGTTGGAAGGGACCTCAAAGACCACTCAGTTCTGCCCACCCCAGCCATGGCCAGGGACACCTCCCACCAGACCAGATTGCCCAAAACCCCATCTAGCCTGGCCTTGAGCACTACCAGGGAGGGATGAGGCACCACAGCTTCTCTGGGCAGCCTGTGCCAGTGCTTCACAGTAAAGAATTTCGTATATCTAAACCTATCCTCATTCAGTATCTCATGAATTTCCATTTCCTCCGCTCTGTGCCTTACAACACTAGGAATCCACATCTGAATTAGAGTGGTTCAAGCTGGCTTGCTACAGTCCGTATCATTTCTGTTACTTACCACTCACCACACTTCTAGTTTAAAAAGAAACACCTCCATTAAACAACATGCCTCAAACAAGGAAGGCTTGCATACACCTTGTTTTTTGGAGTTTTTACTTGATATTATAATAAAATCAAATGTAAAGTTAAAGGAGAAAAATGCACATACTAAGCAGCATGCAGATTAGCATATTAATCATAGAATTAATGCTGCTTATAAGACCAAAACTAATGTTAAAATAGTTTCAGGACTGCTGATTTTAATTGTTAAAGGACTGTAAAAATTAACAAATGGTCTTCAAAATGTAATTAGGAAAATTCAAAGAATAGGATTATATTTAATGAGATTACGCACAAGCACAATACCACCAGACACAGCACTGAAGTGAAACTTTTTTTTTGTTTTCTGTAACAGTAGTGTTATTTCACCTACTGGCTTAAGTGACTCGACTAGAACCAAGAGTTTCTGAACTTGCGCCTGTGAACATTATCTGGTCTTCATGTAAGTTCTGTTCCCACCCTGAAGTCATACATCACAACCTGTATTTTGAAGAGGTGTTTCCTAATCTATGAAGACTATTAAACAATATAAGGTGTCTCAGAAACTAAAATCACATTGGGAGGAGATTATGGCCAAGTAAGGATCAAAAGACAGGCCCTGCACACCCCAGACTGTCATAACCAACAGACTAACCTTCTTAATTGATAGCTTCCTTTCCCTCCCATATGCTTTTACTGCAGTATTTATTTTATTTCATTGCCTTTTGTGGCAAGGCAAGGCACACAGTGAGCAAAAACTTTCACTAGTCAATACTGATGTTCTGCTTATGAAAATACTTTAAGCAACAAACCTCAGTTATATATAAACTTGTCCCCATTCTATACAGCTTCACAACTGCGTAATTTAGTTTGGCTCAATACAGGAATGCATCTGAAGGAAGCTTTGTAGTTTGCATTAGTCAGCTATCTTGGATTCAACTAAGTCATACCACAGACAGAATCCAGTTTCCTTAGTCCTGTCAGGCATTAGATTTATTTTCAATTGCTTTAAAAAAAAGTAACCTATGCAGACAGAACATCAAGTTTCTCAGTCTCTTTGAATGACTAACTTCTACTCCTTTTCAAGTTCTGTCTTCAATACTTACATTAAATTACAGGTGCAAGAGTAGCAAGCAGTATATTTTGGCTAACTTTAAGAAAGGCAGATGACTCCTTTGACAGGTTATCCCTTTGATACGAGTGGGTCTCAGAGCTCATGTTTACTCATCTTTCGATTTCTAATCATGTAAGTTAAAGCTTTCCATACTGTATGCCCCCATTTCACAGGTGCTACTTGCACTGTGTTCCACTGTATTTGACAATGCACTAGGTCACTTGTTCCTCTGAAAAATTGTTATCTACATATGAGTTCTGCCTTTTTTTTGGTGTCCAAATAAAGTCTCCTGTTTCTAAGTAGCAAGAAAAACAATTAATTGTATCACAATTAATTGTATCAAAGATTAAAACCCTTTAAGAACGTATGTTCACTAATCATCACGAAGTTCCTTTGGTTTGTCAGGCCACTCTCGACTGATTTAGAAAGCATTTTATGTCACTTTTGTAACAGTAATTCAAATTTCTGAAAACCAAATAGTTTTTTCAATCTCCTGCTATTACACCTGGTTATCTTTAGCCCATTACAATACAAGCAGCAACTCCCTTATAGCTTATTAAAAGACTAATATTCTGCAGACAAGAGTTACTTCCATATTTTGTAAGAGTAAAGAGCAAGGTGTTCAGCAAAGTAACTTAAATTTGACCTTCATATCTGTTGGTTTCTTCTGCCTCTCCCTTCCTTCCACAGGTAAGGGCTGCCCCCCCGAGCTATAGATGGATTCATAAATCTACTCTTTACATATTCATCTGATCTCAAAGACTTTGTTTTTTAAATCTACTATAACTAGAACTTGGAAAGGATCTACCATGTTATGAAACCATTGAGGCACTGAGTTAAAGAAAATAAAATATTTTTGCCATTTATACACATTGTAAGAAAAAAAATCCCACAGAACTAGCTTGCTAGTCAAAATACCCAAAGTCTAAATCATGACAAGTGAAGCAAAAATAAAATTGTAGTCAAGTGTTACTCTCCCTATCCCCCTCCCCACCCTCCTAATCTGCAATGACACTACAGGTTATTTATTCAGTAAAACTTGACAAAATGCTGGCCAGATTCTCAGGTGAAAAATAGCCCCATTTTCTTCCTGGAACATTCTTCTTGGGACATAATTAAGGACAGATTTCACATGGGGGTGGTAGGATTGGGATGAGGCTGCTCTACGCTATCATGCCGAGTTTGAACCCAGGTTTTGCTTATAGCACTAAAAAAAAAAATAAGAGAGTTCTAAAACATTTAAACTTAATACATTCATTTTCTTTACTGTATTGATTCAGATCCTTGAGCAAACAGGAACCAGCATACCAGAGATTCCAGCATGAAAGGGAGGAAATCCTCTATTTAGACTCCAATACAAATTCAGAACCATAACTAAGAAAGTATTTGTCTAATGCAAACCTTTACCCCCCAAAATTAATCTGGTTGAAGACACTGCTGCTGCCAGAGAAAAAGAGACCGGCTGACCACAGATTACATACACTTGTCAGTGAGACGTGCAATGGAACTTACAGAAGAGCCTCAGTTTTAACAGGCTACTTTGCAGTTAGGATAAAAATCCATGGTTTTTGAGTCTTTACACTGTGCTTTCTCCAGGGGATGCACAGCCATGGCACCGTTTCCAAGAACATGTACATCAAAAGAGCTAGTAAACCCACTGAGCAGCTCAGCAGAAGGCAGCAAGGGAGTAATGTGTAGTGCTAGAGGCTGACACCAGCTGTACCTCAGGAGCGAGACAAAGAGAGGAAGTGTTCCCCACCCCCTCCCCAATTGTTCAACAGTTTTAAAGAAAAGGGTGGCAGCCAACAGAGCAAAAATAAATCATATTTGTAGGTTAAGCAGAGACCAAGACTAGCATTAGGTTTGAGGTCTAGTTTTCAGGTACTTACAAATCAGAGGAGGAGAAACAAGGTTTAGTAAATAAGGAATCATTGGCATAAAGAGTGCAGAGAATGTGCCTCTGTAGACCTCTAGAAAGGAGAGCCCAGGACATCTTTTACTACAGCTTCTAGACTTTGTCAAAATTAGGTTTAATCTCTAAAGTAGCAGCAAGATACTGTACTGGGTCTGGCTGGGATGTTAACTTTCCCTGCAGCAGCCCATACAGGGCTGCGCTCTGCACTTGGAGCTAGGACAGCGGTGGTATCACACCAGTGTTGTGTCTGCTGCTGAGAAGTGCTGGCACAGCATCAGGACTCTCTCTGACCCTCCTAGGGGGTGGGCAAAAAAGTGAGAAAGAAACATCACCAGGGCAGCTGACCTAAACCAACCAAAGGGATATCCCATACCATATGATGTCACACTCAGCAATAAAAGGTGGAAAAAGGAAGAAGAGGGGAGGGGTGGGCTCTCGTTGTGAAGACGTCTGTCCTCCTCCCGAACACCGGCTACGTGTGTTGAGGCCCTGCTTCAAGGACGTGGTCAAGCATCGCTCATTTGTGGGAAGTAGAGAGTAATTTCTTTCCTCTGCACTTCCACATAGCCTTTGTTTTGTTATTCCCTTTCCCCCTTCCTCTTCCCCTTTCCCTTTTTTCTCTTTAGTTGAATAGTTTAATTAATAATAATATTTCCTTAATATTTTTTTTCTCTTTAATTAAATTATCCTTATCTCAACCCATGAGTTGTTCTTTCCTTTACTTCTTCCCCTCCTCATCTGAGGAGGGGGAGTGAGAGAGCAGTTGTGGTGTTCAGCTGCCTAGCACAGTAAAACCACCACAGATACCAATAATACAAATCTCTCAAAGTAATACAAAAAACTTAAGGAAAACACTTCAGAAGTAACTGAGCTAGTAGTGAGGTAAGGAGAAAGAAAGTTGCTTTTTAAAAGACAGCTACTAGAATATCATTTACTCTAAAACTCTAATTTCTTGGAAAAATGGTGTAATCCTAGCTGTCAAGCAAGGACATTTAGATCTAGAATTGGTCTGAATCTCACCGGACATCAAGACCAACTTCAACTTTACATGTTTGAAAGTCAATGAAGCAAGCATAGCCCTCTGTTACTGTTTGTAACGCGACCAGCACTGAAACAGCAGACATTCCTCTGTGTCATGTAACATGCAGAAATCCTTCCATGATGAGGCTTCATTCCTTGACAAAGACATAGGTGACCAAGCCCAGGTAGCTCAGTGCAAGATGCATCCACTATCTCCCAGAATAAAAGGACCAGAAACTGGCTAAATCATCTATTACCACTTCTCCCCCTACTTTCACCACTTTCCGGACCTTATTCAGCTAGCCAGCCCTGCAACAGGACATGGAATTGAGGTTTTTTCAGCCTGTGGCCAATACCACAGGCTGAATACCTTAAATACATTTCACATTAGCATGGGTTAAAAGTTCTACTGACACTGAAGCAAAGCTTCTGCTTTTCTTTGTTCTAGTCCTAACTCTATGGTAATCTATACCAACTGCTCTTCTGAACTGTGCAGCCAACTTCTGTTGGTTACAAGTTTATAGCTTCCTTAAGCGAAGGAAACTACTAGAGAAAGGCTTCATTCCTACATGCATGCCTATTCAGATGCTCACTGAATCATCACAGCAAAGCGAAGTCCACAGCAGGTCTCTAACAACAAACAGGTCCCAGCACTGCTTTCCTACTGTGCAACACCACACGTCTAACCAGCATCTGGATGGAAGTCTAGCAGTCAACTAATGAATGAGTTCGTCTGGCACACTTCCTGGATTAGCAGAATCAAAAATATGAAGCCTTCTGCTCAAGAGGGAGATCTTGGGGAAAGCTGTTGGAAAAATACACTTATCAGAAAATGGTAGTTCACTGAGCCAAAGTAGTATTTAATTCAAAACATCCCAAGCTTGATGAGTTTTTGAGAAATTGAAGCTGAGGGCTCTGCAACCACACCATGACTCTGCTGCAAGACTTCACATCAAGACCTTGAAAGCCTGCAGGAAAGTTCCATGGAACTGATGCCCAACAGCAAATTTAACTAGTGGACTTCACAGAAATTCATCCCTAGGAAATCCTGAGTTTCTAATTCATAGGAATTTTCAGGTGTTTTCCTTTTGGCTAGCATTTCTGCCTCAAGCAGACAACTTGTCTATTTGCTGCATACCGTTTTGAAATTACATTGACATTATTTCTTATCTGCCAAAGATTATAGAATGACTTTCGTTCTGTATCTAGATACCAAATTATCATGCAAACATTATCAACTCTATAAATATCAATCCTATGTTCTTCAAAGATTTCCAAACATATTACTAACATACAAACTCCAAAGCAAGTTTATCAGAAGTATTTTTAATATTTTCAATAATCTTGGACATACCCTAATTTTACCAGTGCGTGCAACATGCCTTTAAAATAAGTAAATTTAATAAATCTGTCATAAGCTTACTTTTCTACATCTTTATGATAGTGATGCCATGTATTTCCACCTTTACTTTTATAAATATCTGGTTAAAAAAAATCCACACAGCCACCATTTTTGTATCCGAAGAAAGTTTGGCTTGGCAAATTTTCTAGAATTCAAAGTTAAAAACTGAAAGTGCCTCACTCACTTGCTTCAGTTAGGCTGGAAGAACTCTTGAGTTCAATTCATCTGATTTCAGATCTGGTCTTAAACATGTCCAGCACTAACAAGAAAAGATACCATCACTGTAACTTGAGATACATTGCCTGTCAGGGAAAGCCAACCTGTGATCCACATCTTATGACTGTAGTTATTTCTGTTGAACCTGTATGATGTAACTAAAAACATGTGCATACACACATTTCTAATTGGGTAATATTTAGTAAGAGCTAAATTTCTTCAATTCCCACTGGAGATTGAAAAAGCAGAAATACAGAAACAAAGACCATGAATACAAGTTTTAGCTTCACATTAGGCACTCTCAGTGAAAAGGTGGCAGATACAAGAGAACAGAAAAACAGTGAATTGGTCTCTTGTTTTAGCTTTTAGAATTAGAGATACCTCAGACACTAATCAGGGTGTTTTATTCTTATTTTTTAAGTTTAAAAAGTAACTAGTATACATCTACACAAATTTGATTAACTTCCTCCCAAGCATTACATGGCACAAGACAAAGCACCAAGATTTAAATTTTGGATTCAGACTTGCCTCTGGTGTGGAACAGAAATACACAATGCCTAAGTGTACCTGCTCTGAGAATCAATTGGGAATTAACAAAGCCTGTAATGATCTTGTAATTAGCTCTTACGTTCTATAAAACTCATGTTATTAATGTCTGACTGGGTGGGGGCAGGGAGAGAAAGGAAAAGCAGACTAATTTCAACTACATAGCGGCAGGTCTCTGAATACTTTAAACATGGGGAGAACAAACGAGCTCTTACACAAGGTGCATGGGTTTAAATACAGTGGGTTTAAATACAGTGGACTACCCTGCCTTAGAAACACTCCATTCCTCCTGTGTTCCAGCATTGGCTCCTCCTTACCAGAACCACTCTATTTCTAGACAGACACTGATTTTCAGTTGTGAGTTCATTAGTTTAAGATCTGAACTGATACTTTTTCCCCTTTTCTACAGTAAGATGAAGAGTTACACACCTATTTTGCTCTTTATGCAGCTGAGAACACATTTGAAGCAGAAGCATTAAGCAAAAGCAAAACAGCTAGTAGTTCTTCTGGAAGACGAGGAACGAGAAGAAAATCAGAAAATGCTAACTCACCACCAGGTTTCACTACTACTTTGATAACGTAGTGTGTTTCTTTGACCCAAGACAATAATCTTATTGCTTCCAACAAGTTTCTAGTAATGCAAAATGGGAAACTTCAGTACTTCAAGCTGATCTTTACTTAGGATTTTTCCCATTAATTAAACAATTTAGGAAGACAACAGCAAACACTTACAGAGGCCAACTTGAACTGTAAGATCAATACAGGAGTAGGATTTTTTTTTTTTTAAAAAAAGAAAGTCTATTTCCAGCAAGAGGGAAGCTATTGCAGGAACCAGATAAATCTCAGTTCCAGCATTCTGGAAAGCATCACATGAAGTTACTTCTCTGGTACCAAACTTCACGGTCTCACAGGTCAAAGTCACTCACGCTCCATGCAAAGAGCAAAGCAGTGTTTCACTGATCTGTAAGGTCAAGAATGAAGGAGAAAGTGCCAGAGGATCATTATAGATGTGCTACTGACAAAGCTGCCTAGTAACTAGTTTGCAATTGTTTTAAACGCCACATAATCAGGTCAGTTGGTTGTCAAAGGGCAGGTGGAGAAGTAGTGTCACAGAACAAAGGACAATGAACTCTTCAAGTACACCTTCCAAACCACCACCAACTGGTTACACTTGCTAACAACAGTAGAAGTAGCTGCTCCGGTTCTTGAGTTTGTGATGCTGTGGTGGGCGAATGAAGCTGACAGAGTGATAGATGTGCAGCCTTTTGTTCCTACCTAGGAAATCAGTAAGAAGTTCTTGAAAAAAAAACAAGTAGCTGCTCTACTGCCTTTAAAGAGCACAGAATATAAATTTCCTCCAAAAAAGAAAAGTGATTTGATCCCTCAAAAGAAGAAGGATTCTGAGCAGATGCCAAGATCTCCTTAGACAATATCAAGAATATGGGACAAATGACTACCCCTCACCTCAAGCACCAGCCCCCAAAATGCTATGATAGGCAGAAACCTGAAAGAAAGTAAAACTCAGTTTGGGTCATCCCTCCTTAAACTACTACATAAGTATTTTTAAGGTCACCAGTTAAGAGGCACATTCAGCAAGCAAGACCACCAGTTTCAGTAACGAAAATCATCATGCTGCATAAACTTTTTCCCCCCCACATGGTGTCAGTGCAGAAAGCTGCTGACAAAGCTATCCTGTACCTAGCTCCTAGTTGTTCTGTATACTACATTATTAGGTCAGTCAGTCAGCAAAGGGCAGGTGGAGAAGCTGCGTCACACAGAACAAAGGACTGTCAACAAGAAGGCCCCACACAATAGTGGGGGTATCTCTCAGCTTTTTCTCCCACAGTGTCAGTGTAGAAGGCATTGACCAGTTAAATGAGAAGCCCATGATCCTTGAAATTTCAGTTCACTCCCTAAAGGTCTGTGGGACAAAGATCTCTTGCCAGAGATGATGGCCAGAATTCAGGCATGACTTACAGCATATTAATCATTTAGAGCTAGGACAGATAGGGATCAGCATTTTGAAGCAAAATTTTGTAATGCCTGAGGAGATAATCATGAAATACACATAAAATAGACATGGTACTAACAAGAAAGGAGAAACTTAAGGACAAGTAGTGCTGAAGAAGCCTGGAGATAGGTTATTAGATTTCATTTTTAGCATGACATTTCATCACATACTGATGGTATGAAGTGCAGAACATACACACCTGAGGACCACTAAAGAACCCATTAAGAGCTGAACACTAGAAATTACTTTGACTGAAGGGTCTGTTTTCCCAACAGATTACAACACAACTACAAGCTGTTAAGTGGACAGCTCCACAAGTTTAGGCATCAATAGAAGGTTTGACAAGACCTTCCTTCATCAGTACAGCTTTGGAACAAAACTTCTCTAATCACTTCCTTACAGCAAAACTCTGAACACCACCAGCAGACCTCTAAACTCAAAAGCCATGTATGACTACATAAAATGAAAAAGCTTTTAAAAAATTGTAGAACTCCAAAGTGAAAAGGTGAGATGGTAGAAGTGAGTTTATAAGCTGTATTTCCAATAGCCATTGTACTGTATCACTGCCAAGCTTGTTTTCCATCAATCAAGTACTACCAATGAGTTCTGTACTGCCTGGTCTACAGAAGTTTTCATTTCAAACCCCTCAGACCAAGCAGCTAACCCTTCTTTCTCTCCATCCTCTTGTAATAACATTACGGACTCTTTTGAACAGGAACACAAAACAAAAGCTTTTTAAAAAAACTTGCCAAGGAACAGATATAGAAATTCTTGCATACATAACTAGCTGGTTAGAAGACAGAAATGAACAAATAGTTTTCCCAGCAGAAGGACACAAGAGTGTGCCAGGGCTACCAGTGCTTTTCCACCCAAAGAGATTATCTAAATAGATTTACAGTTCCCTACCTGGCACAGCCTAGTATTAGCAAGGGGGAGACAGAAGTCAAAGAATGTCAGGGGAACTTCAAAATACTGAGGTGTCAAGGTAGTGAAATGGAAGAGGATAACCATGTAACATGTAAATGTTAACCATGTTAACATGTAAATGTTAAGCTGAATGGTGAAGAAAGTAAATCCTCACATTAGACAGCAACAGGCACTGACTCGTCACTCAGGTTTTATCCTGAGGTTCAAACATGGCCCTGTGAAAGAATAAGCTCAGTAAATGGCAAGTAATATGCCATGACTTCATGGAGTTCTTTAAGGAGTATCATGTGCATCGTTCCCTGGTTTGTCACCACAAACTGACACAATCTTGGCTACTGCATATACTTCTAGTTCCACATTGTAAGATACAAGCAGAAAGAGAAAGTGTAAGAAAGGAGGGAAGATTGATCAAATTTAATACACAGCTTCTCTACAAGGAACACAACTCTTCAACTTGGAGGACAGAAGAGATTGCTAAGTGAAGATATGTCAGATCTTCAGAAAAAAACAGAACTGGAAGAACCCCAGAACCATTCAAATAGGAAACACCTGTTATCACTTGCCTTTTCTTTAATATATATATTTTTAAATAATGGTTTCATATGGTGCTTCCATTTCTTGTTTTAGGACAAGCAAACAAGTCACATAAAATACAGAATCCATAACCAGAAGACAGAGATTCACTGAAGTTTTATGTTGCTTCAAAAAAAGCAAAAACAAACCACACACCCACACAAAGTCAACAATAAGTAGGATCATCTAGTAAGGCAGTTATCAGAACAAAGAAAACTTTCTCTAAAGGATTGAGATGAGTCATTGAAGGAGGAAAGGTATTTTTGAAATATAATTATGTATTCATATTTTTCCCTTAGCAGTCCACCACTGGCTGCAGACAAGAGGTGCCAGACTAGATGAGTTTGCTCTGGTTTAGTAGAGCTGTTCTTAGCCAACGATGCAGAGACACTATTATCACCTCCACTGAGCACAGCCCTGACTACACTTTGTTCAAAATACTGCTTGGAAGGACTCATTAGAACCCATTCAAACTGGAACAGGAGAAAAGGAAAGACCGCTCAAGGAAATTACAAGAGCAGAGAGCTCATTATGGTCCCTACACTGCAACTGGGATTGCACCACACTGCAGACACTAAACTCTGGACAATATCAACTATTAGCAGTCCACATTAACATGTATATTTGTAGCTGTATATTTTCCCCTGACTTGTCTGAACAACAACAAAAAAAAAAATCAAATCCACTACAATGACTTGGGTCATTTGTACTCATTGTCCACTCATATGCAGTTTTTACCATGTTAAATAAGTGACAATACCTGAATAAGAATAAAAAACGAAGGAGGAAACGTAAAGAAAAAACCCTCTGACAACGTTACCATGGTGCATATACACTGGGGATAACTTCAGGCTAGAAATTAGGACACTTCTAGCCTGAATGAGTTTGAAATCCATTTCAGAAAACAAACAAAAACAAACAACAAAACAAAACACTTAAGTCCTTTCATGTGGGTACTGATAAGTATGCAGAACTCTCTGCAGTAGACTTCTTGACCTGGCAAGACTGCCAGAGCCTGACATTTCCTAGATAAGGTGATATGAAGAAGCACATACTCCTTTTTCCTCGAGTACTATACAATGCATGCAATATCTGAAGTAAGAAACTGAGTTGACTGAACACTTAGAAAAGGCTGACGTCTCTTGGACTGAAGGACTGAAAGTGTTATTTACTTGGTGAACAAGTTTTTGATGTAATGCAAATAAGCTATGAAGAAACTCCATATAGAAACATACCAAGAAAGTCAAAAGCTAAGAATTTTTTTTGTGGAGACAGTTGTTAAAACTGGTTTAAAGCAAGAGAGAATAGATAAATGTTTGGAAGTAAACAATTTGGTGATTTTAAGAAGTCAAAGATTGGAAGTTACTGCTCATGAACGTTGAGGGATGAACAGATAGGGTAGTCCAGGAACAAGAAGATTGAAGGAACATGAACCAGACTCAGAAGGAAGTCCACAGTCTGTGTCACTCAGCTGGTAGCATAGCAAACTTTTAAGACTGAATTTGGCACAGCTGGCACCATGTACAGAGTAGTTTAAGACAGCAGTGGATCTTGAGTAGATCGTTCTTCTTTCCCTCACTAGATGACCTGCATCCAATCTAAGGGTCACAAATGGACAGCTTCTTTCTATAATCTACATTACATACGGCAGCAATGTTTGTTCATCATTAATCAAAGATACCTAGCAGTTTTGCACCAGTAGTATTTTAACCTGGCATAAAATTCTATGGTTTTAAGAATGAAAAAAAATCTTAAGTATGATCTGCAAAGATCTTTGGTACGAGTTATGAAAAGCAGCAGCATATTAAACCCTGGATTATTCAAACACTCCTCTGACCTATCATCGGCTAAACAGACTAGAAAGCTAGCTTATAAAGCAGTGGAATTATAACAGTGGTGACTACTCTTCACATCTAAGATTTTAACTAGCCGTTAACTAAGACCGTTTGAAGTGAAGACTTGAGAAGTGAGGAAGATTATATTTAATTTTCAGATTGTAAATATTTCTAAGGGCAGTCTGTAGTATTTCAGAATAAGACAGCAAAACAGTAGATACTTCAACTGAAAAGCTCTTTAAACATGAGCAATTGATCTCAAGTTGCCACAAAAGCTAGGATGTTCCATATCTAAAAAGCAAGACATTACACAGTTATACAGAACCTGAAAGCTAATTAACATAATTAAAAGAGGTTATAAGTTCAGTCATCTTCCATTTACCACCAGACCTTAAAAAAAAAATTCACATCTAGTGACGTTTACCTGTCTCACCCCTATGATACAACACATGGTGCTATGTAGATGCAAGTCTAGATGGATGTTGAGAACCAAAGACAATTAAAAATAACAGCTGAGACCTCAAAAATTTTGGAAAAAATAAAGCATTTATCTCAAAATGGGGTTAATCCAGCTTCAAAATATTACACAGGAACCAGGTCTGTGCTAAAATTTGACACAAAGATGATGGCCTGCTATATGGGTCTTTGATCTGAGAATTCACGTGCAGCTGACCACATCCAATAAAAAGGGATTCAACCTCTGTGTCTTGATGCATTTCTGCAGATTCAGAATCCCCTGCTCTTTGTAATACATCATCTACTCCCTTACAGTCTCAAATAGATGAGCCACTACATCCATCTTCCCTACTCTCTCCTCCCTTCTTCCTGGCCTTTCTATGCCTTTAGCAGATGGAAGGATAAAGTGGTAGATTAGCAGTGACAAAGAGATATATCACCTAATAGCTTTACACCCTCAAACAAGCTTCTCAGTCCTTTCCAGAATATATGGTAGTTAAATTTATAACACCATCCTACTTTTCAGGAGTTTGATACCAAACTCACAAATTCTATCTCTATCAATATTCCAACCTATCAAAGTTTCCCGTGTACATAAAAGAAAACAAAGTTCAAAAAGAGCATGAAAGACAAGGTCCTAATGAGGACAAAGAAGTTTAAGTTAGTGAAGTCTATAAAGATCTGGCTGACCTCTACACTGTACATAAACATACTGAACTCTAAAGGTTAGAATAACAACTTTGTTTGAAGCCCTGATACTTGAGTCATATTCAAGAAGAAGGGATCCATTGTAACTATCTATTCAAAACACCCATATAATAGAGCTGAGAAATAAAAAAGGCAGGGGCGGATAAGGGGAAGAGGTACTCATTTTTCCCATTGTGGCTGTAGGCAGTAGAAGCCCTGGCTACTTGCCAGGAGCTGGAGCACAGCTAGCTCCTCAACAGCACAAACTAATCCGATGAATTGATCGGCATGACAAACTCGTATTTCCCCTCCTTACACAATTACTAGTGCTTATTACCATAGCAAGATGGTTTGGAAGACTCAGCAGAAAACTTAACAGGAACAACAACCACAGAGGCCCCTCAGAACCGCTTAAAACAAGGACAGTTGGCTACTAGATCAGACCAGTTCCACCACAAAGGAGAACAAGCAGAAACACGTTATTGTTAGCGGTACTGTAACCTTGCTCTTGTCAACAATCATGTTGACTGGGACATTGTTCAGCCAACTCCATCTCGAGCTCATTTTGAACACCAAAAATTTTGTTGCTAGAAAACATTACTAAAAATCTAGAGCCCTGTACTCTCTAGTGAAGCCACTTATACTTGACTGAGAAGAAAAAACAGCAGGTACGTAGTAAACCTGACCAGGAAACCAAGCCAAGTTAAACTAGATCTGACCTTTCCTTCCCTTTTCTTTCCGTTGCCACATTTCCCCTCATTTGCTAGGTTAGCTTTTTTATAGAATTAAGCTTATCATCTAGTTTGTTGGGTAGGTTAATGAATGAATCCTCATACCATCTACACAAACCATGAAGGAAGGCACAATGAGTGTAGAACAAAAAAAAAACACAGAATTGTGGTACGTATCAACACAAAACCAGAAGTTACCAACATAGAGGTCTGTACGGAGTTACTGAATGCCAGTTCAAACAAAAAACCAGACTGAGTTGCAATGACAACACATCTCCCCATTTTTACTGGTTTACAGAAGTTACAGCTTAAGCTGTTAGTACCTACAATACAGAAAGACCAGCAGAGTTCAAATTTCTCAGCTCACTATCAATCACATGAAAATAAACAGCTACCATATAAGAACATACCGTAAGTTCAAGCTATGCCTAAAACCACAGACAAAGATTACAGCAGTTCCTGGAACACTTAAAACTTGAATTGCTTCCATATACTAATATCTAGGCACAAGGAGCACAAAAACAATCACAGGTTTTAACCACACTACCAAAGACATGTGTATTTACCTGTATGCTCCAAAACACATTTCTGTTCTGAGGGCAAATAATTCCAGCAGAGCATTGCTTGCATCCCACGTGGTCTGTGCAGCAGGTACCGTTCTGCCTGTCACAGAGGCACGCTCCATACCACCTTACAGCTGCAGGCTCACGGCAGATCAGCAAACTACTCAGGCATCTGCTGCTAGATATACCCAACACTGCTGCACCTTCCTCCCAATTTTTTAAACTAAGTCCCTGGATGTCATTATCCTACCTTCTGAATCATTTTCCTAGGTAAAAATTTCTCTCAGGAATCCTATATAAGATATCCCTTCAAAAACACACAATGACAACAGTAGGCAATGACTTTTTTGAAAGGAGCTGCTGAGTTGGACAAAGGTTGTGAGAAAACATGGAAAAGAAGCTGATTTAACACTGCCTATTGAAACAATGATACTCCAAAACAAGCAAAGCAAGCCCCACGTGTTTTCTCATATTTCAGTCTAAAAACAGCTCATGTGATACGCTGCAGCAACCTCCTAAGACATATACACATGCACTAGGTCTAACCATATTTTTTTTTCTTAACCTGCTTGTCACATCATGGCTCAAGGCATGACAGAGTCACAGGAAGACCCTACACTGGTTTTACAGCTCATACCTGACAATGACTTTATGGCCACAGTAAGCTTGTTGGCTGTTTAAGGAGCCCAGAGTGCCATAGAAGCAGGTATCATTTTAAGATCGTTCCTGCACACAGCCTTGCCAGCGTAACAGAGCATCAGTGCTGGCAGATATTGGCTGTCTGCAGCACTAGCAGACACAAGAGTATAGTAGATGTACAGCGAAATAGCTAGTTCTGCCACTGTGGCAGCTATAGGAAGTCACCTACAACTGTAATGGCATTACAAAACAAACAGCAAAACCCAGTGACATTGTACAGAGTACCTACAGCCATGGGGAAGGGGGGGGGGGGCCACTCCTGTGTATTGCAGGGATAAAGACAGAAAGCAGTTAATGCAGGAGGGTTGCAACAGTGGGGATAATACCAAGTGCAGAAGCTACAAGTCTGGGAGAAGCTACAAGTTTGGGAGAAATTCCACTTGAGAACTAACTTGTTCAAAAAGAACAAGCTGGAGCAGAAATTCAAGTATTTTTTTAAAAAAACAACTTTGAAACTTTAGAGTCATCAAAACAAACAGAATTATATTTACTGATGTACCCTAGTTTAGAAAGCAAAAAGTCTGAAACAAGTGATACTGAAAGCAAAGGAAACGGCACAATTTGATTTCACAGGCATACCAAAAAGCGTATTTTCATTTTGATCAACTTTCAGCTTTCATAAGAAAGCAATTTCAAGACTATTTCCTGCCAAATGTGTGCCCCCGAGCCGTACCGAAGAATCAGAACTTCTATCCTTCTCCTAAATAATGATGCATTTATTTTTTAAGATTTAGTTATTATTAAAATCATTCATTTCCACGTTGAAAGATCATTCCCACTCTTTTGTGTTTTCACAGTACAGTGCAAGGCCCTAGCAAGAAAACTTCAACATTCATGACTGGAGTTGCCTGGCACTCTACATTAAAGAATCTCTGCTTAACACAGATGATACCACGGTAATATGAAAAAGCTACAGCATGAACTGGTGCTTTTCTTTATTTAGCAATTCCTAGGCCTCTCCTCTGTGCCCATGCCATGAACGTTATGTGGGCTCAACATACTTGTCAACACTTTGCCTGTAAAATCCAAGTAAAGTTGATCAGCGGGGTCGGTGACTGTTTCAGAGAACTGCATAAATCCTTTTTTTTTTTTTTAAAGGCTGACTACTGACACTAAATTTATATAGCTCCACACCACCAAAGCCTCTCAATCCAGTGGAATGCATAAAACTTTGTAGTGTGAATTGGTTGTAATCATGTAACTCAAAAGTCAGGTGTGGTGCCCTGCTGATACACACCTCTATAGTTCTCTTTTTTTCAATTAACTCCACCATGGAATACAATTGCTGGTTAAGTTAGGTACTTTAACTCCGACCTTTCAGGCAGTTTTTCCATAAACACAGAATTTGGAATTAGGGTACCTTGTTTACTAGTTATGTAACAAAGATCCTGCCTAGGGCAAAACACACCTGTGAGCAGGGCTCTGAACAGAACTCACTGGCACGTCCTGTGCACAATGCACGAACACACCTACGGTAGTCAAGAGCTGCAGATGGCTTCTGAGGGCCTCTAGGTCTGAGCTCAGAGTCATGCAAGAGGTAGGTGCTCTGGAGCAAGGCACATCCAGAAGGAGAAGCCTTGGCATCTTAGGAATGTTAGTGCTCAAAGTAACATACACAAAGCTTACCATCTGAACAGCCATTTCATACAGCATACCTATTTGGGATTTATGTGAATATATGCCACTCAATTCTAACATGAAAGGTTTTTTGGGGTACCTTCAAATACATTTAGATTTCAAGTAACAGATCTCAGTGAAGTTTTATCACTGTTTTTATCCAAGCTTTTAAGTGCTTGAACATTTTGACCTGGGACTTAAAGTAATATTTCACAAGTCACTAATTAACACAATAGCCTGGCAAGAAACAAGCTTTTAATTCTTAAACCCATGCAAACATTCAAGTCTGCAATGAGGTTTTGACAGATGAACAAAAACCCATTCAGCAATCAAACCCTTTGAGCAGAGGTCCCTAACCGTTACTGACCCTCAAGCAAACAGTACACTTCAGACAACCGAGTTATTTTCATCGTGCTGCTGTGGATACAAACAATCTGTTGACTATTAGCCTCAAGCTGGGCAATCAGTGTCTTGGAAGGATTACCTCTGGCTCAGTTTACCATTTCCGTAAAGCATATGGGTGAGGCATCCTTCACATATAAAGGATTTCAAGGTGCTCAATCAACACCATAGCACAGAAATGCAAATGTCAGATTTAGCATCGATATAGCAATCAATACAGGAAATCAAAAAGTTCATCCGAACAGCTAGCAGATGGTATGTTGAAGCAATCTCTGCTTTCTTGCTTCACTCTCTTAACATACTGCTCAACAAACTACAGTCCACAATGTCACCTCACCTTTCAACAATTTTGGTAATAAAAAGTGATAAGGGTAGAATGAAATATGAGATGTTCTTTTTAGGACTGACATTAAGCTAGCTCAGGCACTGGTGGACTACTACTCTGCCACATCATTTTCCCCACTTTGTTACACAGGTATGACTCTTGAAAAAGGTGAAGGAAAAAAATAACGTTATACCAAATCAATCATATTCACCACTTCCCCCACCCCCTTGTTGCTGTTTCTGCCATGAACTGAGCAATTGTTGAGACCTTCCAGTTAACACTAGCTTTGGTAAGACTCTTCAGATCTTTAGGAATACTTTGCTTAGGGAGAATAATTAACCATTTCTACTTTGGAAGTTAATTAGCACCAATACAGTGGGTTACTTTGCAGAAGTTAATGCTGCAGAATTTCAAAGCATTAAAAATAAAAGCAGTTAAGCGTACTCTACCTCCATTACACTGACTACCTACCCACTTTCTTGCCACTTTGTTTACACTTTCTCTCAGATAAGGGCTACTCAACAGGCATGCCAAGTTAACAGTTCTTACCAGAGATAGCACTTGACTAACTATTAAACCATAACCCATGCCCATCCTCCTCAGCAGGAGCTAATCATAATACGGGGCTCCTTTCTATTAATTGATTTTTGCATATGAGTATACAAAGAAATTATAACCTAAAGAGCATTTCAAGTGGAATAAGAGAGCACAAAGTGATAACGCAGTGGAGTCTGTGTAAAATGTAAGTAATTATTTTCTGGTTTTACACATAACAAATCCCAAAGCGACTTGGAAGAAGTTTCTCAAACACAACAGATCTGCCCAGCAGAGGTCCCAGCCTACGGTGATATTTTATCTTACAGAGAGTTCATTGCATTTCTTCGCAGTCCTCATCCACGCTGGTCATGTGCCACTGTGTTCCTTGAATGCATCTGATAGCACACTGCTACAGCTCAAAGTCCCTTCAGTTATCAACTCTCAAGCAGGCTTTTAGGATCCCGGTTTAGATTTAAAAAGGAAATGTCATCGAGCGAGATGTAATCAGAGGAGTGGATGCTTCATGTATAATTTGTGCGAGGTACCGGCCGGTCAGCTTTAGCAGTGCACCACGATGTCTGTGCCACCGAACTAGCTCTTTCTATGTATTCTAATTAAATTGCATTCTTTCCACAAGAGTGGAAGATGAGTATAGGAGTATGTGGAAACGCGTTTTGTTTCCTAAAGAGGGTTACGTTAAACGTGAAGGAGTAAGGAAGTGCACTATGCACAGGTGTAGCAGTATGCACACAGGTGCTTGACAGCACGCACGAAGGAGCCACTGGGCTCCCCAAAAGACGCAGCAGCAGCACCAGGACAGGGTCACCCCGCGGTCACCCCCTTCCAGGGCTCTGCCCGCCGGCCCTTTGGGACCGAGGCTTTTGGGGCCGTTTCCGGGAGCAGGGCGAGCTCCGCCGAGACAAGTGAGCCACCCCGGGAATGTGCGCGCCCCAAAACAGAAGGAAAGCACAAAAACAACGGGGGGGGGGGGGGGGGGCGGGGGACAAGAAGAGAGCACAGGCACAAAAGCCCGGAGCCGCAGCGACGAGCGGGCGGCGCAACACGCACCGGGGCAGGCGCCGGGCGCGGCCCCGCAGGTACCCGGGAGCGCGCCCCCGCCCCGCCCCGCCCGGGAACGGCGCCAGGGACCCGCGCGCCCCCGCTGGGGGGGCGGGGGGGTCACGTGACCCGATGGGGGAACCTCGCGGCCGGGGCAGCCCCGGGGTGGGAGGGAGGGGGGAGTGAGGGAGAACTGCCGTCGCCATGACAACTTCCCGGGGGGAGGGAAAACTTCAAATCCCAACCGTCAGTGCAGGAGCGGCTCGCTCTTAAAGGCGCACACACACCACCCCCGCCGCCCCTCCTCAGGCACCCGCGATGGAAGAAGGGGCGGGGGGGGGGGGGGGGGGGGGGCGGCAGGGAGCCGAGACAAAAGGAGCCGGAGCCGGGGAAGGGGCGAAGGCAGGGCCCGGGCGGCCCTCAGTCGAGCCGCGGCGTCCACCCCACGCTGCCCGTCGGCGGCTCAGGAGATCTCGGCTCGCCCCTCAGCCCCGCTGCCAGCCGGAGGGGGGGGCTCGGGCTGGGGCTGCCGTGCCAGGTCCCCGCCGCGGAGCCCCCCGAGCTTTCACCGCCCCGCTCCCCTCCCGCAGCCCCCTCCCGGCGCTTACCCACACAGTGCATGAGCCGGTGCCGCCAGGAGTCGAGTTCGCGGCGGACTCCCCTGCGCTCCGCCGTGCAGCGGGGGCTCCGGCACTGCGAGGAGGAGGAGGAGGCGGCGGCGGCGGCGGCAGGAGGAGCGGGAGCCGCGGCGGCCATTCTGTCTGTTCCCTTTTCCATCTGCCTCTGACCTCACGCCCGCTCATTTACATACGAGCGCGCGCTCCCCCCCCTCCTTCAAACCTCAGCGAGCGCGTGCCCGCGCCCGGCCCCCCCCTCCTCCCTTAGCATCCGGGGCGGGGAGCGCGCGCGCCGCCTGGCGGGGTGATTGACACGTGTCCACCCCCTCCTCCCTTCCCGCCTTCCGGGCTCCTCACCCCCCCCCCGCTCCCTCTCCCCGCTCCGGGTCGGTAACCGGGCCGCCAACCGGCCCCCCCGCCTCCCCGCCCCGCTTCCCATCGATGTCACCCTCCGGCCTACAAATCCCGAAGGGCAGCGCGCCACCTGCTGCAGCCCAGCGGGGGGAGGCGGTGCAGCAATGCATGCCGGGAGTTGTAGTCCGCTGAAGGGAGCCGGGAGCGGGGTAGCTGAACGCCCACCCTGGAGCCGTCCCCAGTGGGGGACATAAGTAGCAGTAAGCAGCACGCAGGAGCTTGGCAGCCCCTTTGCTTCCTCCTTCTTCACCTCAGGTCTGTTGCGAGCACCTCGTGTCTCTTATTTGCCCTGAACTTCCAGCAGTCACCAGCCTCGCCTCAGAGAAACGGCGAAACCCAAGGCAACTCTTGCAAGGCATCGTCAGAGCCCACAGACTAAAACACAACCGTGTGAGGACAGAATGCATCGGTTTCAAGCTAATAATATCCTCTGAAGGAAAAGCTGTTAAAAAAGTGCATATATATATATATATTTATTCACAAGATAGGCTTAATAAATCTGTTTGTGCTTTCAATTCTTGTGCAAAACTTTGCAGATATTTCTTTCTGAACTTGTTCAGATGTTTTTGTGGGCAAAGGACGTGTTCAGGGCTTGCCTGCAGAGCACAGCCGTGAAGATCACCTTTGTTTCCACTGGAATGAACTAAACTTTTGTAACAGATGACAGTTTACGTTTTTTTTTTTTTTTTTTTTTTTTTCCCAAAGAGATTTCATAAAAATAAACTGTCATTTGTGTAAAGCAGCTAATAGAGCTTAATGAATTCAGCACACAGCATTTTTTTTTTTTTTTAATATTCATTTAATTGAACCCCGGAGGTTATCACAGTTTCATGTGGACACAAATGTCCTTCATCTGAAGATGGTTTCCTTTTTTTTTTTTTTTTTTTTTTTTTTTTTTGAGATGCCTATGTTTAAATAAAGAATAGACTAAGACACCACCCCACTCCCTTTTGTTCATTTAACACAATTTTTGCTCTAGCTGCAAGGTTCCTTCCATTCGAGAGAAAAGAACTAAACATGGCTGACCGAGCTGGAGGGCAAATTGCAGGGAGAGGGAGGGAAGCAAAAGAATTTCAAACCTTTTTATTATTTTATTTTATTTTATTTTTCTAGCTACCTCAATTTTGTATTCCTAGGCCTTCTGAAAACACTGCCTAGACGTCAGGCATGGTGGACACTAGGTATTGAACAGCTCCCTCCCTTTGAGATGCTTTATTCTTCCAAATCTAAAACTAAGGCAGGCAACCCAAGGATCTTGTTTAGTCGAACCCTCAGGGGTGTTGTTTTTAAATTAATTGCATTGGTTTTCCTTCTGTATCAAAATGACTTCCCAGCCAAGAGATTACTGCCTACATGGACTTGGACTTGATTTTATAGAAGTGATTCCACTTTTGTGAACAAGGAAACCCCAAGACTGACTGAGGGCAGAGCCAAGGGCAGAGAGGGCTAATTTTAACTTGGTTCATTTTAGCTGCCTATCCTAGCTAATTTTTCTGGGATCAGAGAGTCTGTTAACTTAGAAATGTCACTGGAGGCAAAGTCCAGTACAATTTTGTTTAAAGCTAGAAGAATTACTATTATGGTCTTCTGTTTCATCTCTCATATATTAATTTGGGGGTAAAGAAAAAATAAAATTGTCACAGGAACGTATCCACAACCCTATCACAATCTGAAATGTTGGATTAATTTTTTTTTTTAAACACATATTGGGGAGATTTAACTGTCTTATTGATACATTACAAAACTGTTCATCACCAAAACCTCTTTATAATTAATCCCCAAAGATGAAATGCACTCCTGTACAGACAGCTTTGCGTGGCTCTTTGTCACATAAGCACTGCTTTGTGGAAACTGGGAGTAAGGATGAAGTGTAATTAAAACAGTCTAACTTGAACAGTCAAAGCCTTTGCAGATGGTATCTTGAAATTAGTATGTCCTGAAATGGTGAACCTCCCCCCTTACATGAACACAATTTGTAAATCTGGAAATTGTCAGTGTTTCTGGTAAAAAAAAAAAAAAAAAAAAAAAAAAAAAGTTAAATAATGAATTGTACGATAGCTTTATGAATGAGTATTGCAGAGAACTATTAATATTTGAAAGATAAATGACAACAGAAAACAGGGGTTTAAAAAATATGTGCTAGAGGAGATTTCACAATAAACACTAACATGATCATTTGGGTATAGGATCTAGCCAAACTGATCAAGCGATATTTAATAATCACTGTGAATATTAGGTTACCAAAACATAACTGCTTAAATCTATATGCAATATACATATTCCGTTGATTTAGTACATTATAAAGATGCATAAGATCACAATCTTATATGCTAAAATACCATGAACTTCACAGATTTAGACTGATGCACTGAACTGTGAAATGCTGAATAGCCAACAAATGTTTAATTCTGCTGCTTCCCCTAAGAGATGGCAGCTTCCACCCAAGAGAGGTAAGCACAGGCAGCTAGTAAATGATAAATATTTTGCCGCTGTGGTTTGATATGTATGGCTTAGGGCATAACTGATCCACCTACTCTTCCAGCTACTGCCAGCAGCTACCTCCACTATTCCAGGTTTGATATACAGCCTACTCTTTTCCTCCAGTGAAGGAGGAAAGTAGCCTCCAGCAGCAGAAACCAACCAGCAGCTGTAGTGCAGTACAGCAGGAGTGCTACGAGAAACCTGCCCGTGGCAGCAAACAGCCTAGCCCTGGTGAAAAGATTATAACTAATGTAATAGTTCAGAATTAGAATTTCATAACATCCTCAATCAGTATGAAGTCACACAAAAATAGCTTTAAAAACATAACTACTTTTATAAAGGTTGAAATCCTTTACAGTTGTGGACATCTGGGTTAGGGACTCCGTGTGCCTTGCAACAAATCTTACACCTGAGACATTTTCCTTGCAGAATACTTGGTGTTCAGTGGCTGCGTGTTTCAGCAGTACATAAAATGAAAAATACGGCTCTCTCTTAATTACAGGGTCTGCCTTTGGGAATCTCATCAGCATCAGTTGATATTGCTTTCAATATATGTGCACAATTGTGTATTTGCACAGGTTAATAGAAAGTCAGCCAAGGTGAATTTCAAAATGAACAATAACATTTTTGGCCAAAAACTTCTCCTTGAATCTCTGCCTATAAAAAAAGACCAAGAAATTCATAAAGTGAAGCTTACCTTAAGTAGAAAGGCAGCACTAAGCCAATCAAGTCAGCGCTGTACTTGAGCTCATGTTGTTGACCTAATTCTAAGCACATAAACCTGATTATTGCAGACAGATGACTGTTTTCCACAAACATCCATATCTGTCATAAAGGAAGATAAAAAATGGGAAAATGCTTCTTGTTGTATGTTCTGGTCATGGTGCTCTTAAAGCTGTGAGGTCTGAAATAGGTAAAAAGAAAAGTTTGCATGTGAGTAGATGTTTTCTTACCAGACCATCTAACTAACTTATCTAAAAGCAGCCAAGCTTTCAAGAACATGAATATTCTTCATGTCCTGTCTACTTTAACTATACTAGCTGATTTAATAGAGACATAACAGCCATGTATCAAACTAGCCTTGTTTGGAGCAAGCAAGGCTTACAATAAAACCATACAGTAAATATTTATGACAGATACACTCAGTTTTACATGGTTAACATTTATAGAACTTTCATTTTATACCACTTTGGAACACAAAGTGAATTTTTTTTTTTTTTTTTTTTTTTCCAGATCTGAGTTTATCACTATTCTTTTTAGAGGCTAAGGGTCTGGTGATGCTCCCCTCTGCCAAGGAGCTATAGAGAAAATTCATCTACTCTAACTACAGCATGATGGCAGATAGTTCCCTTACAGGGTTGAACGAAGGGGTTGCCTCCAAAACAAAATGCAAACGATGAAGGTACCATAAGCATAGCTGTGTGGTCTGCAAGGCCCTTTCTCTCTGTGAGGGTTATCTTCATGATGAGTGGACATGGTACACAAATTCTTTGTTAGTTCCCAAGATGGAAAACTTTCCCAAAGTAGCAGTGGACCAGAATGAGGAAAGGAAAGGAAATTTAGTACTTCACACGTCTATATTTATGTACACTGCCACAGACTCATCAAATGTGTGATAATTTTGGATGTTTTCTGAATGATGAAGTAACGTGGGTCAGGTTGTATGGGTTACCACAGTTGTGGAGATAACTACCCTGTGACTTCTGAAAGGGGGACAGTATTTGTGTGCAGAGGATATACTATAGTGTGAAGAACTTTATGGGTGATCCTGGACCAGTGCCAATTTATTAAATCAAACTTGGTTGCTTCAAACTAAGTCACTCAGGAGATTGGTTGTTACCTTATTCATTTACTAACTTATAAAAATACTTCAATAAATCCACTAGGTATAGATACAATTCCTTTTTTTTTTTTTTTTTTCCCTTTCTTATCTTTTTCCCTTTTCTATTCTTTCTTTTCAACCTGCATGTGATTTTAATGAACATAGTAATACACTGAAGCCAAGATTTCAAATCAGCTCAGACCTACTAATTATCAAGAGATAAATGTACTTTAAAAAACTATAGACAAAACACACCAAATGAAGCGCAACCCTGAGAGTGAAACAGAAGCCAGGGAGTTGTACAAAAAGCATCCCACCTATGGTTGTTTTCCTTTTGCTTTCCTTTCCAGCGTGCTGCACTATCACACCACCTGATACAGCATCACTTGTCCTCCTTTATTTGGTTTTCAAAGGCCCAGCTACAAACTAGCCATTTCACCACCTGAACTGCTGTCAATAGCAACACAGAAATGGGGTGACAGAGGCTCGTGGAATATTTGTTTTGCCTAATACTTGACTATTCACCTCCCTATGCTTTCACAAGAACTGTAAGTGCTCAGAGCTATTTGGTACCATTCTCCACATGTTCCAGAGAAGTCCTTTCCCTTTCCAAGTTTCCATGTTTTCATTCCTCCTCTGAATTTTATACCTCATTTTTTTCTCTATAACAATATAACTCACAGTGTGCTTTATCTTGCTTTCTAACATGCAAATGTGCTTAGCTTTCCAGCATAATAGATGATTCTTCAGAAGCAAAAATGTTTGAAAAAGAGGAGGAAATATCTCTCATTATTTCTGCATGACAAAGCTAAAGTTGGCATTTTAATATTCTGCTTCCCTCGTTCATAATCTGACTGATCATACCATGGTAAATTCTCTGGTCCCCAGCTCTGCTCTGCTAAACAAACTCATTTAAAATAAACAACTCTTTAGGCAGTCAACAAAAGTTGCACCAAGACTGACTGCAAAACATCACTATGGGCTACGGAATTCAGAATTCAGGATAAAGATTTTTTAATACTGATTTCTGATTTCCTTTTTTTTTTTTTTTTTTTTTTTTTTTTTTTTTTTAATACGAGTAGAATTAACTTATGGTCTTCTGAGCAGCATAAGTATCATTCTCATCCTGTGGCAGTGCTGCTGTCTTTTATGGCTCAAACAACAGCCCATCAAGATACTTGCAAGCCGCAGACCAGAACATGAAACAACAGATGGCCTAAACCTACCTTCCCCTTCAGCAGCCTTGGAGAGTGGATGGGCACAGGCTGTATGATGTTGTTTTTGGTGGCCCGATCTGTGCCACACTTTTCCCGCTTATGTAGCCAAGGGGTCATTTTCTCATCACACACACTTTAATATGAGAGAGTGCACGTGTATGAGGGCTGCAATCCATTCAGACAAACCCATAGATCTGGAGAAGAAAAAAAGAAAAGAAAACAAACAAACAAACAACAACAACAAAACCCAACAACTTTTATGGCAAGCTGAGCACATTTGATCAGAACGGTATCCCGAATGTTACTTCACAGAATCACTTCTCAAAACAGAGTTATATTTTGGTGGACATTAAGGCAGAAAAAAAAAGAGTTTTAAACAATACATTCTTGCAAGGTGATATTAGATGCTAATATGCAAAATACGTAAAAGATTCTGTTTTTATCTTTTAAAAGCCAGTCAGAGTACTTTGCAAGTAGAAATATAACAACTTTTGTTCAGTGCTGATTTAAAACATTTATTATTTTTTAAGTGTTTTTCTGGGGATGATATGTCCTATGTTTCAGCATGAGCCTGACAGAACAAGGTGTATAAGTGAAAGGAGCCAGCTTGAAATAATAATAATAAGAAAAAAAAAATAAAAAGAGGAAAAAATAGTCTTCTATAGATTAAGCTGCTGTTTTAACATGTCATTATCTGACTATTAAAATTAAATTTAGAGGGAAGGTAAAATCCTATATATATGCCTAAGTGATGTCTCCATAGCACTATCTGTCAAATACGGCTGTTTTTTTCCTTCCATTTAAACTGTTATCCTATGTTCCACACAGCTGAGTAATGTCACTCACTCTCTCTAAAGTTTCCCAAGTGGCTAAGTAATTTAAGTATGCCATCACCAGAGCAACTCTGCAGCTGAAAATATACTGCCATTAAACCCAGAGAGAATAGATCACTAATTGCAGCTTAATATTAGAGATAGACATGAAATACTGAGCCAGTCATCAGGGCAATGTGCCGGTAATCCAAATTTACACTAGTGAAAAGACAAAGAACTGTTTACTGTCATCATGAATGACTTCTACAATTATGCTAGCTAAGTACTCCCTAAAACTAAATACTGCAAAGGCTGCTAGCTCTGCTGCGGACCACAGATTAATTACAATGTAAGCTAAGGAGGATATTGTTTCTCCAGTACTACTCTTCTGTGTGTGGGACATCACACTGGGTAGGTTTTCTTGTAGTTTCTGGCATAGTCTGCTATTTCATAGCCAACCAAACCAGCACCTACCGTGGGAGGTGGCAGGAAATGAGACTGGATGGCTCATCGGTCACTCGAGTAAAGCAGCTTATTTCCTGGAACATCACTTGCACAGTTATTACCTCTTGAAGCAGAGCTTTTCATGGTTTGATTTAAGACAACTATTTTTATTACATCTGTAAATTCATCTTATCAGTTTTATGTATAACCTTTCTCTTAGCTGAATTGTCTGTGTTTTAGGTTATGTTACTTTCTGAACTATCCATTTAAGTCCCTTCTCCTCCTTTCCCACCAGTTCCATCTCTTCCATTCTCAAGGTATACATCTCAAACTGAAAAAAGTAGAAGAAAAAGAAAGGAGGAACATTGTGGATGAAATTCACCACTTCTGTAGTGAAATAAAAAGACAGCAATACAATTTCTCAGACAGAAAATTATTTGAAAATAAGGACCTAGCTGGATCAGTGTTATGGTGTTTAGTTTGCTATGGCCTTCACATAACAGTTCTTGAAATGCTTGTTTGCTTTTCTGCAATTCTCAGTATTTGTCTTTTCATGCAATTTTAATCAGTCTCAGTACTGCTGTAAGGAAACAAAAATAAAATTTATATTTCACAAAAAAACAGATAAAACATTTAATATAACTGTGATTTTCTTATTGCACATTTTTTTTTTTTCAAATGTAGGTTTTAAAATCAAAGATATGGAATGATTTTCATGTTCATTTTATTTTCCAGTAGCTTTTCTGAAACTTGATTTTCTGATTTTCTTATGTTTTCTGGCCATAGATTTTTCCATTTAATTTTTAAAGACAATTTATGTATTATGTTAATTCAAAAAAATTAATAGAAAAAATAGAGATTCATATTAAATATTCCTTTTTTTTGGGGGGACTGTATGAAGTAATCTCTTCAGATAACCAAAAATGAAGTCACTAGGATGAATATTACAGACCAAACAGTTCCTCATTGGACTCCTGCTGAGAAAGTTGGATGGCCATGTTTGATCACCCCCAAATGGCCTTATTCCTTCCAGTTATTCATGGGTTCAGATGCTGACAGAATGAGTCTTTTCCTCCTCTATCGTATGCAAGTCCACTTCCTCAAAACAAAACACTTATTTCTTCCCTTTCCTCTTGTTTAAAATTCAAGAGTTTAGGCTTTCACCATTTGCCTTGAAGGACACTTTCACAGCTAGTTATCTACATTCCCCAGCAATGTGTGCCCACAGCAGGCAGCCAAGATGGCTAGCTAGGAAGCGTGGGTCTGAAAACCCTGTAGCCATGTCAGAGTAAGGCTGAGATCCTGCTCCTTCCAGTTTCGGTGCTGTGCCACAGTGACCCAGACATATTTCTTCTCCATCCAGCCTCTGTATTACTTTCTATTGGCTTATTTTTTGCCTTTTTTCCCCTTTTCTTTCAGTTTAGGAATAAATCAGGGGATGTTTTTAACCCTTTCAGCATTATTATGTCTAGAATTTCTTTGAAGTGGAAGTCAAGTCTCCTGTCTTCACTTGATTCCATAACTTTGGGCTTAAAAAAATAAAAGATTTTGTGATATGAATGTAAGAACTGACAATGTTTTGGTAGAGACTATCATAACTGTGGTGCTTTTCTATTTATAATAAGTAAAATAAAAACCAATAGACTTACGTGTTAAACAAATAAATATTGTTACAAGCCAAGGGTGTACCACCACTTGAGCAGATTTCACAATCCTAAGTACATGCATAGACTTGTGACAAGTCCTCCCCCATTTAGGTTGATTCTCTTATTCTTAGGCAATCTCACAATCAGCTTTTCTAAACGTTTATCAGCCAGGTGTTAGTGCCATAAAATAGATTGCTGCGTTATTCAAATAACCCTTCAGGCTGGAGAACCAAAGGAGGTGCTGGGAATGCCTTTAACCAATAGCTTTTGTTGCTGTTGGTTAAAGTGGGCTCTAATCTTTTATCTTTTTATCTATGGGACTATGAAACTGGAACAGAATTAGTTACTTGTAAAATCCAAAGCAATTTTGATCTTGATCTTTTTCTAATTTATTTATTTATTTGCTTTGAAGGTGGTAATTCTCTAGTGATGCTATCTCCACAGGTTTGAAGAAGTTATGAGAAGTCACAGGCTTCCAGTTGTAACTCAGTTATTTCATTCTGAAATTCATTTAGAACTCAAGTGAAGACTCAAGTCTCAATTATTATTTTTTTTTTTTAGTATTTATTTAGCAACTTGTTCCGTGGATCTTCCACAGTCACTTTGAATTCAGACAAGTCCGATGCCAAGTTCCCTCCTACCAGAAATAAGGGTTCAGCATAAGGATCTCTCCAGCTTCAGCCACCCCCAGCATCAATGCAAAGAACTCACTAACCTCCTCAGCAGCGTCTTTGTCCCTTGTGAGCGCTCCTTTTCACACAAGGAGTGTGCCTTCTAAAATCTCAGTTCCATTTCCATGCTGACCTTTCACAACTGCTTTGCGTTATTATTGGCAACAAATTATTGGAAATAAAATATTTTCACTCCTAGGATCAATATTTCTTATCAGTGAAAATAAAAGATTTTAATACATCTTGCACTTCCTCTGTAGCATAGAAAAGTATAGGAAAGGCATGCTAGCGTGCTGGTAACTAAAACTCCTCTCCCTTTATTTTCACATGTGGGCAATCTGTTGGTTAAGAGTAAGGAAAACTGATAAAACATGTCATGTCCCAGATATTTAAGCTAATTCTATGCCTAATAAAGGGATAACAGTGAGAAGTTTCCTACTTCCAAACAATTAAGAACATTTCTTGTATTTAACCAAACATGCCCATTCTAATCTTGCTGTTGCATTTAGCTCTGCAAAGGAAAGAAATCACTGCATTATTTTTTCCTATGACACCCACTCTCCTACTATTCCCAGCTGCACAAATCTTTTGGTTAAAACAACCCTGCTTTCTCTTGTTAAAGATACCTAAGAGCACCGTGCTTAATGTTTAAACAGCTCCATGTGTACCCAATTATGAAAGCAATTAATTTAGTCAAAGACTAGATTAACTGCCATCTGTGGCCTGATTGTTTGTTAAATTTGAGTACCTGAGTATACTTCTGATCAAAATTATCATCAACAAGATCTTATTTGGCATGTGATCCAGTGATAAGTCAACGTTGCCCAAGAACATCTTGATATGAAAAGAGTTGAACATTAACTGTTAATTATTATTATATCACTCATATTACCGATTTGTGCAGAGTGCATGATTAGGAATGAATTTTGGTTCACGGAAATAAAACCTTGGAGTTTGCTAATAAAATAATACCACTTTTAGTGGTTTAATAGGTGTGATATAAGAACCAAGTCCAGGATGATAATCATATATATAGTAGGAAATAATAATAATAATAATAAAAAAAAAGAAGCTGAGGGGAGGGCCAAAACTCCTGAGGTTTTTGAACAAAAACAAACTGGGGAAACAAATGAAGCAGAAGCTTGAACTAAGATCATCCCTCAGGACAGGTCCCTGCATAGATATACAGCTAGTCACCAAATACGTAGTGCAAATATTTAGCTAATCCATAGTGGACAGCTGTAAAACTAAAGGGCATGTAAGTCCACAGACAAGGAAGCATCGCCCTAAGCCGTCTGTAGTATGATAACCATCAGGCTCTTCTCAGTGCTCAGACAAGTGTATTCTAATTTCCTAGGGAAGAGGATAATGTGCTTTGGGTTACCCATGATCTAGGTGAATGCCATAGATAGACTATTTGGGAAGGAAAAAACAGGCAGAGTGTCTCTTTCCCCTCCTGCATTTGCTAAATGAGCAACATTTGTGAGGGTTTTCAGATAGTCCTAAAATTGTATTTTTATCAAGTAAACAATCTTTTTATTATTATTATTATTATTATTTTTTAAAGAAATATGCTTCACCATGAAATAAATTCATTTACATTTTGAACTGACATTTATAAGTGGATGAGAGGAAAAATTCAGGTTTGGTATGGTGTCTAAGAAGTATTTAGGTCATAATTCTAAGCCTCTGATGTGTGGGAGAGGGAGCAAAAAGTTGTTTATGTATTGCAGTCACAAACTAAGCCATATTCCTCAATTTTCATTTATTTCTTTATTTACTGTGATCCTTGCTGATCTGTTTTCTAGCTTTCCAATGCACTTACAAAAGGAAATATAAGAACACATAGCAGAATTTTTAGTGAAAGTGAAATACTGGCAGGAAAAGGACTTCAGGTAAAGGATACTCACTACTTTCTGGCAAGAACGTAACTGTTTGATTCACATTAATCTTTCTAGAGGAACTAATTTGGTCTGTCCTTGGATTTATTTATTTATTTATTTATTGGACCAGTTTGGCACTGCCTATCAGCCTTTACCAAGTCCCACCAAAAAGATCATTTTGTAAGCATTCCCTTTTAACTATTAAACTTTCAGACAATTCACATCTTCAAATGAAGATTAAAAATATTGTGCTATATTTCTAATAAAACAATGTAAAAGTCAAATAGCTTAAAACAGGATAAAATGACATAAGCTATAAATTGTTCCTGCATTTGTCTGTAGTTATTCTGGCCAACATGGGAATTTGCTATACCCTCTAGAGCTGGAATTTACTCTTGGGAGCGCAGCTCTGCTTCCACTAGAAACAGAAAAGATGATCTAGTAGGCCTACCTAAAGAGATAAGCTTAAGTGATGGTGGTGATTCTGGATATGGGATTACAGTCACCCTTTTGGTCATATGGAAGGACATTTCCTCGTGGTTACAGAGGCATTCAATCAAGCGATAACATGCCTTGCAGTAGGGAAATGTATTTAAAACAAGCCCATATGTTTCCTTAAAATTCCACTTTGTAGTATTAAAAACAAACAATCTTTAAAGGTGGAGAAACAGTTCTACATCGCACAGAGTTTGGGACCAGCAATGGATTTTTCTCTCTGAGAAAAAAAGCTGTATATATATACACACACACATACCCTGCATACAAACATATAAATGAGTAACAAACCCTTGTCAGGCAAGCAAAGCTCAGTATGAAAATTAAAATTAAAATTAAAAGGAAGTAATATTGAAACATGTTATTATGTATTTTTGCCTCCTTCACATTGCCTCTTATAACAATAAAAGCAATTAAGGAAGTGACTGTTGATTTTTTTTGTTGTTTGTTTGTTTTTGACTATATATTAAGGGCAAGTTTTGCTTCTTTCAATAGGCAAGAGTAGTTAGAGGAAGAGGCTGTAAGGAAATCCTCTTGGGACAAGATATACAAGCTTCTTGAAGTTTAATTATGACATTTCATTTCAATATAGCTAGCTTGAGAAATGATAATTACAAATCATCTTTCCTTAAAATATTGAGTGATCTGGCAGTCACCTTGCTTCTCTCTCTGAGAATGAGTAAGTAAGTATCCAGGAGTTTATGGAAAGGTTGATGATCTGCTAACCTGCCTCTAACGCAACTAATACTCCAGCACATACTATGGTCTTTGTAGGCAGTCTCAGTAAAATAAATAAAAAAAGGGGTCCAGAATCAAAAAACTTCAATGCATCATCTTGAGAATAATCAGATCAAAGGAAAAAAAAAAATCAAATACTCACCCAGTACAATAACGTGAAACACATGCTAATCAGCTACCAAATTGAGTACTATAAATCAGCATTTTTTTTTCTTTTCGTTTTAAAATTTATTTATAAAGGAGATCCATTTCACAAAGGAAGTAAGGACACATAATAAAAGGAAAAGCAAGTTGAAACATAACCAATGCCATCATGATAGTCGATAAAACCTTTTGTTCACATTTTATTCTATGCTATGTTTCATTAATCAGCCTGTGACTGAGCACAGAGAATAGCTGCCTCTGTGCTGTTCTGGCTGCTGCACTCCGGTCAGCAGGGAGGAGATCCCCTGGGAGCAGTTAGGCACATTCACCTGGGAGAAGATTTTGCTGTGAAAAAATAGGATCACTATAGTAGGTGATTTTACTAGATGATGAGAAAAAATGTTGCCTTTTGTTCTGAGGAAGAGGGTGCAGTGAATTTGCAACTAGAAACAAATTATAGAAAAGCTGACAGTATTGTTCATGCACAAATTGTTAACCCTCAGAGGGAATGGAAACAAGTTGGCTTTCTTGAGGAGATTATGACAAATTTATTCAATTTGGGAAAGTTCTGGGTAAAAAACAATGGACTGCAAGGAAGGTCTATGGGCTCAGCAGGTAGGGGACAGATTTGTTCTCAAACTTTTTTTTTTTTAAACATATCTCAAATTTTTGAGTTTCCTTTAGTTACGGGATTTGCTTGTTCTACTTAACTAGTATTTGTCCAATGGAACCTCCTTTTAGGGTTTATAAATCTATAGTGTCTTTGGGTGAGCTCAAAAAAAGGTAAAGCTCATCTAGCTTCAAGTTTCTGGCTAAATTTGAGTTCTTTATGAACTACTTTAGGCCTTGATCCTACAGGAGAATTTATATGGACAAATGTTTGATCATGTAGCAATCTTCCAAAAATTCCATCCTTGCTTACCTGACCACAGATAAAAGGGTATATGCATAGCTAAAAAACAAATGTGTCTTTGTTTCATTACTGAGATCTACATATGCAAAGTAATTTTTTCTGTTGTCACACTGTAGCTATTTTTTTGAGACATGAAGTTGTGGAAGGGTTTCTGCATGAATTCAGAGAACAAATATTCATTGTTGAAAGATCATTTTCAAGAAGAAACATTCTGTTTTATTTACAATGATCAATAGGATTGTACTGACTCTACCTCATGTTTTATTAGTTTTATTTTTTATTTTTAAGTTGGTTTAATCACATCATCATTATGTATTTCTCATTCTTTAAAAATTAACATTTTAATTACAGTGTACTTAAGTGTTGTCTTTGTAAATATTTACTGGGAAAGGTGCTTTGCCAGGGTGAGAGACAGGAGACAGCTGTCTGCCATACAGACTGCACAGTTATAGTTGGAAGTACTGCAAACCTAAAATAACCATATCTATTTAACAACAGAAGTAAGAAATGGTAAAGTTCATTACGTGAAGAAAAACAAAAGACATTGTGAAAAGGAAGAAATGTTTTTCCCCCCAGAAACAGTTTATTGCTTTGAAATATATCTATCTCAAATGACAAGAAAATCAAATGGATTTCTAAACAAAGGTCAAGCTGGTATGACAGCATTAAGAAAGCATACAAAACTAGAATGGATAGAATTTACTCAGCTTCTTTCCCCTTCCTTTATTCTAAATACATTCCTTCTCTGCTTCTGTATAGAATTATAAGATGGAGTCTACATAAAGATATAGTCATCATGTATAGCAGTGCATGGCTGTAATTCAGGAAAGCACTTAAGTAGGTGATTAACTTCAAGAATCCACTTACCCACTTTCCTAATTAGAAATGAACTTAAGCTGTCCTGGTTTTGGCTGGGATAGAGTTAATTTTCTTTCCCCTGCTTCTTCAACTTCCCTTTCCCCTTCACCTTCCCCTTCTCCTCCAGGTGAGCTATAATAGCTCTTGAGAATTTTGAATATCCTTGGGATGTTCAAACCAACATGTTCCTATTGCTATGCCTCCTGAATATGTTCCTAGTTTTGTTTAAGGTTAAAAAGCTTTATAAGAATAGCACCCAGAGATCTGTTTCAATGCTTCCTGATGCTGGCTTCCTGATGCTGGCTTTCTGATGCTGGCTTCCTTTCACCTGGCTTCCTGATGCTGGAATAACAGGGCCAGTAGCATGACATTGTAGGGCAGGGAAGCCAAATGACTGGGATCCCTCTCTAGGGAAAGGGACATTGACAAAGTGGTTGAAAAAGAGGAGCAAGCCTTCAGCCTCTGGAGGTGAATCCTGTCAGTCATGAAGGAATCTTCTTCAAGGAAGATGTATACCACCCAGGTGGGTGGTCAGCCATGGAGAGGGGTATCCAGTATCTCAGGAAACTAGTCATGCTGGTGATGGTTTATGCTGACCTGGGCAGCAACCAGTTATTCAGAGGTCCAGATGAAATCAAATGCATGCAGCCCATGTGGGGAAGTTGGTACAGAGCACACCATCATTGTGCCACAGCTCACTGACAACAATATACTGGAAAGATGGAGAGGGACAAATGGTGGATGAATTGGCTATGTGCCATATCAAAGGCACTACAGTAAGAATCAACCAGATTATTTAAGAATTAATTTTGATGGGACTGACTAAACTGCAGTGGCGATGGAACCAGAAATGTCTTGATCACGCAGTAATCTAACACCACACACCACCTCTCCTGCCCTGAAGGTCTGTTACGACAGATGGAGCCCAAAGTCGTAGACTAAATTAACTCAATGGACATTTTAGAAGAACGGTCCATAGACTAGGGGAATGATATCTGTGTGTGCATATCAAAAGACAGGAAAGGTTTGTGATGATTAACTGGGATGTATTGGAAGGTGTGGAACCTGACCATGACTTACCCTGGTTTTGGCTGGGGTAGAGTTAATGTTCTTCCTGGTAGCTGGTATGGTGCTGTGTTTTGGATTAAGGTTAAGAATAATGCTGATAACACACCAATATTTTTGTTGTTACTGAGCAGTGCTTGCACATAGCCAAGGACTTTTCAGCTTCTGATACTGCCCTGCCAGCAAGGAGGCTGGGGGTACACAAGGAGCTGGGAGGGAACAGAACCAGGGCAGCTGATCCAAACTGTCCCAAAGGGATGTCCCATGTCATGTGGTGTCAGGTTGAACAAAAAACTGCTGGATTTGGCTGGGGGATGGCCACTGTTCAGGGACGAACTGAGCACTTGTCGGCAGGTGGTGAGCAATCGTATTGTGCATCATTTGCTTTGTATGTTCTAGTCTATTGTTGTTATTATTACTATTAATTATTAATTATTAATAATATTTCTTTTCCCTTCCTTTTCTGTCCTATTAAACTATCTTCATCTCAATCCACAAGTTTTACCTGTTTTCCCCAGCTGTCTCCCCCATCCCACTGTGGGGGAGTGAGTAAACGGCTGCGTGGTGCTTAGCTGCCTGCTGGCTTAAACCACAACAAGTGCATACCAAAAGTTTTTTCCTGGATGGGTTTTAGGTTATGCCTATTCACTGCAGCAGAGCAGAAAGCTGGCTGGAGAGCAGCTTGCTCGGGGGCTGGCAGCAGCCACAACCACAGCTGCCTGGCGCTCAGGCTGATTCTACTGACTGTCTTCCAGTGCTCGCAATGCCTTGCTGAAGCCTGTTAAGTTCTGCAGCTTGCAGTCTACGCTGCCTTCTGTTAGTCTGCTCTTGTTCCTGCTGAGAAGTTGCCTCTGTTTATTTTCCAAAGGTCCTGCTGTTTCTTTTATAGGGACAGTGCTAATACACTTCAAAATCAGAGGAATCAGAAATAGCTTGAATAAAGGGCTTCTGATCTTGAACTCTAAAGTAGGATCCAAGAAGACCTTGTTCAGTAGTTTTTTCTTTCCAGAATGCACTTGAATTTCTTCCTTTCTTTACCTTTAAAGGTCCACTTACATCCAGTGTTGTTTCTGTGCATGTCCAAGGCTGCACAGAGCTTGCTTGTGTTCTCCCTCAGACCAGCAGTGATCTGGGAACAGTTTCTCTACCAAATCCTCTAAGCAGCTTGATCTGGGAGGAATTCTTAGGGCATACTTAATACTCAGTACAGGATTAGGGCCCTGGCAAAATGCAGGTGTAATATTTTTTTTGAAACCAGTACTAGGGGTGGCTTTTTCTGTAATGGCAACTACATCTATTTACCCACAGGCTACCATCAAGCATTCCCATCTTCAACAAGAATGTCCTAACCAATAAGTTAGAGCTGAACTCTCTCTTTCTTATCTGATTTATCATAAATTTCTTCCTGTGCCATGCCACTGAGAGCACCCTCTCCCATATATTACCCACAGGTTTGTGGTTATAGATATTTCTTCAGAGGGAAAGGTTTAAGTCTCTGCAGATAGAGGTAGAAGTGAAATCTGTGTCATCTTCCTGGTTTTGTTACCTGGATGGTGATGACATACTGACAAAAAGGAAATGTTGTTTTTTAATGACTTGTGCATTTAAATATCAAACCTTCATGGCACTTTTCTGGACAGAATGTTTATGTGCACATCAGCAAGCAGCTTCACACCTTGAACCTGCAGAGCTGAACATTGGTGATCAGATCTTATGTCTCCATTATTCATGCTTTTCAAGGCTTTCCTGGCCAGACAATGTAAGGTGTGCCTCTGGAGCATACCTTCCAGCATACATTCACCTGAAAAAACTCCAGGTTTTGCACTTTAAAACAGCTTTTCGATGTGAAGTGGAACATAGTACATGGGGATGAGTGAAAGATATGCTTGAGAACACTATCTTTTTTTTATTATTTTTTTATTATTTTTTTTTTTTTATTGAACTGAAATGCTAATATGGGTGCTCCCAATGTAATGTTCCTTCAGTAAAGGTAATGGTCTAATTCCAATTTATTAATAGTGAAGTACCTTGTCTGAAAATGTTGAAATATGAGCAAGACTTTACTCATGACCTCAGGTATCACTTCAGTATTATCTGAAAGAACTAAGTGAAAATATGATAGTAACTTCACACTACCTCATAGCAAACCATGAATGAAATTAGTAGAGCATTGAGGTTTTTTTGTTAGATGGATTTTCTAGCAAAGTGAAGAGAGAGTCTTTTAGCAATTTTCAACACACAGGCACAAAAATATTTATTTTCTAATAGATGTTCCTGCAAAATGTATTTCATACAATTTTTGGAAAGATTTTTTAAAGTCTTGTTTCTGGTATTTAACAGTCCTTTGGTTTATTTTTTATTTTTTACTTTTTTTCTTTTCTTTTAATGCTACCCCACAATGGAGTACAGTCAGCTGATCGTATTTAAAAAAAAAAAAAAATCATTATCCTCAGATTTTGTGACTGAAAATGAGCAGCTGAATAAGCTGTTCTGGATAATCTTTTCCCACTTGCAGTGATCTGTCACCATCTTCATGTCTGGCAATTCTTGCAGGTAGAAGGGAAAGCCAATTCAGGGCTGTGTATTACCACACTCATTACAAGTGGCTGCTTAAGCCCATTGGGCTCTGCTACATGAAGTGTGTACTTCAATGCTCTGTTGAGAGGGGATGTGCTCAGCACAGTTAGTTTGGGTGCCTGGCCAGATAGCAGCTGAAATGAGGCAAAAAGACTTGTGACTTCAGTAGGATCAATATGGTTGAGGACACTTGCACTGATCTTTTAACTTATTCAAAAATGATGAAAAATTGGGGTAAAATGAGATCAGTGCCAGTGTGGTACTGTCTATAAATGCATACTGTGTTTATGTGAGTTTGATTTTATTTGTTATTTGTAATCTCTTATTTCTTAGTTCTTTATTCCTCCTGCTCTGCCAGAGCACAAGTTTCACTTAAGTTAACAGAATATTTGAGCAATTAGCCTGTTAGTGAAAATCCTATGGCTGTTAAAACACACACCTGCTGTTTGGAATTGTAATTAATTCATTTAAAGTGTTATGACATAAAAATGGAGCCATGATTTCAACAAAAAAAGCCCTGAAGTCTGCATGGAAGTTTGACATGAGGATGGAGTGTCAGCATTAAATGTCAGCTGGGTAATTGAACATTTTGATCGTATCATTGGGATTATTTCAGTGCATTTTATTGCAGTAAATACACTGGGGCATGCTCAAGTCAGTATGAATCATCAGTGTACTATCAGAAAGATATAAAGTAAATAAGTAGTCATATAAGTAAAGCCATAACTCACAGAAAAGGCAGGTAATTATATACATAAAAGTAACATCCTTGCTGCAAATTTGTCCCCCAAGTTTTATCTCCATTATCTCTCTCTCTGGCTTCTCACTAAGGTTATGATGGACATTAATTTTGCACACGCTGCACTTGTCCTTTCACTTGTTCATGATATTTAATTTGATCTAGAAGATTTTAATGTATGATGATCAAGAAATCAAGAACTTTGCTTTCCATATTCTTGCTATCTAACTGATGTCAATAGGATATTGGTCTGTTTAGCCCTCATGTCTAGTTTCAATTCTGACTACTGCCAGCTCCTGCCTTTCCACGCAAACTAGGTCTTGACTCTGTCACTCATCTTGCATTGACTGTATCTTGGTTGCTCAATAGGCCAATATATTTTTTGCATAAACATAACATGATTACATTTAAGATTCATAAAATATTATTCCATTATTACAGTGTTGTATTCATTTCCAATTTTCATTATAGGAAGATTCAGACAATCTTTTGAAATTTGATTAATACTGTCGAATAACTAAATTTGCAGCTAAGATAGAAAAATCATTATTTAGACCTTGAAAAGTCATAAAAAAAATTGATTTTTTTTTTTTTTTTTATTGGGGGGCAGTATTTTTTGGGTGTCAGTGTTGAGTATAAATCAAATGCTGAGTAAATAAAACACTGACTTGCTTTTTAGGATTGTATTTAGTAACCAAACCACAAACAACTTTTGGTTTAGAGCCATACTCACAACTGCACTACTTTGTGCTTGACTCACACAAGGAAGGGAAGTGTCAAGTTGTCTGTTTTTTCAGCTTGACCATAGCAAAATTTAATATAGTGCTGTGCACAAGCCAGTGTATGACTCTAGGGACCAGGTATTAATTGGAGACTCCCAGGGTAAAATACCACCCTGCATCGCTCTCCTGACTTCTCTTTCTGTCCTTGACAAGGTCTGGGTGTTTCTGCAGCATTGGTGGCAGGGGCAGAAAAGCTGGACCGGAAGCTGAATGGAGCTGCCCTCCTTGCCTCTGCAGTTCCTAAAACCTTCTCCATGTTCACATGCCAGGAAATTTGCAATCCTTATGCAAAATGGGGCTGAAAAGACTAAGGCAGGGAAATGTTTGTTTATCATCTAAATATATGTTATTCTTATTCTTACATCTTTTTGGAGCTAATTCACAAAATTTTATTCGATTGATCTAATTCTCTTTATGTAATCCATTAAACAATTATTGTTTGCAGAAATTAATTCTAATCTGGAAGCCAAGGCATTTTATGTTAACTCTGTAAACATTTTTTTGGTGCAACTGAAATTATTTTTATAGATATAAAGTAGTTCATAACCATTGTGAATCAGATATTATTATTATTTAAATTAATGTAGCATATTTTACAGTGAGAGTTCACTAAAAATTGAACTTTGTAGATAGGACTTCAGAGATAGCATTGTTTGATAGCTACCTAAAAATAAAATAAAAATAAAAAGCAAATTAATACAATATTTTAAGATCTGTAGTTACTCATTATATTCTAATAATAATTAGCTATTTTCAAGATGGAAAGTGACATAAGATCTAAGTTGTTAAATACTTTAATTTTATCTGCTTTTTTTTTTTTGGTGTCAAAAATAATTTTAATATTAAAGGACAACTGTAGACTCCTAATGACTTGAATACAGTTTGACTGTTTTCATGAAGTGCTCTGTGGGATGTCAGAATATTTAATTCAGGATGTTAAAAACATCCCAAAATGTCACAATAATTATATCACAGCAGGCAATTAAAACACTGGAAAATGCCAACTGACTAAGTGTGTTCTCTGTTATTTAGGAAACTAATGAGTGAGTGACACATAAAGCAGAAAATACAAATTATAACTGCAGAATCCAATATACATTATAATTAATTTTAATATGAAATGTATATTAAAATAAAGCAACCTGCCTTAGCGAAGGCAAAGAAATACTTATTTAAAGCTGCCATTTGAGCCTTAGGCTCTATAATTCCCCAGGCATAAGAAACTGTTTTATTTCTCCTCTTCATTATTTAGTTAATTAGTTATATGTTTGTATTATGACACTGTAATATGGGCTTGCTCATGACGCCCTTGCCAACCACAGTGGTTCCATTCACTGCACCGTAATGGTCTCTGCCAAATTCTCCATGTGTCTTGAAATTAGTGTTAAGGGCAGCTAGGGAAGATGTGCGTGCTTCATGATGGGGCAGAGGCACTGCAAAACCTACACTGATGAGGGGAAGCTAAGGCACAAGTAACAAAGCTGATTCATAGGAAACAATGGAGGCTTGGAGTTCTCTTAGCAGAATTCTTGCATTTGAATGACAATGGGTTAATCGAAATGGCAACGCAATCAGAGAGTTATGCTTTTGATTTAATTTGGACAGGGATTTGATCCATTATTATTAAGCTCACATCCTATTCTAGCAGCCACAATGGGAATCAACTCATCCTATTCAACTTTGAGGAAAGAAGTGCAGTAAGAAGCATGACTATTAAAAAAAAAAAAAAAAAGGAAGGATTTAATAAAAATGACAATGGGCAATTATTCTCATTAGTTAATGAGGCTGGAATAGCTATCATTACTGCAGATGAATAGCTTAAATAACAGAAAAATGTATGAAGTGTCAGGCAGAAGAAGAAGCTGCCAGATGTGGCTGAGGAATCAGTGTAGCCGATCCCATTAAAAGCTGCAGTAGGCAAGAAGAGTCTGTGCCATTTTAGGGTTTTCTGTGGCAGCCCTTACCTGGGGATCCCACAGCAGTTTAACAGGCATAACCCATCGCTGCTACTGAAAAGCCCAACTGAAGTGCTTAGTGTTGCCCTTTCCCTTGAGCAGGGATTATCACTCATGTAATCTTCGTGGAGATGAAACCTCTGTCTGGTTCACCACAAGTCCTCCTGAGTGCTGATGCTTGCACAACAGAGGGGCAGGGATTTGAGAGGAAGAAGACAGGCTCGACCCCTTCAGCAGTGGTTTGGCTCTGTGCTGAATTAACTGGGGGATCCTGACATAAAGCATCATATTAGATTCCTGACTGCAATGCTACAGACAGAATAAATCATGGCTGCATCAACTTGAGCACTGGAAACTTCAATATTTAGTAGTCTTTTAAAATTAGTACCCTTTTACAGTTCTTAGGCATGAAATAATCCTCAGATTTATGTAACAGAGCCACATGCACTGAATGCCTCAAAACCATTTTAGGGAAGAAGAAAGGTAACAATTAATCTGTGTTTGTTTTTTGATTATAGCCCCCATTGCTCACATATATGAATTTAAGCACTATTTTGTACTTCCTTGGTTGTACCTACATGTTCAGCTCTGGTTGGGGATGATTTATGTAAACTGAGTTTCCTTATTTATATCAGGTGTCATATGGTGGTCAGGGATCACTCAGCCCTTACAACACTAAAATTGTATGTTATTTTGATGTGTGCTACTTTGCTTCTGGCTCCAACATATAATTCCTTGGGCAGGCTGTTGAGAGCTGGCACCTGCCTCATCGCACAGCCTTTGAGCACCACTTGTTGCTGACAGGTCTTTAAAATCAAGCTTTTGGGGCCAACTGATGACCTGTGCTACAACTTCTGGAAAAAACAAACAAACAAACAAACAAACAAACAAAACTACTCTTCTGTCTAGTTTTGAGTCAGGCTGAAGGAAAGAGATCTAGATCCTGTGTTTCCTTGGTGAGTTGATGTTAGATAAGTGTACATACCACACCTACCCAAAAGGTGATTCCTCTTTTCATTGAAGACCAGCCTGGTGCCCTCAAAGAGACAGAATCCATCCCCGGGGGCCTGAGGGCTAAGTTGCTGAGCCATAAAAAATGATGTCTTCACATACAGACTAAATGAACTGTTTTCAGTGTGTCAGCTCAGATAAAACTGAGGCTCTTAATTCTGTCACTTTTATCTGTATAGGTCCCTTTTTTCATTATAAACACCTTCAAGACTGTTCTTTTTGAGTTACCAAGAAAAGTCTCAGAGTAGTTTGTCTTCTGGAGATATCTTAAGTAAAGCCACAATTTATATATCTACATGGGATATATAGAAAAAGCTTATGGATATATATACATGTACATATCTCAAAGATTTTTTCCTTCAATGCCAGTGTACAGTGAGATAGCCACTAAGACTACTTGCTAGATCTATTCCACTTGAGAGGGACTTTTAAAATTAAAAACTAAACAAAAGCTGCCAGAGCAGTGTTGGAAATTCAATTGTACTCTCATACTTAGTGTGGACCTTACTCTTATTTACTCAACTCCGTGTTTCAATGGCTTATTTGATTTACTGCATTAAGGAGAGCACTAAGTAAACAGAGAGAAAATATCTCCTAAAATGGCAGACAAGGAGCGCTTGCACAAGAGCTCTACAATGTCTTCAACTTCACTACCTGCTCATATTATTATACATTTCTTGTAAAAACAGCTGCAAACTGTAATTTCAAAAGGTACACCAACAGCTCCATTTGCCCTTTGGGACTTGTTTTATATCTGCTCTGGTGTTGGGAGCAATGGGTGAGGCCCATCTAAGGAAACAATGAAAACAGCAATCCTACCTGTTTATCTGGTTTTCCTATGTTTCCCTATATTAATCCAGAAATGTTCCCCCCCCCCCCCCCTTTTTTTTTTTCTTGAAGTTTGTCTTCCTAAAGCACTACTTTGCAATGATACCAGCTACTTTTTATTTATTTATCTATTTATTATTTTATTTTATTTTATTTTATTACAGGTTTATTTTTTTCTCCTTTGCTATGAAAGGGTGAATCTTGCAGAGCACCTGAAAAGAAGAGTTACAGAAGCCAATTTAACAGGAAGAAATTACCAATTTGTGATTTCCTTGAGAAAGAAAATCTGGACAGACAAAGATTATACTCATTATCATGAAGCTCTTTTCAGTCACAAAGACATTAGAAAAGGTATTTATAGCTGACCTTTGAAGATTCATAATTCCTTTCAGTGGAGAACTATAGAATTTTACACTAAATGTTTTATTACATCCTTATAGTTAAAAATGACACATACTATTTTTGATAGAAGTTATAAAAGCTATTTGGAAGACCATTAAAGCAATATCAAAATATGCTTACAATTTCCATTGTTTAAAAACTTGACATGATCTTTGAGATATTTTTAGTTGACAGAGTAGAAGGCAATATATTATAAATAAATAAATATCTATTGCATATTTCTGAACTTGAACTTTGTACTTTTGCTGTAAAAGAGATTTTTTTTTTCCTGTTTTATTGAGGGAAGAAAAGTCTTCAAAGCTTGAAGAAAAAGAGTACAGAAGGAGAAAGCTATGAAATACATATATATTTTTTTCTTAATAACACTAAATCATTATAGCCTCAATGGTTTAAGAAGCACTGTAAAGGATTGTTTTTTTCAAAGGTGAACTTTCTTTCTTTCTTTTTGAATATATATTTTTTATTTTTCTGTAGCCAAACCTGCTTTTCTAAATACATGTTTGAAGTAGATCACCATGCTACAATTCTGCAAATTGAGCAAGTTTGCTCACATTAACTAAAACCCATAAGTATCAAGGGGTTACTCAATATAGTTAATTTTATAGCCACAAGGTTATAATAATGTTTTGTCAATCTCCCACGTTTTCACCTCTTAGCTGAGGTAGCTATCGAGTCAAAAAACCATGCCCCAAAGCATTAGATTTACTAGATGTCTTAGGAAGTTTCAGTACATAAATGATAGGTACCTTATTAGCTGCTTAGAGGTATTTATCTTCCATAATATATAGAAATAATATTAAAAAAAATGAAAAGAATCCTAAAGGATTTTATAGTAAAATGGTAACTTCCTGTTAATTATTCTTTACGTAAATTACTGAAATTATTTCAATTTATTTTTTTACTTTATTTTCTGCCAAAATGTCTACTAAAATGAAATTCTAAACAAACACTGTCTCCAGTTCTTGAATTCAAATAAATAAATTTTAGTAGCAATCTTGAACTGCAAGTTGCAGTGAAATTAATTCCCTCTTTTCCTTTCCTCTGTGTAGTCAGAAGACTGCTGAATAAAACACCTATGATTTACAATTAAAAATTGTTTATCCAGTTTCATCATCTTCTAAAGAATTATTATTTTTTAAATATGTGAATATTAAATTGTGAAACTAAGTATGTTTAATCTTCTTGAAGGTCTGCTTGAACCTTCCATATAACATCAGCTACAGAGCTGAAAAATACCTCTGTATTTCTACTTGCTCTTTTGCCATCTGGAACTTGCATAATCATCCCAGTATTTCCTAATATTTCCTATTTATTTTTTTTTTAACCATAGCTTCATTAAAATTTTCTAAGGGATTGTTAAAGTGCTGTAGCTAATGAGAGATTTGCAATTTTGGCATACTTATTGTTTTTCCAATATTGGCAGCTTTCTGAAAGGTAAATTTGCAGGCAAGAACAAACAAACAAAAATTACTTTCTGTAAAACTACAAAAAATAATAGTAGAGGTGCTAACATTTCCTGGTGGTGCATACAGCTCCCCTAGAAATCAGAAGCTTGGGAAAATTGTTCGAAATGTGTCCTGTACATTCTTGTGGTCATAACAGAAGTGCAGAAAATCCACTTAGCTCTTTTAGGACTGAAAAAAAAAAATATAAACATGCCTTAAAAGAGGTTTACATAGATATATGCAAACTGTGGGGCTGTGAAGATGTTCACTTGTCTTTTGATGGAACTGATGCTCCTATTGGTTTTACATCTGTCTCAGTGTTGATATAGATTTCAGTGAGGAATAAAGTGTTCATCTAAGAAAGGTAATTAATCCCTATAAGCAGTGTGCTTTGTCTCTGTTAGAAGAGGATGTAGAAAGATATGATTGTTGCTTTTAGGAAGTGTATTCCTGGTACATCTCGAACAAGAAGATGCACCGGGGGAAAGAGAGAGCATGGCAGAAGCTCAGCAGGCAGATAGACCCAAATTTGTGTCCCTTCTTAAACCAAGACAGTGCAACTCCAGCAGTTCCCTGCTAGCCAGACAGCATATACATGGCCTATGTATCAGCCTCTGCATGAGCTGCTACATGACCAGAAAAATGAGTAGGCTGTATGGAAGAGCCTAACTCTTAAATGAGTTAGGTCTATCAACAGGGACTGCTGTTGTGTTTGGCTACTAAAAATGAGTTTCAAAAGTTAAGTAGCTAAGGGATAAGACCTAGATGTGTTCCTGGGTGCAGAAGCAGGTTCTGGCTGTGTCCCAGCTCCCTGTCCAAATCTTTTCCCAGTATCTGCATGGGGCCATGATGTAGTCCAGCCACATCTTTCATCTGGGTGATCAGGCAAACCTGACACACCTGCCTCCTTCCTGCATGGTTCAGCCAGAGCTGTAGGAACCCTTTACACAAGATGTAGATCAGTGCAGTTGGCGGCTTCTTAAGCACTTGGGCCAAGGTCAGAGGGTGCAGGTCCTCTGAATCAAGGCAGTGCAATTAACATATCTTTTAACCTCTCGTTTGAACCCCCCTAATCATTTGAAGTTTCGATCCTGGGTGTCTTTCATGTAGCTTGTACCTGAGAGTTTATTAATATTCAAAGAGGAATGTAAAATAATAACTAAATTGAGGCCAAATTGAAAAATTTGAGAAAAGAAAAAAGTCGTGTGAACAGTAAAAAAAATAATACTAAAACAACACACACACACACACAAAACTAACCACACCAAAAGTCAAGTGAACAGTAAAAATCTTGATGTGCTAATGTTCTCACCCTCTATTTTTCTAACTCCTGAATCCCATCCATCTCTTCCCTTCAACCCATTTGGCTGGTCAAGTTTATATCACATCTTATACATAACGAATATATATGGCTTATACCACATCTGATACATAACGAATATATATGCTGTCCGGTTAGCAGGAAACTGCTGGAGTTGCACTGTCTCTTAGAGAGGGACTTGAACTGGGGTCTATCTTTTCCAAACAGAAGTCAGTTTTCAGACATGTTTGCAGAAATCTGCATTTTCTTTTATTTGAAGGTTGTCAATGGGATGAAAATGTATCAGAAGACATAGGGGTCAGATGAAAACTGGGCAGTGCTGTTACATATATGTCATTTGCTTATCAGATCAGAATAAAATGGAGGTGAGAGGGCACAGAATAAAGGTTGGAACATACAAAAAGTTTCATTCAAAACATTATTAGCTTTTTAAAAATTATTTTGTGTTGTTCAGGTCAGGGAAAATAGCTCAACTGACTTGAAATTAATCCTTTTTTTTTTTTTTTTTTTTTTTTTTTTTTTTTTTTTGCGTGTGTGTGTTTTTCCTTTTTTTCTCATTTTATAAATTGCTTCTGTTCCAAAACAAATACACAGTTCTTAAACAAAAAATAATTATTTTAGAAAATGTCAAAGTTTTCTGATGTATTCATTTTTTTCCCCTATTTCTGAAGTTTCATTTTTCAAAGTATCTGCTATCTATTCAGTTTTCTTAATTAACTTCCTGTATAATTTAGTTTTGATACTGTAGGTGGTATAATAATTGTTTCAGACATAACATTATCCATGGAAAGATCATTTACTTGGACACTTTCTGGTGATTTATGAAACATATGTTTGTGTTAATAATGTCCTTTGATTTTATCTTAAAAGAGTAATTTTCTGTGTTTTTAGTGACTAGATCTCTGAAATCTTCCAATCTCTTGTTTGCTATGATTTACCTTGATCTGGCCTCTTAACCCAACCTGTCTCTTCTGTTCTTCCACTGCTCATCTGTCTGTTGGCAGAGATGGAGAGATATGAAAAGCAAGAAGATTGAATTAGCCATGACCATGGAAAGTAGGTCAGAAAGTAGTGATAGATTTACAGTGTTTTTCGGTCTGAAAGCTATTCGGCTGTAAAAACCTTTGTGTGTTAGTATATGGGCTAATGATTTTTTTATTCAAAAACCAACACCCACATTTAATTGCTGATTTTTTTTTTTTGACTCTTTCATTTCCTATAACTCTATGAAATCATCACGTATGGTTGTATGGTGTTTGCACTGGGTAAAATATATATAGGTGGAATTTCACCTCCTTTGCACTGCTGATGTTGTTCTTGAGAGATTGTGTTGTTAGTTCATTACCTGTTAAGCCAAATACCTTTCTGTCTTTTCTCTTGAAATGGTTTTAAATATAAAAACCATATTTTTTTTTCTTTTTTTTTCTTTTTTTTTCTGTCTATGAATTCCTATTACAACTGATGATACAAATTTGAAAAGCACTCATTTAATGAGGAAAGGTGAAGTTTTTAATTTAACCTTGAGAGGTTTCAACAACCCTTTTCTTCCCTAATGCCTTCTCCTTCTGATCTGAAAGGCTTCAGCTGGCTTTCATAGCTCTGTTTTTATGCATGGTCTTTCACTAGAGAATTAGAAGGGCTACTTAGGAAAACAGCACAAATAAATAGCTCTCACAGTTGGAAGACTAATAGCATACAGTGAACAATCATTAAATAAATAAATAAATAAATCCAGAGTCAGGATAACAGCTGAAAGAAACAAAGACAGTTTAATCTGTAACTTCTGGTTATTTGAAAGGATCGGTGTCCCAAACTTTCCTACAAATCTACTTAGAAATAGGCATCCAAAGCATCAATTAAGCACTGAAATAAATTCCACGTTTTTCGGTGTTAGAAGAACCAGCTCTGATTCTCCATGCTGAATAACCACTTCAGGCTTGATTTGTTTCCACTGTCAGAAGCGATATTTCCTTGGCACTGCAAACTGTAAAACTGGGAAATTGCTATCATTAAGTAATCATACTCCGTGTGTGACCAAGGCAGTCAGTTTCTAACCTGCTCCAGTCCCGTGAATTACTGACACGTGTCGTGCCAGCTCCAGTGATGTGAGCATTGTCTGCTCGGATTTGGGCAAAGACCATCATTGGCTTTGCTCAGGATAAATAAACAATCACTGGTCTGCCCTGGATTCAAAAGGAGAATGCACACAAGGCGATTTCTGTCTCTTTTAAGCCACATTTTAAGACAGTGAGATATTTTTAAATGACAGCAAAAAAAAGTGGAATGGCTCCTGTTTTATTCCTGGCAGGTCTGTGCTCTGCCCCTGAGCTTGTTACCCAGGGAACCAAGGCACCAGGCATCTCTGCTGGGCACCTGCTCAGGCTGCCAGGTAGTTGGCTGAATTTAGGGTGCTGTCTCTAACATTGCTTGAAGGTTCTGAATTTTTATTTTATTATTATTATTATTATCATTATCATCATCATCATCATCTTAAAATCTGCCTGAGAGGTTAGAGGTTATTTTCACATTGATTGCAACTTAAGAGTATATTTTAGAGTGTGGTTAGAGAAGGTCATCTGGGGGGGATGCAGGCTGCATTAGGTCAGTCACTGTGAGTGCTTGAAAGTGCACTGAAGCTTTCCTGATTGCTCCAAAAAATTATTTAAATGCTATGTCCAGAATTCAAGTAGCAAAGAAGGCATAGCTGTAGCCTTCACTCCACGTGTTGTGGAATGCATAGAAGAATACCCTTACATCTCCCAGTTTATAAGAAGCTTGGAGAACAAATGATACAGGGGTCATGTGGCAGTGAGCTTTTGCTGGGAGGGTTCTGAGTGGCCGAGTGCCATTTGCCTGTGGCACTTGTTCCTGTGCCATTATTAATATTTACAAAAGGCGGCACCTACAAGTTTCAGACTTTATAGGAGGCAAAGTCTTTGGGACACAAACCTGTGACCCAACTTAGAGGAATTCACCTGTACTGCACATAATCTTATCATGTAACTAAGAAATGCTGTTTAAACTTTTTTTTTTTTTTTTCTTTTTTCTTTTTAAGCTTTGCTAATTTGTTTAGGTAGAACTTTCGTCTTTCAGTCTGTGAAGGTATGGTACCGTAGCAATGTAAAAAAACAACTGAACAGGTATACTGGAGTTGACACAGGGGATCACACTTGTAGCCAGACTTTTCCCAGTATCCGGTGACCATTCGCACAGATTGAAGGAGATGATACCCAAACATCTCCAACAAGCAGCTGCAGAAAAATCTTACCAGGTATTAAATGCCATCCTAACTGATACTATGCAATAATTGGCTTAAACCATGAGTTTATTTTTTTCCTAGGTCTTTCAGCTAGAAGTTTTAAAATAGCCTTAATTAGTACATATTAGAAAACTTACCCCCCCCTCCCCCAAATATCTAATCCTTCCTCAGATTTTAAACTGTACTACCTGTTTTAATTATCTCCACTGTTTGTCTTTTGACAGTTTTAATTTTGTCATTTTTCTGTTCAAGAAACACTTTTTTACTTAGTGACTGGTATTTCCTCTTTGAGGAAAAAATAAACAAACAAACAAGCACAACACTTAACCTGTAAATCTGAAGAGAAACTTGAGAGACAAACCATGACTTCTGACTTCAGAGGAAAAAAATGGTGTGTGTAAGGCAATTAGAAATCTGCTTTCCTGTCCTGTCCCAGGAAATCCCTAGCAAAATCTGGAGTACAGTTTGGCTGTTTATGTTCCGCCTTTCTAGATCAGCCTGTGCTTTTTGCTGTAAGACGCAAAACTTCAAAATGGATTAAAGGGATTATCACTAAAAATGTACATTTTGATTTTATGCCTGATGACTCTCTAAATAGGAAGTTTACATCAAATGCTTTAAAAGTCTGGGGAGAGACTGGAATCCCAGAAGACTACTGCAGTAATCTACAAGTTTCCAGTTATGCTTTTTTACAAGATCATATGTTCAGAACAGGATGATCTAGCAGTGAATATTTCCAGAACTGACCTAAAATATTTAAAAATCTGATACCTAATGAAGGAACAGGATAAATAAGGAATTTACATATATCTATATACCTGCAAGAAGTTGTTGAAAGCCTCACACAAATACCAAATAATAGATAAACTAGGTGAATAACAAAGCATAAAACTATAAAAATGTAATAAAACACATTTTTCCAAATATACTGCATAAAAATTCATGTTAGCATGTGTATGGATGGGAAAGGGTGGGGAAGGAGAGGAATAAAGATTTTATTGGCTCTTCTAAGAATGAGTTGTGTAACTCCTTTGTGAGGAACATAGTCTTCCCAGAATCATGTCTATAAAACCTTTTATCATTATGTGTCCTGTACCTATTTGATGATCTTTTCATGTCACTTTAGTTACATAAAATAGAAAAAGGCGGATGCAAAATAGGGTGATCTAACTGTTCCACAAATTACACAAGTTAATAGTTACACACTAGTTATACAAGCTTTGGATTAGCAGTTTTATATAATTCATTGCTAGAGCCTGATTTGAGTTTCAAAGAAAGTCAATTTCAAATCAACCTGTAAAGAGATATGTCTGTTTAGAACAGCAACTGACAAATTATCAGTTTAGCTGAAGAGCTAAGAAAATGCAAACCAGCTTTGGCCTATACTTTTGAAAGGACTTTCAATGGACAACAAATGCCCAATGAACCTTGCCCTGCAGGAGCTTGTCTTCTGAAGATGAGTTTGGGGCTTCCTGAAAATCAAAAGCTCTTGAAAGATTTCAGTTTATGCATCTGAAGATGAAGGACCAGATTTCTATTTTCTTTTTCTATTTTTTATTTTTCTTTTCTCCATCTTTCTGTTCATTGCCTTTTAGGGGGGGCAAAAAAGGTGTGGGTTCCACAAGTGTCACAGCTGCGTTGTTGCTTTCAGCAGGTACATTAGGGACTTCCACATTGCTGAAGAAAATGGCTAACTGGTATTTTGAAAAATTAAGCAACATTTTTACTTTGAATTGCTGTATATTTCAGCTGTTGCTCATAGGTTTATAGAGAGCATAGAAAATAAGCTATCAGATGGTCATACTGGTTTTCCAAATCCTCTTCCCTACTGTGACTAGAGTTTTGGAGAAAACCCTGTGATCCAGGAAGGTGCAAGGACACTCTTTAAAATAATCATGACCTTGGGCTGCACACAAAAGATTTTCTGCTTCAGGAACTAAAGTATCAAAAATAAGATTGTCTGAGATGTCATCAGATGTGAAATGTATTGTGAAGAGACAAGAAAGCCAAAATTTGAAGTATGTCTTATGGGATATAGTAGTGACAACTTTTTTATACCTTCTTCCTCTTCCTCTTCCTCTTCTTCTTTTCTCTTTTTTTAATTTTATTTTTATTTTCTCTGAAGAAAACAGCCAAGACTTTCCCACCTATCTTGAACTTTCTTGGTGAAAAGAACAGAATTGATGCTGAGGAAAGCCTGCAAGGTAATGCAGGCCAGATTTGTAAATCTGTGACTAGGCAGTATCTGGACTGAGGTGAGAGCTTCAGTGAAAATGCTTCACCCAGGAAAGATCTGGGATGAAGAAAGGCAATCCAGGTGACTGCACTAGGGATTCAACCATTTTTAGAGTTTGTAACATTACTGGATAAGACTAAAGGCATGAAAGATTATTTTCCTGCAGGGAACTGTGAGTTGATGGCCTTAAACATTGCGTTAGTGCTCTGTTATTGGGGTTTGGCATGCTTAGTTGTCCATAGACACTCTCTTATGGTGCTGTCACTATTTGGGACTCATGGGTAGCTTGTTTTGATTAAGTTTTATTGCTTTATGTGCAGATTGTTTTCTGCTAATGTATTTATTTGTCTGACCTAAAGGTGGTTGTTTGCACAGGTTAGGAGAAAAGACCTGGTCCCAAACATTTGGAGGCACTAACCAGCTTCCCCATTTTTCTTGTGGAACTGTAATAACAAGGCCATAATTTTAATTCTGCTTGAGAAGATGTAATCTAAAAGCACTGGATATATGAGTTTAAGCAATATGCTGATTAATATGAACTAACATTTCCATGTGTAGCTGGTGGTACTTCATTCTTCTCAAGAACCTTTCACAGGTGTACAGGATGAATATACCATACAAAATTTAGACAAGTGCCATCAGATGTTTGAATATACCTTAAGTAACTATGAGCACAAATTAAACATCTACATAAAGCAGTAAACCCCTTTTGAACATAAAAATGAGTGCTATTAGCAGCTAGAATTTGCATAGAACCTTTTACATTTGAAACCACTTTTGCTGCACTCAAAAATTGGCAACATATGGTGGAGGAGCACAGAAACAAGCTATATTTAGTCCTGTATGACAGGTGTAAAAACAAATGTTTAGATTAAAGAGGATTCTCATTTTGCTGATGCCATATTCTGAAACATGCATTTTTCCAGAACTGAAATTCTTGCAGATTTGTCTTTGGCTACTGAATATTTTCTTACTTATAAGCAGAGAAATTCTATTTTTCATTGCTGTACATGTTCTTATTCACAAGCAGAAATAATTAAAAGTCTATTGACAGAGAGCTTCTACAAGAATCTGGTGATGATACAGAGCTCAATTTTTGCCTGCAGAGCTTAACAGTGGCTTTCCTGAAGGTAGTTCAAAACATCCGTGTTTCCAAATTAATTAGATGATGCTTATAATTGTAATGAAAGAAAGTAGAAGCAATTAGAATATGTGACTGTGTATATATACATATCTATCTATCTATAAAATCTGTGGTTGCATGGCTTAAATGTAAATTCTATAGGCAAGTACTGTGGAAAGTCCATGATGTAAAAAGGAAGGAATGGACATAGGATCATTTTTGTGCTTTACTGGGACAAAAGCGTTTTTTGGTAGCACACTCAAGTGGAGTGCACTTGTCCCTGCTTGACACTGGGCTCAGAGGCTATATTCTGGCCAGACCATAATTCCTTATTTTAGCACTGGATCAAAGCACTGTTAAGAAACAGACTGCAGTTTTATCTAGCAAGGAAGAGAACAGGGCATTCAGGATTGTTACACTGGGGCATGGTGTGCAGTTCCAAGTGCTCTACAACTGTGGAACAGATCTGTACATAGCCAGTCTATATTTTGGTTTCAGAGCCCATAATGTGCATTTGAGTCGGTTCTTTCAAAAGTGTGACTTCAACTATGGCAGCCTGAAGTCATTATTTCAGTTACATGAAAGCTACTATTTTTATTTCATGGCTTCAGCGTGAGAGCTAAAGCCTTAAAACCCTCTATCTTTAGTGAAAATTCTTTGACTTGTGGAAAGAGTGGCCAAGAAATTGTCAGCAATCAAACTCTGGTGCAAGCAATGTATTGCGTTTTCCATTGTAGATTAACAGTGGGGTGCAGTCTTGAATCTGGAGTTTGGATTTTGTGTTTTTCAGGTAGTCTTGAAAAGGTTTCTTCAACTAAATGGGACAACTCAGCTGGTATGCAGAGTGATCTCTCTTAATTTCAGTGTGAGCTGGTAATCATTTTCTATGTGTAGGTTTGGGCCCTCTACTGAATGTGAAAATTGCAACAGCTACAACAATAACAAGGACATGCAGATGTTTGGTTTAGAAATTCCTTGAGTTTGGTGGTGGGTGGTGAAGAAAGGCTGTATTTTTCTGCACCTACCACTAAAAAAATAACACCAAACAAAACAAACAAAACACACTGCTGATGGTTACCCTCACCTGCCAGCACTGCAGGGCTTGTGGGATCTGCCAGAAGCTACTGCTCACTGCCCCAGGGTCTACATCTAATCCTCTCTCTTAGTGACCAGAGTTGCTATGCCTTGCCCAGCCACAAAGACCAACTGAAGTGGTTCAAGACTGGCCTGGCTCACCTCTTGCTTTTCTTCATTAAGGCTATACAGCAACTAAAACCCATGAAGAGTAGTTTGCTGCTTCATCAGCAGCACTATGGTGTTGATTGTCCAGCATCTTGAATATAAATTACACCTCTCCTTCATATATGTCTAATCAGTTCCTTAGACAAAAATCCTATAGATTATAATTTTCATCATGTGCCTTTTTAATTGGTTAATTACTTTATTCATATGCAAAGCATGTACACAAGAACTAACACCACATGCTCAGTACAAACTATATATGTTTTTTTTTTTTTATATGCATTTTGAAAAGCATATAAAAACATATAAAAAAGCTATATGCGCTTTTTTTTTTTTTTTTTTTCCTTCTGAGGCTGCATGTCTTTCTCCACACATTGAATCAAGCAGACTTTCATTTGTCCTTCAGTGGACTATGGCCATCTTTCTGGCCAGTCCCCACTTCATTGGCACAGCTACAATAATTAGACTTTGTAATTGTCACATCTTCATAGGACTGCATTGATGACCTTTGCCCAGTTTCTCCTAAGCATTCATTTGGTCAACAGGAAGCTTTTTACACTTGAGATGTAAGCTGGCTGAGATAGGGACTTTTCATCACATAGGTGTACAGTCCTTAGCACAGTCCTCAATCTGGAACCAGTGGAGCTCTGCTTTTGAAGTATTTTAAAGCATTTGAAACTGGCAGCAGAATTTAACACTTCTAGTTTATGTCAGCTTGGCATCATTAATCTGTTTCAGTATTTGCCTGAGAGCTGCTTAAAGATCTGTAATAATCAACAAATTTCTATCATTAGAGAGCTGAGACTATGGCATTTAATTTCAAAATAGCAGCATGAGCTTATGATTTAAGCAGCTATCACTTAGTAATAAATATGCTGATTCTGATTCCTTTTCCAGAATATAACCCATCTATTGTGATTTTCATTCAAAATAAATTATTTGTAAGTTAGAGGTTCTTTAAATCGAAATACCTGTTAATGCCACATATTCATTTTGTGCAATTAAAAGTTCACAGTGACATACTGTCACCAGAGATAAGTACTAGAAATAAATAAAAATCTGGTTTTGCACAAACAATAAGGACTCTGTTCTGCTCTGTAAGCCACACCATACCTCCCTGTAGTGAATTAGGTATTTCTGTATTTGCACATCACAGTGAAAATCAGGGTCCTAATGACAACTGATTATTATTGTATGTACTATAATTAAATTATAGACAGCTTCAATTTTCTACTTGTCTCATTGCACGTGGGAATAGACTTGTATTTAATAATTCAAACATCAATTTTTGCAAAATGCATGCATGCCCCGAACCCATTTTTTTTTTCATTATTACAAAAAGATCTCAGGTTGCAAAATGATCTGTAGTTAAAAAAGAAAAAATTCAGAGCAGCAAACAGTCAATGATGATGGAATAATCATGCCTATAATAAGATATCTGGAATGAGAGTAATTTATGACACATATCGGAGGGAAAAGGAGAAGAAAACAGAGCAAATACACTATAGCAACAAACAACAGCATTTAATGATAGTCTTAATTACTAAATCATTTTACAAACCTCATGGTAATTGGGACTTTAGAATGAACTCTGTAGTATCCAGTGCTCTAAAAAGGCAATGGAAAGAGACATTTACTACTTCAACCACTGTATGATAAAAAGGAATGAAGGAATGAAGTTGAGCCTGAGAAAAAGGTGGGGGAAGGTGTTTGAATCTTTGTTTCTCACTACCTTAAGTTTATTTTAATTGGACACAAATTAAATTAATTTTCTGCAAGTGCAGTCTCTTTTGCCTATGATGTTAGCTGGTGGGCAATCTCCCTGACTTTATCTCAACCCATGAGCTTTTCCATCATTTTTTCTCTGCCTGTTCTGTTGAGGATGGGAAGCAAGTAGGTGGTTGGGTGGGACTTTGTTCCTCAGCTGAGGCTGACACCCTACATACACATTTACTTTCCTTAGGAGAAGAGCACTTTCCATAAACTGGAATCCAAATGCATAAGTAATTCCAGATTTTCTATATTTCTATATTTCTGTTACCTTTTGGTAACAGAAAGCCATTACTTCCTTATAGTATTTTATCTTTTCTTCTGGAGTGGAAGCTAAGAAAGAACTGAACAAACATCCTCACATTCAATGATCCAGTTCTTAAAAATATTTTCATTCTAGTCTTATTTTTCCTATTTGGCACAACACAGAGATTAGCTTCTCTGTGTAATCTGAATTCTTGATCCCATGTGGGTTCTACTTCAAAAATTAATTCTACTTTTTTATTTATTACATATATATATATAAACATTCTGGAATTCCAAGAACTAACCAGGACCAAAAAAATTGACAAAAATATGTTCTGATTATCAGAAATGAAACATATACAACAGGACACACCTATTTCCTCAAGAACATTTAGCTATTATCAGTCTACCCTCCATATACCCAGTCTCTGTAAGAGGATACCTTCCTTCCTTCTTTATTGAAGTAAGCCCTTTAAAAGGCTTTCCCCCTTTTTCATTATTATAACCATTACTCAATGTAACTTACAATAAATACATGGCTCCTCAACAACACTTTTGAATAGCAGCACAGCCTGATCCAGTGCCCAGGGAAGGTGAGGTCTGCTGCCTCCAGTGGGCTGTGGCTGGGAGCATCGTGCATCGTTCCCTAATACTCTGCTTGGCCACTTTCCCAGATTGCCCTCCATTCAGATCTGGGTTCTAAATGGTTTTCAATTAAAGTAACAAGACTAATTAACTGTATAAGTGCAGGGATTTTTCTTACTGTTACTGGCAAGACATCTATTTGATACTACCTTGGAAATTCAGTGCTAATTGATTTGAAAGAAAAATACACAAAGCCAGTGGTTACTGGTGGTGAAAATGAACACAGTTTTCTTTCTTTGCTTTTGAACAGGAACAAATCACTAAGTTACTAGAAAAAATTAGTCTAACCAAGATGAGGCACCTTTCTGACTGGTTCTCCAACAGCTTTACCAGTCAGCTTCTGCTGAAATTAGAATCATACAGCGATGCTGGATTGATTTCATAGCTGAAGATTTGCAGAGATTCCCTGTACTGGTATGTAGCACTCAGGAATAAGAACTGTTAAACATAGTCATCATGTACAAAAGAAGACTATCCTCTGGGCTCCTTCTTGTGGTCATGTAATACTTTTGTTATCAAGGTTCACTCCTGGACAATGTTAATGAAAATTCCCCATTTTGTTTTGCTTAAGCCCTGGCTTGGGGTAGCATCCTGAATGTTGAGAGATCATTTAATCCTCCATTGTTCAAGGTCTTTACCTGATGTTGTTACCAAGTGTGCCAGTTAGTAACTCTTTTTGTTGTGTGGGTATGATCCCTTGCTGTAAGTAGGTGGAATGTGACTTGTAGTATATAAGCTATTAAACACAAAGAGATGGTAACAAGTTCTGATAACCACAGCCTTTTGACAATTGAATCATGTACCTGAAACTGAAAGTTGAAGCAATGATTTACTATTCCTATGAGACCTTTTATTGCAGGTTTTATGGTATTTTAAGAAAAACATCTGAAATATTGTCTACATAAGAAAGGTGTTCTAGTAACATACTGTACTGGATATATGATTCAGTGGCTTTGAGTACAATATATGGTACTGTAACAAGTATAATATCTAATTCATGATTCCTTACTATCATGTATATTTCTGGGTTAAAAATTATTTTTATTATGAGTGCCATTTGATAATCAATGAATTTTGCAATGATTTTTTTTTCTGTTAAAGAATGCTCAATATTTTCTCAAATGCAACCTAAAAGTCAGCAATAAAACAATGAGAAGATGAAAGAAAATAGTAGCACTGGTTTGTTTAATCTTATTGAATAGCAATACATAATATATATATATTTCTAATAATATTAATCTTAGCTATAACATGAATGTTCTGTACTAATATTTTAATTTAAAAGCATTCTACTTAGTCTGTAAACCAAGAATGATGCACAAATTATAAATAGCCCCTACAGACCAGACTGTTTGTATGTGACAGGGGAAATTTTCCCTGCAGTCTGCGCACATACAAACGACATCTCATGCAGAAAATATTTTTTGTTGCTTTGTATTTTTCCCTTTCTTTCTTTCTTTCTTTCTTTCTTTCTTTCTTTCTTTCTTTCTT
>NC_048896.1:79890541-79943800 GCF_011077185.1 Oxyura jamaicensis | reverse complement strand
TCTTTCTTTCTTTCTTTCTTTCTTTCTTTCTTTCTTTCTTTCTTTCTCTCTCTCTCTCTCTCTCTCTCTCTCTCTCTCTCATTTTTTTTTGTTCTTCAGTTGAGCTGAATCTTGAATTTTGTGGCCAGCAGCTAAGTAAACTGCAGTAACGGTATTTTCAATTATTTCTTTGTTATTCTGCAGTCTCATCTTTACAGTTTGCTACTCTTAAAAACAGCATTAGAAGTCACTAGGGAGTCTCTTCTATCTCTTAGAGGAAAGAAATTTCTTTGATTATAATGCAAGGCATTGCTATTCAGTATCCCATCTGAAGTTTATTCAATTAAATAGAGAGATTCCCACTGATTTCACCAAGGTTTGAGTCAGACTTTCAGTGGTGCTCTTGTGATTCCATCTGTTTTTAGTGGCATATATAGGAAGGAAAAAGACCTGACTATTTTTTGATGTGGACAATAGGTAGTTGCTTTCATCTCAGCAAAACAGATGCAAAACATTACTCCTCTTTGTGCTGAAGTAAATATTCTTCAGAATTCAAGGCAGTGAAAAGTCAGACAAAGGTAGGATCAGGGAATTTTTTAAGGACAGTAAAGTTGTCACTGGAGGTGTATGTAATGAAGGGCAGAATTCCTACTGATAATTAAGGGAAACCCAATCAATAAATCACCTTTAAAATGCAGCACATACCTAATTAGGAGCCACCTACTGAAACATCTTACCTGATTAAAAATGAATGTGTAATGCATTGTGTATATAATAAGGCCACTGCTAATGCTTCATTTGTGTACAGGGTATGAAAACTTCAATTGCTTTTCAGATAACTTCTGAGGAGAGACTCACAGAAAGAAACTAAACCATTCGCTGCTGAACTGTGCTATCCTTTTTTATTTTTGTTTTGTAGAAACAGTTAGACAAAGACTAAAAAAAAATTGCAATTTATTATTGTAAGTTAAAAAACATTGGCACAGGATCCAAAAGTTAAAAGGCTTTGTCAACAGCTTTGCTTTTCTTTCTTCAAAAACACAGCAAGCTATCAACAGTTCAGGGGAATGACAGCTTAGGGACAAAAATGGGAAATCTGAACAACAACAACAACAAAAAAAACAAAATTTTATGTTGCTGTCTTTCTAACAACATTTGATTCCTCATATTACTCTCAACATGTCTATATGTTTGTCTTCCATCTTTTTTTTCTATGTGACAAGAGCTGTCTGTACCTTTTGCAATTTAAAAATGAAACTCTTCTAACTGTAACTATTATTCTTCTAACTTCCCCCAGATTCCTATAATTTAATATACTGTAATTACCAAAATTATTGTAAGGAGCATAAGCCCATTTAATATCAATGCCATAGTTATTATTTCCTATTTTTGATACAAAAATATGATTCTCAAAATCACTTGCAGTTAAAATTCTAAATGCTGTAAATTAACTTAGAAAATTATTACATTTGTGAAATCGCATTTTTACAGGTGCCAGTGCTGCCTTGTATGAATTTTAAACTTTTCCAAGTTCTCTCATTCTCTCCTTTTCCTGCCCATCACATAATCCCAGTGTAAGAGAATAGTTAAAGGTTGGAAAGGACCTTCCTCCAGATTTCTAGACACTTAGATTAGGTTGCCCAGCACCATCCCCAGTTTGGTTTTGAATACCTCCAAGGATGGAAACTCTGCAACCTCTCTGGGCAACCAGAGAAGATGTTCAACCACCCTCATAGTTAAGATTTTCTCTTATATTCAAATTTTATGCACTGACCTGCTTCAGTCATTGTCTGCACAGCTTCCGAACACAAAAGAGCTCTTCAGCAACAAGAGCAAAAAAGCAACTCTAATGACAAGTTTCTTCCCAGGGCAGGACAGACAACTTGCACAACAATAAGGGTCAGTGAAGGCTAATAATAAAAAATAGTTTTCTTAAAAGATAAATCAATTTCTAAATTTAAATATACATTTTGATTCTCATGTATTTAAAGGGCACATCCATTATCCCAGATACGGAAAGCAAGATCAAGCCATTAACTCATATGATATATTATTTTGCTATTTAGTGTCAATTGAGTGAAGGAAGAAGGTAAAATGTTACTAGGTCTATAATTATGACAGTATTTCCATTATATTTGCACAGAGCTACTAGAAAACACATAGTTCTAACTGGCTTTGTTTTCTTTTACTAGTACTACACCTCAAGTGGGTAACCTTTTTCTTTGTAACTACCACACAACAGAACTCTAGAAAGGAAGCATCTCTACAAGTCAAAGTTCATAACTCAAATTCCTGTCCCAAGGATAAGAGGTGTGTTTTTCTTCTGTTCAACTTCCAACTTAACCCTGGAGTCTCTCAATGGTTCTGAACAAACTTGTCATTTTGGTCACATCATGATTTAACCCATACTCAGTCATAAATATTTCAGTTCATCTCCAGTAAGACTTTGCTTGTTTTAAGTTGGATTTGGCTGTTAATTAAGGAGAGAATCTGGGATTTTTTTTCTCTCCAAGTTTGAGAGGTTTGTATTTCATTTTAGAACCCCCCTCATCCCATTTCCTACTGACACAAACACATGAATGCTCTCAAAGGGGTTACTAAGGAAACCAGAAACTATGGTAACCTAGAAGAGAAGCACTCTTATTTGTCCAAGAAGAGGGAAAGAAAATTCAGGCAATGCATACCGCAGTTACACTGAAGGTCCTGATCTTTGCTTTTGGTTCAGATGCAGCAGGCCTAGTGTTTCTCATATTCCCCTTGCAGCACCATCCCCATGGCCACAGAGATGAATGCAAATGCAGATAAATGGATTTCGGCAATATTACTATACCAAACTTGCAAACATTTAAATGTTTTCCTTTTACCATTAGGTCAAAGAAAATGCTAAATGAAATTATTCTTCTAGCATTATCATTACAGAAATGGTCAGCAGTGCACTGCATTGCCTTCCTTTGCTCAGTGGAGTAAGGTGTTTTGTCAGCAATGCTCTTCTCATAACCTCTTGCCCAAGCTGTCACCCTGCACAACCTTACACTCTTAGTTCTGCTGCTATAAAAAGTCTCCCAAGAGCTGGTGAATGCTCTACCATTGCTAAGTAATGTTACTTTGTTAGACATGAATGGAGCTCGAAAACTCATCAGACTGGTCAGAAGATTTTTCAGTTGTGCCCCGTGAAAATAATCATTTTATGACTGAACTCAGCAACAGAACATTCCGTGATTGCAGGGCACTCAACAAAATTTGGTAATGGTTAGTGAAAAAATAACAGACATCATAATAAAGAAAGAGTTTAATCTTGACCGTGTTTGTTCCTTATAGCTTTATGGGAAATAAGAGCTGTTTATGCTGCAGGATAAGCTCATTAGTTTAGAAATGAGGAGATTCAAGTTGCCTATGGCTGAATGGCATACATTTTTATGTCTTTGCTAATGGTCTGATTCAGCGACCCCGGGTAGAATATTGAACAGCACCAATGCAAATAGACTTACTGAAATTAGTGAGAGGTTTCCAATGAGGTCACAGCTTGAATCATGGTTACAGGACTGGACTTGGTGTTAGCAGAAAGTGTAAGTTTTATCAGATAAAAATGGCAACAGTGTTCAGCATAATGTTTAATCATACCTGTGCAAGAAATTTCTAGCATCAAGGCTTTTTTTTAAAGTGAAGCTACTAGACAAGAATGTGGCTTTTTTATTTAAGACCAAATATAAGACATTTTTTAAAAGTTCATACGCTTTTATCATGTTATCTTGAAAATTAAAAAGCAGGGAGGAGAATGACTGACATACATGACTGAATTAGGAAAAAACATGAACAGACTGTATTACTGATGTATATTTATCATGGAGTAGCCGTGGTCATTAATAGCAAATTGATTAGCATCACACCCAAAATGGTTGTTGCTGAAAAATATATTCTGAGCAGAACTGTGGCATTTTGTGCATGTAAGCTGAAGAGACAAGAGATGATGTGAAATCCCTCCCACTTCAGAGGTAGCCAGGATTTCGTTGCTATGAGAGAGAGACGAAGCTGACCTGTTTTGAATGATACACAGAGCTTTTTAGTCACACAAGCAAAGACACAAGAGCTAGGAAAAAAACTGTCTGATAATAACATATTAAAGGAGTTAATTAAATGGGGAAGTCACATTATAAAATAGCACGAAGTCCCCTTGCTATCTGCATGAATTATGACCTGAGGCTGGTTGTACATGTTTTGTTGGATTAGAAAATATTTACAAAGTAAACTATAGTTCAGAGGACATGAAATATGTGAATTAGGTATTAAAAACATACCTGAAATTTTATTGTTATTATTTAATAATTAATATTTTAGTGAGAAGGTTGGCCATATCTTATGGAGAATTATTTTCCATAATCACAATTCAGATGAATATTTTTCTTGCTTTGACAAATACTTTGGAGCGTAAAAAAAAAAAAAAAGGAAACTAATAGAAGGGGGAAAAAAAAGGAACTAATCCAGATATTGGGTAGAACAAATGATTTTATGTTAGGTGTATTTGCACTACTTATGTTAATATGGAGCATTTGAATCAACAGTGTCCCTCCCTGTTTGCATTTTGCAGGTTAAAACTCTTGGTTACCCAACTGTGGGGTGCTGATTACAAAGGTGGTGTTGCTCAGCTTCTGTGCTGGAAGTACTGTGGAAACCCCAGAGGGAGCTCAGGGGTTTTGGTGGAAACAGCACTAAAGACAGAAAGCAGAAAGAGGATGAAGCAAATTAAAAGCGGGAACATTTCTCTTCTGAATCAAGATGTACCAAAGAAGGAGGAAAGAGCTCCTCCAGGAGCACTGCAGAGCTCCACAGGCAAAGGAAACATGCTTTGCTACTGAGCTTAGCAAATCTGTAAAAAGAGGAGAGATATGAGAGACTGGCATGAAATAAAATAGCTAAAATTATTTCTTTCTACCTGTTCACATACCTGCAGACAGAGCTGTAGGAAAGTCTGCTTTCCTAATGGTCTAATGGTCTGCTTAATACCTTTTCAGGCTTGACTTATTTATGTCTTATAGCACAAGGGAAGGAACAAGATACTAATTCAGAAAATGGTTTTCCTTATGTCTCCCTTCTTTATCAAAACCCCTCTACTGTTATAGCATATGTCTGCTATAGTGGACTCTAGGACATACATGACTTGCAAATCCTGCTTAATCTATGTTACCTATCAAATTAACCATAAGTAAATTCTGGTTCTGTCTTGCTGAGCATTCATGGTATTATGTTTTTCCTCTGTCATATACGGTAGCTGTATTTTCTCAGCACAAATTATTAAAGTAGCTAATCTCAAAAAAGATGGAGCATGACTTACTTCTGAAGGCCTGCTTTTGTTGCCTTATGACTAACCCAATACTTTAAACTTCAGGAACAGTGAAGAAGGATTGGTTGTAGAGGCTTTTTACATCTTTGAAAGGAAAGACTATGCTTTTTTTTTTTTTTTTTTTTTTTTTTTTTTTGCTTTCATCTATCTTATATGTATAGTATCACCATATCTTCACACTAAATTTACCTCTATAGGCAGATTTAAGTCCATGCCAAAACCAAAATCACTCTTTAATTCCTTGTTTTGTTTGTATCAATGCATTTTAATTCCATGCCCTTTGGTGTCTGACTTCTTTATCTCAGTGTTTTAACCCAGGCTGATTCCTCAACAAGCTGCTGTAATTCAGGAGGCCTGTTCCAGTTTTTCAATACATAGATTTCATGTTCTAAATTTAGCCATTTGATTTTCAATATGAAACTCCTAACAAAAATGGGGGAAGAGTGGAGGTTAAAAAGTGATGTTGAGGATGTATCCAACTCTTTCATTTCTAACATATAGAAAACCCAGTCTCTTTCCTGGGGAAAAACAGGAGGATTTAAGAACCCAAACAATTTATAACCGTTAAATATACTTTTGTTACTTATTGGTATTCATGCGCCCAGACATATTTTTGATTTTAGATTCCCTGTTGCTTTTTGCTGATGCTACAGAAGGTTTTTCTGACTTAACCCGTCAGTGAAGTGTGGATAACGGATATCATTTAATCACCTAGTGTGACTTTCGGTATTTCAAAGGCTGTTACATCATACACTGATCTCCCTCTAGACTTCAGTCAGAGAAAATCATTTCAAACTTCATTGTCCTCAGTGGTCTGTTGCAAGCAGCAGAGACCTTCCACATCTACTGAAGGAAATATGATCATGTGAGCTGAATACTTCAGTTAGACAAGCTAAGAAAGTGAACTGTACAGTAGCAAAGAGAATGGATTGACCTGTGCTGGGTACCATTTCTGGTCTGATCCAACAATCCAACAACATCACTCTTAAAAAAAAAAAAAAAAGCTTTCTCTCCTTCTGAATGCACCCCTCAGTTGTGTGTTGCAGGGAAAAGGAATGGAAATCTTCCTAATACCTGAAACCCAGAAGCACAGTTTTGATAAATAAAATAAAATACTACATGAAAGCCAGACCAATGTTACTGTTCTCCAGCTCATTTTGTGCATGGCATATATGGATTTAACAAGGGTTAAAATGACCCCAGCCTCTCATTTGGATCACTGTCCCTCTCATTTGTTCCCATCACATATCCATTCACATTTTTCTTGGCTCCTGGGATGTCAGCTTTCTGGAGGGATATGCCTGCAGCTGCAGGAGCTGCTGAAGCAGGCAAGGAGCTGGAGCACAGCATCCCCAAAAGGCATCTGCACTACTCTCAGGAGCTGCAAAACCCTGCTTACACCTTGCTGGATTTGTAGGACATTCTAGTTCTGTCACAGGAGGCCTTCTGTGCCACAGGGGAGATTGCTGGCCTGGAATCCCCAGTTCACTCTGGAGCTTGCTCATATCTGACACTGACACACTGAGAGTCTCCCGGTCCTTCAGAATAGCCCCACACTGCTCTGGTGAGGTCCCCGTCTAGTTACTGTGGCAATGTTGGGTGTAAGATGCTCAGCTTTAACTAAAATAATTAACTTTAACAAATGTTCTTTCACATCTTGTCAACAGATGGGTAACTTTCTTTTGCATCCTTAATGTCATATGGGATGTAACATATCCTTCTGCTTCATTACAAATATGGAATAGAAATAAATAGTAGAGTAATAGTTATATCAACATCACATACATCACTACTTCTGATTTCAACCTCTACAGCTAGCAACAAATGTAGTAATGAACTCTTTTGAACTCTTTTTTTTTGGTCTCTTTTGGCCATAGTTAACTCAGTATCGCACTGGGAAAAGATGACAAGGAAGGTCTATGCTAGTGAAAAATCCGGATGTTATGAATATTATGGATCTGACAGAAAAGCAAAATGTTTCTGTAGTTACTTGGAACTTACTTTGGGTTCAGTAAAGCTTATTTAACTCCAGGTCAACACTGTCTTTTCCAGGTACTTGATGGCTTTTTGTGGTAGGTGCCTTTTTTTTATCCCTGGGTAATTCGGGTGCTGGGCTCAAGACTACTGACATGCTGCTATGCACGTGCTGCTGTGCCCATTCAAGAAGCTCTCCTGGAACTGGGATGATGAGATTTTCAAACCTGAGACATTGACATGATTCTCCAGGCTGCTGAGTTTACAACCTCAGCCTTTGTATAATATGAGAGAAGCTCAACTGTTTCTGGGCAAGAGCTTTCCTGGGATTAACGTATGTCTCTTTTGTTGTTTCTGAGGCTGAGCCAGCAAGTACTATCAGACACAGCAAGTTATGCATCCATAGCACAAATAATTTGTGGTCTGGGTAAATGACAGTTGATGTCAGTTGACCGTTTGCATAAATAAGTAGTTCCATGAAAAGTGGAACTAATGAAGTCTGGTTTCCTATGAGTTTGCATCTTGTATTTAATTGTATTTTAGCTATATTGCACTAAATTACAGCATGATCTTACCCTTCTTTGGTATCAAATAGCATAAGTAAAATTTGTGTAACCATGTTTAAAATGCAAAGTATGGAAGTTTATATATTTTTAGGTATTTTTCAGTGTGAAGTCAGTTTTTTTTTTTTTTTTTTTTTTTTTTTTCCAATCAGCTGCACCTTTTTATAGGCTTACAATGATCCACACTCAAAAAAGCTGATGAAAAGTGATAAGCAGAGCAGAAAATGTGACAACAAAAATAATTTTTCTCATTACTCATGTTCTCATAATACTGGAGTTTGGAATAGGAACGATTAAAATAATTTGCAGAGGGAGGAAAGCACAGCATAATTAGGCTTAGATTTTGTTTACCTGATTGCCTGGGGTGAGAAGAGAAGGCATGCCATTTATTTATAAATCTAAATACCTAATTGAAATAAAATGTGAGTATGCAAGAACACTATTAGAAGCAGATCATACAGTTTAATTGTGTGTTATATTTGCCAAAGACATGCTGTTTCACTGAGATCAAATTAAGAGCTCAAATCAGGCAGATGAAAAAAAGTATGCTTGGGGACTTCATTGTGCCATTTATCAGGGTATTCAGTTCTTAATAAACATGTAAGAAGAAAACTGTACAATATCCATTTTTATTTAAAAACAGTTTGAGGTTCTGATCTGCCATGAGACCATCATTTTCAGCTTTCAGCTGAGGCTGAGAGGTGAAGAAAAAATAGAAACTGTGCCCTTCTGCAAATGATGAACAACCTCTTACCTAAGTATGAGCTATCAGAAAGACTTCTCAAAATTACAAAACTAAAATAAAAGTGTAATCAATATTTTCTGTTGTTTTGTACATGATCTGTTAATAGGTATCAAATTCTCCTTACACCTGTTATACAACAGCTTTACAGAATACACAATAATACACAATATTTTTTTTCTTCCTTTTGTCTGCCTAAGGAAGAACATGGTTCTTTTATATTATTATTAATTATTATTAAATGTTATTTTAAATTCTGTGATATTCTATACAAGGGTTGTAATTAAGTTATATTGAAAATGAATGACAAATAGCTTCTGGATAGACACAAGCTGTGATAAAGTTTCTTCAGCAGTAGTGAAAATGTATTTTAAAATATGGAACCTCAGCCTACACCCACCGGCTGTGAGGCGGGTGCATTGCCTAATCAAAAACATATTTCCCCCTTTTCTGAGTAGAGATTTATTTCTTAAAAATCTCTTTATTACACAGTAGATTACCCCTCTGTTAGGAAACAAGAAGAACTAGAAGAAACCTGGATGACAACTCTGCTAAGTAAAAGTATGTCTGATTTGGGTGCCTGCCTTTAAAAACTGAGTTTCACTATGCTCACTCAGCAGCATTAGAATATGAAATTCTATTTGAAGAAGCACAGATCCTCACTCTTATTCTGAAAATCCTAATTGTTACATGCAGTTCCTAGGGTAAGTACAGAGAAGACCAGGGCTGAACTCAGTGGCATTGGTGTAGTCTGGGGATTACCTCAGATATATATTGCTAGAGCTGAGGTCAAAACTTGGCAAAAGCAATGCTTTTGAGAAGGAGCACCACAACATGCAGGAGGATGTGGGATTTCCAGTCCATTGACATTACGAGTTTTCATTTTCCCTTAGGAAACAGCAAACAATATTTACAAGCTCTTGTCAATTTTCAGAGTCTTAAAATGTTGAACAGTATAGTAAGGGTTGCTTACAATTTTCATCCTCATATTCCAAAAAAATAAGCATTGAAAACCATATTTAGTCAGGTAAAAAAATAAAAACCCTGTTACTCATCATTGCCTCCATGGAATTAATATCTCCTGGGCTCACTTTCTTTACATACTGTATTCATACTTTACAATCTTTATTCTAACTTTAAGCATACGCATCTGAAAATTGAGTAACTGTTTTCAGTAACAGATCTTTTCAAGAGTGTCTACTGAGTTTGCACACAGCCCCTTTCCCTCCACTTTCTACTTAAATTACTATTTGAATTCAAATAGGCACACTTTGGAGCATACTCTACACTTGTAGCTAGGACAGCAGTGGTATCACACTGGTGTTGTGTCTGCTGCTGAGAAGTGCTGGCACAGCATCAGGACTCTCTCTGACCCTCCTAGGGGGTGGGCAAAAAAGTGCGAGAGAAACATCACCAGGGCAGCTGACCTAAACCAACCCAAGGGATATCCCATACCATATGATGTCACACTCAACAATAAAAGGTGGAAAAAGGAAGAAGAGGGGAGGGGTGGGCTCTCGTTGCGAAAACATCTGTCCTCCTCCCGAACACCGGCTACGTGCGTTGGGGCCCTGCTTCAAGGACGTGGTCAAGCATCGCTCATTTGTGGGAAGTAGAGAGTAATTTCTTTCCTCTGCACTTCCACATAGCCTTTACTTGTTGTGTTTAGTTATTCCCTCTCCCCCTTCCTCTTCCCCTTTCCCTTTTTTCCCTTTCGTTGAATTGTTTAATTAATAATAATATTTCCTTAATAATATATATATATATATATATATATTCTCTTTAATTAAATCATACTTATCTCAACCCGTGAGTTGTTCTTTCATTTACTTCTTCCCCTCCTCATCTGAGGAGGGGGAGTGAGAGAGTGGTTGTGGTGTTCAACTGCCTAGCACGGTAAAACCACCACAATAGTATTGAGGACTTAATTTAACAGCTAAGAAATATGTCTAAAAGAGTGAATCTTTTAAAGTCTGTTTAATAAAAACAGAAAACACCTGACTGCAAAATGTGGAGAGGAAAATTTTTAATTAATTTTAAAAGCAAGTGTAGGAGAATTTATGGACTGTTAATATTTTAAAAATCAAAGGCATTAATTTTATAATATGTGAATTCATCATGAAACAGTAATAGCTTGAATTCCATTGTAGAGTATAAATTTGACTGAACTGAAAGTTAAATAAAAGTGTGGCTCATTTAGAAACTGGCTTTAGGTAATAGGAATTCTGATAGCTAGAGAATTATCAGAAAATCTTTAAAGTCATGATTCTGTATCAGAAAAGAGATTAATTTTCCTAAAAACTCACTCTGTTTCAGTGATGCAATGAAGATAATAGAAAAACAGTCTATGAAAAGAGAGGAAAGGCAAAAGATAGAGAAATGTGTTTTCAATCAAAAGCAAAGAAAGCTGATAATAAATTAAAAATTGCAAAAAAGTCATGACTGCTGATACAAAGGATATATTTTCAAGTACTTTGGGAACAAAGGAGTTCTTACCAATGGGACAAGCCATGATGAAATTGGACATAGATAAAGTAAAAATAATTACTCAGAAAATATTCAACAACTGCTTCTACTCCTTATTTGGAGAGGCTGATATACAGGATTTTCATGGGAACAAGAAAGAACTTTCCAGTCTGCTCACAGAAGTAGAGCTGATACCACTGTTGACGTCAATAACTGGAGTCCAGAGCTTGAAAAAAATTGGCTAAGATATCTAGTGTGCTGCTGTTAATTTTAATAAACATTTGTACACCGGGGAAGTCCCATGCAGCTGAAGAACAACTCGATTTTTGCCAGGAATTCAAAAGGGCAAAACGTATAGCTATGTAAATACATTCTGGTAATCCTGAAATCATATCCAAGTGAAATAATGTCAAAGGTGTTACCTGATTAAAGAATAGGAATACAATTTATGATAACTAATGTGATTTTTAAGCAAATACATGATTTCAAGCAGGCTTGATTTTTTAAAGTTGGATTGAATGTGAAGTTTGGTGCGTAAAGTTTTCTGTAGATATAGAGTATATATTTTTGTTTGTTTTTAAAATAAATAGAGTAAATAATTTAGTAAATAATGCTGAAAAATTAGCCTTATAGCATAGCAAAAAAGCATTTGAATGGACTAAGGAAGAGGTATATGACAGATTTCAAGTGCTTATCAATGTTAAATCATTTTCAAATGGTGGATTTCCAGGTTCAGATCAGTATCAGGCTTAATGCTTTTTTCAACGTTTCAGCAATGATCTGAGGAAGCAAATATAAAATCAGTGATGATAAAATGTGCAGATTACATGAAGATTGATGGAGATATAAACAACATTGGAGATTTGGCACTTGTTTAGAAAAGTCTGGATTGCTTCATTATTTGGACCTATTGAAGGAAATAGGTGTGTTTTAGCAGTATTCTGTGTAAACGGTTTCAGTCAGTGAACTGAGACCTTAAGAAAGGAGACTTCAGTCTGAAATATTGTGCATATATGTGATAGTTTCAGTCTTACCCATGTCTTTTTTTTTTTTTTTTGATTTTTTTTTTTTTAACTTTTTGATTCCTGGAGCAATGAGTGTCTTTTGATATTCTTTCATGTTTGCCTGTGATACAAAGTGAAAGTTTGGGTTCCATTACCTATATGCTATACCCTGATGAGAAAAACATCTGTCTGGAAAGTAGCCTTAAACTCTCCCTCAGTTGTTTTATCCCCGTTTTCTTTCAGTAAATATATTCATTAAATTTTAAATATGCTAGTAGATACTTTTCCCTTGAGTACTACAATAAATACCATCTTTTCCAATTTATTTACTTGCTGATTAAGTTTCCAGAGTTCTGTAACCTGGATGATATTATTTTTATAACCATGAGTGCTGTTGATGCGTGTTTTAAAACATATGGCTTATCTGAAACTAACGCAACTGCTTTTGGCACCATGCTGTCAATACACTAACTGAGAACTAACACATCTTTTGCAGCAAGGTTCTTAGTATTGTCATCATCTGCTGCCGTTCCATGCTTTGTACCTATGAAGAGATATTTGAGCTAAGGGGCTTTTTTCTATTTGCCTTTACTGCCTTGCATCTTCTTTCAAATAGTGGATAATAATTTGGTTTTTATTGTTTGGCCAAGTGGCTTCAGAGCTGCTCTTGAAGTCTCAGTTGGAGTATGTCTGTTTGTCTGCTTCCAGGTTCATTTTAAGTAATATTTTTTTTCACCATAGTATCCACAACATCAGAATATCATCTACCCTGCAGAAAATCTTACTTTGGTTTGGATGATTTTGCTTGGCAAATTGAAATTATTATTTTAGGATTAATTCTCACTCCCCAGATTTTATATCTCAGATCTCAAATATGATTTGTCACTTTAGCAGAAGCTCAATCTCCCACAAAAACAAATACAGCTTTTCAGTTTTATATCAGTCAAAAAATAGCTGTCTCTCATATAAAACAAATAATTTATATTTTATTTTTAATGTGTGAATTGAGAAATCACATTTCTAAATCACAACTTCATAGCTAGCGTCCTCAGCCTGAGTTAGCTGAAATCTGTTAAAACAAGTGCATTGCTTACCAAACTACAACTGCTCCTGGTTCTTCCTCTTAGCTGACCACTGTTTAAAGTTATGGGAAGTTTTAGGAAAAAACACAATGTTAATTTAAGGCATAGTCAGGAAGTAGTCGAGGTTATTGTCTTCAAATTTGGTAGAACAAAATGTAAGCTGCACCAAGCTAACTGTGGCTTTTATAAGAATTTTGTATGTCCAAGTGTAAGAAGATTAAATCATAAAAAAAAAAAAAGTCAAAATGTTGAAATGTGAATGACATTATTATTATTATTATTATGTTGAATGTTTAGATCACATTCATCTAGTATCCATACTCAGACAAGTTTTTTATCAGGCTACAGCAAACTGTTTGCAAGAATTTATAATAGGCACAAAATCTCAATTTTAATTGAGAAGTGATTAATTAGGTGCTTGAAAGCATTTTTTTTTTCCCCCAATGACTTTAGTAGATCTAATGGCAGATACATTCTTGCTTCATTTTAATTGGATGCATCCTCTGCATTGACTTTCTATGACTTTCCAAGTTTGCAGTTATTTTGGGAGGTGCTGGAGGTGAGGTGTTTTGCAGGTCTTGAGAGACAGACATGCTACAGGATAGGGTAGGGTGGCGTTAGCAGTGGCTTTCCTTCTTGCTGGGAGGGATGCTCAGCTGCAGGGGCTATGGCTGGTTGTCTGGTGATGGAAGAGGGCTTTGAGGAATTCCCCACATGGGCCCAAGGTATTGATGATTGCCAATTTTCATGCAACCATGTAACAGAAGAGAATTAGAGTCTCTTGGCTACTGTAATTTTTTAGATGACCGAAAAATAAGACATTGCTCTGCCACACATTTGTAAAGCCACAATTATGAATTGTTTGGAATATCTGGAGGTTCAGTGTAGACAAACACATGTCTAGAGATACTGTCAGTTTTGCCTCTGAGTTTACAGTGATTGAAATATCATCCAGGGCTCATATGGGAATGCAAAGCCCACACTATTTAGTCAGTGGCCTTATTATTTCAGTGAGTTTTTACATGGCTGGTGTTCCACACACTATGAGGTGGAGGTAAAAAATGGGAAGAATCCATGAATATCTGTAAAAAGACCTGACTTACAGAGACCTGATGCAGGTCTTGCAGTCCAGCATTGAATCTGTGGATGAAATTCAAAGACTTTATATTGAGGATGTTGACCAAAAGATTTCGAACAACAGTAGCTGCAGAACTCTGTGAAGGAAGAAGGATTTTACCTCATGGTTCTACATGATCATGGGATGGAAAAGTTTTTGCTTTCATTTACTCCCTGCGATTTGTGAGAATAAATGGTTTGTAATGATTTCAGATTCATAAGGAGGAGATAAAGAAGCTTTTCAGCTGCAAACACTAAGCCTTGGGTTATGATATGTTTGTATGCATGTGACTGGGACCCCTCTACCAACATGGATCTCAAACAACAGGAGAAAGATTGCTCAAACAATTATTTAGAGCTGCTCTTCCCTTGTGTCTAAAATAATCTGAATTGTTTGTCTAAAGAGAGAGAAGGTGGAGCTAAACATCTTTTGATATATTTTTATGTTAAAATGAGTCATAAATCTACTGAAAATAACTTTATATGTAGAGATAAATACTGTGGAAAAATCTAAAAAGAGTCAGGTCAAAGTAGCAGACCAGCACATACCTGGCTTTTAATGAATGATAAAGCCGATGACTTCTCTGGGTCTGTAACATGATACTTATTTATTTATTTACTTATTTACTTATTTCTTTGAGGGAGGGAAGTGGGTAGGCAAAAGTGTGAAGTGATGTGTCATCTATATAAAAGACATGTAGGAGGAGAATGAGAAAGATTTTATATAAAGCTTAACAGAGAATATCTGAGAGAATATCATGAAAGACTGCTGCTTTCTGAGGTTAGTTAGTTTGTTCAAAGCTTTTGTGCTTGTTTAAAAATAACCACAAAATTAATTTTCTACATGAAACAAGGCAGTTGGTTGTAGTTTTTATTTATTATTACACAGTCACGTCCACAGAAACACACTTTACTAAGAATATGACTGTTTGTATATTCTTTGGCAATTGGGACCATTAACTTTTAAATTCTTTGTGTTTAGGATTTTTAAGATACTTATTTTATTGCTTGTGAAGGATTTGCCTTACGATTAAAAAAAAAGGCGTAAATAAATTTATTGTATTTGATTGTTTCACAGTTACATTTAACATTTAATACCAATTTACCGAGTACCGAGCCATCTTTTGTTCCTCACCAAAAATCATTCACAAGTGGAGATTTCTATATCTACACAGCTATTGCTGTCATTCCATTTAGAAGTGGTGGATTGCTTTATTCTCCAGGGCTACATACATTTATGCAGAGGACTTTCCTCTTTAAAAGCATTTTAATTTTTATGACAGCTGCTTACACTTATTTTTCCCTTAGATGTTTTATGTTATAATTGAGCTGAACATGAAACTTGTAGTTACATATTCCACATATTTCTGTCTAAAGTAGTTCCCTTGAGGATGATGTGAATTATTTGCAAAGATATTTCATAGGTAACAAGCTAATAATACAGTTAGAGTAGAAACTTAAGATGATACAGTCTTTGGGAATACACCAAACAAAAAAAAAATCTAGCATGACACATAAGATTTGCTCTAACCATGCATATACATCTTTTACGGGTTTCTGACCATCACTAACATCTCCTACCCTTTTAAACAGACTGTGAAGCACAAAGTTCACAGAAATTTAATGGTTAAGTGGTCGAAATCCAATAAAACCTCTCTGGCAAAGCTTTCTTTCTAGAATGTAGAGGAATCTTTCTTTGTGTATAGCTAGCACATATTTTTTAATCTAATGGATGGAAGAGATTATGTGTGCCCTGGGAGAAGTGATACATCACCAAAGGCTTCTCTGGAATGTCAGCATATTTTTTGTTATACTTCTGTGTGCTATACAAAAATCTTACCAAGTAATATTCTATTGGACAGTATACTATTAATTATCATCTGTACTTAAGGAAGACGTTACAGAATGAAATGATTCTCAGGACAAAATTAGTAAATGAGTTAAAAAAAAATACATTTTGACTATTAGTTTTCTGTTTTGCCAACATTTAGGTGGAACAGCTGCAGGGGCAGCAGATAAATATGGCTTACACATTGACAGGTTAAATTTATTTAATATAAACACTATTTTAAATTGATTTTTTTTTTTTTTTTTTCATTCCCAGAAGGCAGAAAAACTGAAAAATACAGACTATATATTTTAATAAAGTTCAGGATACAGGAATCCAATTTGGTCTTGAACTTCAGGATGAAGATTCACTGGTTTAAGTAAGGTTTTTTCTTTTTTTTTTTTTCTTATTTCTTTTTTATTTTTTTCTATTAAACCACCAGATTAGTGTTTGGTTTGGTATGATCACCAAAATTTTAGATCCACACTTACAGAAGTATTACAGGCTTTTATTGTGCTAAAAGAGAACTTTCACAAGAATACACAGCTCTCACTAAAATAAATTAAAACCTTAATATATATTCACAAGAAAACGAAAGCTTTCTTTGAAGACTGTGTTTATGAACATATTTGAGGTTAACCATGTATGTATATGAATTGCTGGAATTATCCCAGTCTGTTCAACATTTTGGAGAATCAAATTCAAATGTCCTGGATCAACTATTACTGATTTGATTTCTGTGGCTGTGAGATACAGCCCTGTGGAGGGAAAACAACAACAACAATAAACAAAAACAAACAAACAAACAACAACAACAACCAAAAAAAAAAAAACACCACCACCAGCAGCAACAAAAAGAACCCATAAGCCAAACCAAACCAAACAAAACAACAAACCAAACATCTATAACTATGTAAAAAGCAGCTCCAGCAGTTGTAATTAAGGTCTTCTTCATGGATGTGTTTAGCCCTAAAATTGAGCAAAGTGCTGTTTGAGGAGCCATTACTTCCACAAAAGTGTGAGATGGGAGAAGATGCAGATTAAACATAAAATGAGAAGCACACAGGAACATTGGGCTGGAAATCATCACCTGCATCATCAGACCTACCCCACTGTAATTCTGAGAAATCATGCAAGTTTTAAGGGTTCACAGTATCATCTGTGCTGCATGCTACCTGCACTGTACCTCTCATGTACCATAAAACACTTCTGCATACTATTACAAACACAAGCTTTGTAATCAAAGAAGAAAGTCTTAGTTAAAATGTTCCTCAGGAAGAGATCAGGAGAGACTGTGGACATTGTCCACATCTTGTTCCTGTACTAACAGGGTATTTATTAAATGACCTTTCCAGATAATCTCAGAAAACAAAACAGAACTTAGTATATAAAAAAAGCTCTGATACAAGAAAAATCCTTCTAGAGTTCTTTTTAAGACTAATTATTACTGGATATGCTGTATTTATTATTTTGGATCAACTTCACCAAGTGAATACAATAAAATTTCCAGTTTTGTGTATGTATTGATGAATGTGGAAAATTCATGAATACATAACGGATACCCCAGAGCTCTCTCTTAAAAAGTTGGTATGGGTTTAGTCACTGCTCCATGCAGAGCTTATGGTATCAAGGCAGCACTTGTCCTTGGCTCTTGGGCAAACAGCTCAGGCCTGTTTTAGTGTCTACCCAAAACCTGCAGCTCATCATAGTCTACACAATCTTTAACTACCTTTGAAAGACATGGGAACTAGATATTTAAACTGTATCTAAACTTCTGTGTATCTAGCTACTCACAAGTAATAATTTTTAGGCACATAATTCCCTTTGATACAAATAGGGTATTCCCTTTGATAGAAGATAATAGGTCTCCTTTTCCTAGAGACCATCTTAAATGTCCATTTCCTTTTTTATCTCTGTTAGCCTGTCTTTTAATAATCTTGATTCTTATCCATCTTCAGAAGGATGTTTACCATGCATGTTAAGCACCACAAGGCTGGGGACCACAGAAGCAGATAGGGTATGTACTGGTCGATAGTACCTCTAAGCCACGTGACATTTGTGCTCGCTTCAGCTAGCTTCGTGCTTTCAGAAATAGCTAGATCAATTGTTTCCAGAGCTGTAAAGCAGCAAGGTTAGGCCTTTTCCTCAGCATCCACGTTAAAAAGAAAATATTATTGTAAGTTTCATTGACTGAAGAATACTCAAAGCACAAGAATAGCTTTCTTTATAATTGCTTTTGTAAAGCAGTCTTAAACAAAGAAGCTGGAGAGCTTTATACAGTGAAGCAGAACAATGTGTGTCAGGGAAAGCTGGACTGTGCTGAACACGGCAGTACAATGGAGCTTCACACAGCATTTCAGTAGTCCTTCACCAGGCCAAGGAGACACAGCTATAAGGTTTTTCCCTGAGGTATGAATTTTCATTAGTTTTGGGTAGGAAGGATGTTTTGTTTATCTGCTTGTTTCCTGTGCAATTTTTGGAGCCTGAAGTGTGTCCTCTTCAAGAAAGGGATGCAATATCAAAATCCCAAAAAATCTTCAAAAGGAGTCATGAAAATAGCTCCAGTCAGTTGAAATGCTTTACTTAGAAACTTTAAATGTTTATCCTCTATTTTTTTTTTTTTTTAATTTTTCTTCTTCTTATTATTTTTTTTTAATCCTAGTGTTTTATTATAATATTCTAAGCTTATTTTTAAGTCAGGAAAAGTCATTTTAAAATTTCAAAGCACCACGATGAAATGTTTTGATGGTTTCTGATTTTTTTTTATTTTTTTTATTTTTTTATTCATGTTGTTCTCCCATCAGATTTGCCAAGGTCAGTTCTTTCCTGATTCAAATGGATAGATGTTTTCTGATTAAATATGTATAACTGAAAGATTCCCAACACTGTTTTTAAAGGCTTGTTTTACAATAAGGACAAAAGCTATTACTATTTGATATCTATATTACATTTATTCTAATATCTGTAATTAATAGAGAATGTTTTCATTATCAGTTTAATTTTAGAACCTCCATATGAATACGCTTTATTTCTTGGAAAGCTTTGTTTCATATTTCCAGTAGGATTTAGTAGTGACTGTCAGTGTACTCTGCTCACCACAGATGCAACCACTGGCTGTAGCAACCTCATTGTCTGTAGTTTCAATACAGAATAGGAGAAGTGTATATGCAAGTCCTTAACATTTTTTAGGCCATGGTCTGTTGTTAAAGTGTTTGGGAGTCTCTGCTCCAGATACTAGCTATAGTCTCTAATTCTTAGTAAGAAGCCATGACTTAGTTTCAGAAAAGCCAACAGTAAATTATTCAGTTGTTTAAATGTTTTAGGCATTACAGCAGCTAAATGCCACTGCTGTTCCGGCATCCTGAAGCAGTTCTGCTGTGACTCACAGAGGTACTAATGAAGTTATCTGGGTGCACTGCTGATGAGCAACCATCCCTGCAAATCATTGCTAGTTCCTGTCCTTCAGCCCCCCCAACCCTGGCTGCTGCAAGGGCAATGCCCAGCTGAGACGTGGTGGCTGGGAATGGTTTCACAGCACAGTGGCTTTAAGTTTACCCTCCTGTCTCCAAGAACAGATTTTGGCTCAAACTCCCCAGGATGATGTGTTAGGGCAACAGCTGAAGACAAAACAAATGTTAAAGGCAACGAGGACTTGCATAGCACTGAGCAGTCTCACATCATGCTCAGCTACATCAGTGGGAATACATGATCAGAGGAGAGGGAGAAATTGGCAATGCAGTAGAGCTGTAAAGTAGTAATTGATTCCCAATAAATACAGAGAATTCATGTTCCAAAGTGAAAGAATTCATTTAAGAGAAAATATCACAAGTTCATATCCCATGGAGCTCTGATGGTTTCTTGCTATACCTGAAATTTAGTCATGAAAAATGAGAATATACTTCACTTTTGAAACCCAGTGAGTCATCCTTACACAGGAAATCCTGTCCGAGTAAAATAAATGGTGCTTGAGAGTGTGCAAATATTGTCCTCCTTAAGTGTGGTATTTAATACTCAAGTTAGCTGACAGAGCTGGGGGTGATTTTGCAGTCAGCGTAGGAAAGGACAAGTTCTGGTAGTAATCATATCATGCACTTAGATTGAAGCTGTATTCTCAATGAGTTTAAGTGCAGCTAGCTGACACGGTGCTGAACATGACTTGTCCTTTGCTATATCAGCTGCAAAATCAGCATTGTGTTTGCAACTGTTAAAAATGGAATAGGATGAAAATGTCCTGTGTAAGCAGGACTGTTGAGTTACTGTGTAAATAAAGAGCTTTTATTACTGTTTTACTGCACCCTCAAACACAATGGAAAAACTGTTGTGATATCCAACATTTAGTGCACATTTCTAAAGTAATTTGAAAAAAAAACACCACAATATAATAGATATTAACAAATCTGCCTTTTGTTTTGCTTCTGTATCAAGTAATATATCACAAAATGACCAAAAGATAAAATGCCTTGGCTGATTACTTAAACAATACTCTTTCAGAAAGTTTTCACACCCCTCCCATAAAAGCTCATAAAAAACATATTCATAGAGCTGAGTCTTTCATATTCACACTTTACCAGCCTCTACATTAAAACAGTAGCTTCCCACTTCTTTGCAAATATTTAATAACAATAACACTATGCTGCAGTCAAATTTTATTTTATGAAGAATTCATTGTATACATAAAATATTTTAGAGGATATTTACTAAAAGAATTTTAAAGAACTAACCAGGAAATTAATTGAATTTATGTTTATGCATTGTGTTTTCTTTCCCTCTAAACTCTAATAAAATAGCTTGGGATATTTATTTAAATTTTGAGGTATGATAGAATATTTTAAGTTGGTTCCAGTACAGTGAGCAACAGAATCACAGAATCACAGAATTGTAGGGGTTGGAAGGGACCTCTAGAGATCATCGGGTCCAACCCCCCTGCCAAAGCAGGTTCCTCAGAGCAGGCTGCCCAGGTAGGCATCCAGATGGGCCTTGAATATCTCCAGAGAAGGAGACTCCACAACCTCTCTAGGCAGCCTGTTCCAGTTTTCCGTCACCCTCACCGTGAAGAAGTTCTTTCACATGTCGGTGCGGAACTTCCTGTGTTCTATCTTGCGGCCGTTGCCCCTTGTCCTATCCCCACAAACCACTGAGAAGAGGTTGGCTACATCCTTCTGTCTCCCACCCCTCAGGTATTTATACACATTGATGAGATCTCCTCTCAGTCTTCTCCAGGCTGAACAGACCCAGGTCTCTCAGCCTTTCCTCATAGGAAAGATGCTCCAGGCCCCGTATCATCTATGTGGCCCTCCGCTGCACTCTTTCCAGGAGATCCCTGCCTTTTTTGTACTGGGGAGCCCAGAACTGGACACAGAACTCCAGGTGAGGCCTGACCAGGGCAGAGTAGAGGGGGAGGATCACCTCCCTTGACCTGCTGGCCACGCTCCTTTTAATGCACGCCAAGATCCCATTAGCCCTCTTGGCCACCAGGGCACACTGCTGGCTCATGGTCAACCTGTCGTCCACCAGGACCCCCAGGTCCTTCTCCTCAGAGCTCCTCTCCAGCAGGTCATCCCCCAGCCTGTACTGATACGTCCGGTTGTTCCTTCCCAGGTGCTGGACTCTACACTTGTTCTTATTAAATCTCATTTGGTTTCTTCCTGCCCATCTCTCCAGATGGTCCAGGTCTCGCTGAATGGCAGCACAGCCTTCTGGCGTGTCAGCCACTCTCCCAGCTTTGTGTCGTCAGCGTACTTGCTAAGGGCAGACACTATTCCCTCATCAAGGTCATCAATGAAGATGTTGAACAAGACTGGACCCAGCACCGACCCCTGGGGAACACCACTAGTCACAGTTCTCCAGCTGGACTCTGTGCTGCCAATCACCACCCTCTGAGCTCGGCCAGTCAGCCAGTTCTCAACCCTGTCCACTTCTCTCTCCCAAACTTTCTCAGTTTTTCTAGCAGGATGTCATGGGAGACAGTATCAAAAGCCTTGCTGAAGTCAGGGTAGATGACATCCACTGCTCTCTCCCCATCTACCCTGCTGGTGATGCCATCATAGAAGGCTACGAGGTTGGTCGAGCATGACTTCCCCTTGGTGAATCCATGCTGACTACTCCTCATAACCTTCTTCTCTTCCAATTGCTTGGAGATGGCATCCAGAACAAACTGCTCCAACACCTTTCCAGGGACAGAGGTGAGACTGACTGGCCTGTAGTTTCCCAGATCCTCCTTCTTGCCCTTCTTGAAGACTGGAGTGACATTGGCTATTCTCCAGTCTTCAGGCACCTCACCTGTTCTCCAGGACCTTTCAAAGATGATAGAGAGCGATTCAGTGATCACCTCTGCCAGCTCCCTTAGCACACGCAGATGCATCCCATCGGGACCCATGGATTTGTGTGCGTTGAGCCCACTCAGATGCTCCCGAACCACCCTCTCATCAGCCAGGGGGGAGCTCTCCATATCCCAGACCCTTTGTCCTCTCACCAGGGGTAAGGAGTCCTGGGGGGGAGTCCTTGAAGCAAAGACTGAAGCAAAGAAAGCATTCAGTATCTCCACCTTTTCGGCATCTCCCGTGACCAGGACACCCCCCTTGTTCAGCAAGGGACCCACATTATCCCTAGTCTTCTTTTTTGCTGTTTACATACTTAAAAAAACCCTTCATATTATCCTTTATCTCTTTGCAAGCCTCATCTCTAGGTGGGCTTTAGCCTTCCTTGTCGTGTCCTGCAGGCCCTGACAACACCTCTATACTCAATGAATGCCATTAATGGTTGTGAGACCCCCTCCAAATCAATACAAACAACCCTAATTTTCACATATGTACATCCTTATTGACATAGCTCTATTGGTCACGTTTAAGCTGTTCAACAGAGGAGTTACATCTTAATGTATTCTGTGACTTTCTGCTCTTCAAGAACCTATTCAGGCTTCCTCCATAAAGAAAGTTCAAGAACCTATTCAGGCTTCCTCCATAAAGAAAGTTCTTTTAGGATATTGATGAGCTCCTGTACATATGTATACAGTTAGCTTTGCCTCTGTGAATGTCTCAATTTGACAGGCACTCTTCTACTTTTCCCTAACAGTGGAGAAGAAACATCTATCAGAGAGTCATCTGTGCTGGACTTCCTCCCTGGCAAGGGAGCAGAGAAGGAATTACCCCTGTGGAGACTTCCAGACTGTAAAAACAAATAAATGAGCTACTGTAGCACTCAATCTTTTGATATTAAAGCAGTCGCTCCCTGCCAGGACTTCAGCAACTCAATCTTCTTCCTGGGGCTAACCTCCTCTGTAGTACTCACATCAGACACCGACACTCTAGGCACATTCTGATCCCTTGGCATTTGGGAAATTACCTACACTGTCCACCTTCATACTGGGAGCCACAGCCAGTCACTTTGAAGCCCTTACACTGTTCACTCTCCCCAAATGCTCTGTGACCTTCTTTGCTCCATCTGCTGCTTGCTCAGCATAACTCAGCATAATGTCTGCCCAGATTTAATCTATGTACTGTTGCTCACTATTTATTTATTTATTTATTTTAACAGGAGTCATCTACTCTGGACAACTCCAAGGGCTCTGGAAGGCTGGTTCTTGGTCAGAGAACCACAGTAGTGAGTTGTGAATGGGTTAGAGCCAGCAATCGTGATGATTTCTTTGCAGATTATGGTTTTCTTGACCTTGGGACCCAACAAAACCTGTAATCTTGTAGTGTGCATGTGTGCATGGATGTCTATTACCAGTTTTGCCACTCCCCAGTGTGGTCACAAGGAAATCTTATGCTAAATTCTCTCATTCAGCCACGTACAACCAACAGAAGTGATGGGAAACTTCATATCACTTATTGAACCAGAGGGGAAGGAGAGGAATAGCATCTCTGTCCTGTACCTAATATAGCCCAGCATAGATCCTGATGGTCAGCTGCCTGTCTGGAGAAGTTATTTTGGGATCAAGAAGAAGGAAAAGGAGGATGAGAAGCAAGAACAATGTATGACTGTTCTGGTTCCTTCATTTAAAAAGGAATTTCTGCGGTTCCCTTTCTCACTGATCCTAGTTGTACAGGCAGTACAGGTTGTGTGAATTGGGTCAAACCATGGCTTCAAGGCTTTGCAAATCTGTATTAAGATATGCTGGCTTTAATTCTAGCAATAAGTTGAAATTATACTTACTATATATTTCATACATCTCACCACATATTTCATAAGTTTTGTAGGTTTAAAGTGTCTTAGACCTTAATTTTTAACCATAAACCTTATCATAAGCTATATGCTCCAAGACTGGTCTAAAATTTGTTGTAGGTCTCCATTTTGCATACATATTTTCGGAATTGGAAGATAGGAATAATTTTAAGTTTGTTTGAATAATTGTAATGGTGCATAACTACATATACAACTAATTTTATAGGGTATTTTGAGTTTGATTTCTCCTCTCTTGTGTTTTGGGTTTTGAAAGAACATTGTAGCATCCTGTTTAGCTATCTCCTTGCTTTCTTGTGTGGTATTGATTGACAGATACAAGCTCAGTTTAGCAAAGTTTTTTTTTTTTTTTTTTTTTTCCCTTCCCTGGGATCCCTGTCACCATAGAGTACTATATTGAGCTTTTTATCTCAGTTAGAGCATTAAAAACTTCTGCTTTCAGGAATTAAGCATCATATTCACAATTTCTTTAATTATTTTCCTATTGGCTTTCTTTGAACAAAAGGAACTGCTGTGATGGTCCAAGATCAGAGTGATAGAGAACAGAGGACATTTTTTCCCCCTTTAGATTACTTTTTGACAGCCTTTCTATTTTTGTCACATTGTTCAATATATCATTTTACTCACATGAGAGAAAGCAGTTATTGTGTTTTACTTGCCAATGGTGCAGAAAATGACTTAAATGTTTTGCTTACTGAGCATTCTTGAAGTTCTTCCTGAATATTAGGAACCTATAAAAAGAGGTATTACTTTTGATTAGCACCAAGAGCTTTTTTTTTAATTATTATTATTTATTTTAATGTCTTTTATGTGCATCTATTTTGGGTGCAAATAATTTAGAATAGTGCCATTATTAAAGAAGATGAGAGATACTATTGATCAGAGAGACATATGCATTAAATATTCTGGTGTCAATATGAACACATGCTTATTACAGAGACCTCTTGTTGGCAAGCTCATTTTTAAAAAGTCATTATTATAAATTGCGTCGACTAGTCAGATCATATAAAATCTACTTGTACTGTAATATTCCAGATGCTTGATTACTGTTCTTCAATGTAGCAAGTTGCCAGTTTCTCCCTCCTGAGAATGTGTGACAGATTGTAATACAATCTGTTGATGTTCCTGATTGAGCTAAAGTACATCATTGTCACCCATGCTAAAAAGCTGGGACATATACTGCAAATGTATAATTTTGTGAAATATATGCTAGTGTTGTGTGTTCCAGAAATTTCAAATGGTACAAGACAATGTACTTGATCTGGTGAGGAGGAGGATCAGAGGCAGAGGAAAACACAGCAGATAATTATAGCAGCAAAAATAGTGGATAAGCTAATTCTATGAACAACACAGGTTAAATTGTCTTTGGCATGTGTGCTGGAGATTGGAAAAGGGAGAAGCTAAAGGACCAATACTTGTACTGGTCCCTACACTCCATTTTCTCCTCTGAAAGGTCCAGGTGAAACAGCTATCCCAACACAAAGTGAATGGCAGAAAGGAAGGAAGGTCACACACTTGTGCTATACCACCTCTGAGCTTTCATAGAAAGGCAGAGACATGGCACAGCGTCCTCAGTCCCTTTCTACACTCTGGTACATGCAGGGAGGAAGAAGAGACTACATACTGCTGGCTGATGATATGCTTGTGTGGTGGTTTTACTCGGGTGGGTGGCCGAGCTCCACCACAACCGCTCTCTCACTTCCCCTCCTTAAAGAGGAGTGGGGAGAAAATACGATGAAAGGGGCTCAAGGGTTGAGATAAGGACAAGGAGATTGCACAGTAATTATTGTGATGGGCAAAACAGAGTCAGCATACAGAGATAGTAAGATTTATTACCTATTACTAACAAGCTAGAGAAGTGAGAAACAAAGGAGAGAAACCAAAAGCACCTTCCCCCCTCCATCCACCCTCTTCCACCTCCTCCCCCCAGGCAGGGGAACAGGGGAATGGGGGTTATGGTCAGTCTATAGCACTTCTTCACCGCTGCTCCTTCTTGGTCACTCTCGTCCCCTGTGCTATGGGGTCCTTCCACGGGATGCAGTCCTTGCTGAACTGATCCGGCGTTGGTTTCCCACGGGCAGCAGCTCTTCAAGAACTGCTCCAGATACGGGTCCGTACCACGGGGTCCATCCCTCGGGAGCAAACTGTTCCAGCCTGGGTCCCCCATGGGCAGCAGCTCCTGCCAGGTCACCTGCTCCTGCGTGGTCTCCTCTCCACAGGCTGCAGGTCCAGCCCGGAATCTGCTCCGGCAGGGGTCTTCCACAGGCCACAGTCTCCATCGGTGCAGGTCCACCTGCTCCACCATGGTCTCCTCCACGGGCTGCAGCATGGAACCCTGCTCCACCATAGTACTCCAGGGGCTGCAGGGGGACAGCCTGCTTCACCATGGTCCTCACCACAGGCCGCAGGGGACTTCTGCTCCTGGAGCACTTCTCCCCCTCCTTCTTCACTGACCTTAGCGCCTGCAAGGCTGTTTCTCACTCCTCTCACTCTCCCAGCTGCTGTGTGGTGCAGTATTTTTTTCCCCTGTCTTAAATATGCTCTCACAGAGAGGCGCAAACAACATAACTTATTGGCTCAGTTCTGGTCAGCAGTGGGGCCCTTACCAAACATGGGGCAGATTCTAGATCCTTCTCACAGAAGCCACCCCTATGGCCCCCTGCTACCAAAACCTTGCCATGTAAACCCACTACAGCTTGTACTATTTGGGTCAGAAAAAGAGTTTGAGGCAGATTAAAAGCAGTGATAAACATTACAGCCAAGATCAATGATTTCAATAAATTGAGAAATTTGGATTGTTTACTCCTTCTCTGTGGAGGAAGATCAGGGATAAAAATGCTTTTTTTTTGGATATTACCCCCTCAATTTCCTTTCCCATTTTAGCTTATCTTCACTGAAGTTCATCAAGGCTACAGTTTAGAGAAGCATTTAAACAGTAAGCTCATCCTCACTGGGGCAGACCCTAGCTCTCACTCCCTCAGAGCTATACATGTTGTAGTTTCTTTTCCAAGCACTTTGGTCACGGGGCTGGAGACCGGGGCTGGAGACCTGGACTAGTACTCACCTTTTTACTGCTGCTGCATCATACCTTGGTATCTCCATGTTGGTTTCACATGTAGCTCCATCTAACTGATTGTTTCTGGAAAGGGAAGTCCTGCCCATCCTTTTTTTTTTTTTTTTTTTTTTTTTTTCCACTGTTTCAAGGTTTATTATCTTTATGTTTTGCCCTCTGTGTTAATTTTGGAATGTCTGGATTAACAGAACAAAGAGAGAAATGGAGATGATGGCTTGCAGTCTTCTGAATATCTTTGAGAAAATAATCTGATAGAAACTGTGTCTCTTGGAGCATCATCATCATAATAGAGCATCTTGGTCTATGTAAGATCAGGCCTGACATAATGAAGGGCACCTGACATGGCTGCCCTGTTAAAAATCTAAATATTATATGTCCATTTGTAAATGTACTTTAGGGAAATTGCAGAAAAGAGTAAATATTTCAGGCTATAATTTGGTCCAAAGAGGAAAATAACCTGATGTTAATTCAAAGCTCTATTAATTGCATTGGAAGTGTTACTTTTAAAATTTGTCTGTTTGAAAATTGTTTTTGTCCTTAAACATTTTTAATTCCACAGAGAAGCTTTGTAATCTCCATGGCATATGAAGTACACAGTGAAACAAAAAGCTGGCTTATGTAAAATGGGTATACCTGAATGGAATTTCTCTGCTTTGTCTGCATCTTTGAAAGAAGCAAATACAGTCAAAGAAGTCATCCTGCTTCCCTGGCATTTTATGAAACTGTTCAGTAGGAATGAGATCAACTTTTAGGTACACATGCTCCTCAGGTCATGTTCTCCTATCTTTGATTGTGCTTAATAATACCTCCTATTGGGAAGTCAGTCATTTCCATGCCTTGAAACCAGTAATTTGAAAAGTGGCAAAATTATTAGGTACAGGAAATAGTAGTACATGAAAATATTATTTAGATGATATTTTTAATTGTAGGGGGACTAGGAGGGTTTTTAGCTTTTGTAGGATAGATACAGTATCCTAGATAACGTTTTAGAATAGTAAATATTTAAATTGCTTATTTTAAGTATCACATAAGACATAAAGTAGTTGTTAGTTTACTACTAACCAATGTTTAAATACGCAATATTAAATTAATGAGGTTATAGGTTTTCTCTTCTCTGAATATGGCCAGTCCTGTCTGTGGATTATATTACTTTACCAAGTGAAAGTATTAACTGCATATGAAGATTTGAAAAATTATATATGTATATACTAGCTTGTTGTGGTAGCAGATGGTACTGAAAGAAGATCATCTCAAAGGGGTCATTACAGGATAATGTGGAGAACAAAAAGCAAATTTGCCTTAGATAAGATAAATGATATTCAGTAACATGAACTCTTGTTTTAAGAGTTGCTAATGATTTAAATATTAACTGAAATATCATTTCTGTACCCAATACTTAGTCACGTAAGTAGGCCTATCAATGTCAAAATTTCCAGGTTAATGCCCTTTGTTATTTTTATAACTGCTATTTCCTTAAAAATCCTCACATGATGTGCTAGTGTTATCAACTCTGAATATAATTGAAAAGAGAGAATGATGGCACACTCACCCACTTTATGCAGAGATATCTATAATAAATTATCTATAACCCACCCAATATAATAGTGTCATAAACTTTGTCTTGGATTCTTTTTAAGACTTTGGTCTGTTATAACACCAAGCTTAACAGATCCTGATTTAAAGGTATGCATTTCTGCTCGGACTGTGGTGAGTTTGGAGTCTCTGGCTGCTTTGTTGGAGAAAATCTCCTCCTTCAGCTAGGTCTCCTCATGGGGTTCCCCTACAAGGAAGCTTCCCAATCCTTCACCCTCACCCCCTGTATACTTATAGATAAACCTAGAATAATCTCAGGATGCATTTAAAGTGATCTGAACTGCCATGTGAAATTTTTCAGGCATTCACAGAACACTGCTGAGCTAGGCTGCCCCTGCTGGTTGTTAGCCTGTGATGGAGGATCTCTGTAGAAATATGGGACTGGGTCATAGAGACAAATGCAATCTTTCTAGTCTGCTTGAAAATGGGATGAGCCCTAAGTACTACAGTGAAAGGCAAAACTCATAGTGATGATAAGAGATAATGCTGAATAAAGGATGTCTGCAGTCACTAATATGTCTTATAAAACTCTGTTGTGAGAAATAGTCTTTTAAAACACTAGCATGGAAACATTGGGGCTTTGTTTTCATTTTTTTTTTTTTTAAATGATTTTCATGAAAGAAAACAAAATTAATAAAGAAAGATTTTATATACATATGTATTCATTTGTGTAAAAATGTTCCATAAACACAAGCCATATGTTATTGTAGGTTGAGATATGTCACATTCTCTTCTACACCTGCACCATTCCTTTGTCCTCCAACAAATAGATATTCCTCTTTGTCCAAGATTCAGCTGGGATAGAGTTAATGTTCTTCCTAGGAGCTGGAATTGTGCTGTGTTTTGGATTTAGGATGAGAATAACACTGATAAAACACTGATGCTTTGTTTGTTGCTGAGCAGTGATTACACTAAGTCAAGGATTTTTCAGCCTCTCATAGTGCTCCGCCAGCAAGGAGGGCACATGAAGCTGGGAGGTGACATAGCTAGGGCAGCTGACCCAACTAGCCAAAGGGAGGGAATATCTCATACCATATGGTGTCATGCTCAGCAATAAAACTGGGAGTTGGCTGAGGGGCTGCCACTGCCCAGGTATTGGCTAGGCAATGGTTGGCGGGTGGTCAAAAATTGCATTGTTTATCACTTGCTTTGTATATTCCTTTATCAATATTTTTAATTTCCCTTCCTTTTCTGTCCTGTTAAACTGTCTTTACCTCTATCCACAGATTTTAGTCTTTTTTCTGATTCTCTCCCCCATCCCACTGTGGGGTAGTGGGCCAACAGCTGTGAGATGCTTAGCTGCCTGCCAGGTTAAACCACCACACTCTTTAAAGGTTAAGAAATAGAACCATGGCAGTAGGTCAGTGGGTAATATATACCCACTCTCACGTGTTTAAATTATATTTCCTCTTTACACTGTGGCTCAGCAGTATCTGGAGACTATTGTTCCCTAGGCTAATGCAATCTTTCCACATGAAAAGCCCTTGATCTGTTCCTTATCTACACTCCAGTTGCTGGCACCAGTGTTTCATCCGTTTGGTGCTAAAATGCACAGAAAGCAAATACATATCATTTCAATGTTGAGGTATGCTTCTTCTAGAATCTTTAGCTCAGCTTATTTTCATTAACCAAGGTTTTTCCTGTCAGCAATATGCATGCCCTTGTGTCCTTCACCCTAGAGAGAGAGTGAGAAATGAAGAAAGGTAAAGAGTCTATGAGGCTTCAAAAACAAAAATGTTCAGAGACATGCAGACTTTCAAGCAAAGGTAGTGAGATTTACCTTGTGTATGTAAGCACATACAGAATTATTAGATCTTTATTATTGCACATTTTCACAGATGTACATGCATTCATTCACTCACTTCACTTGTGACATGACAGCTATTAACGATGGTGCTATCTGAAATAAGAAAAAGACCTGGTGGTGTTTGATGCTAAAACATTTTTTCTGCTGTTAACATCAATGCAAGTCCATGTTGCACATTATCTAGCAGAATTAGTTCAATTTATCATATTTATTTTTATTCTTGAGCTTTTAAGAGGTATTTATGCATGTTCATTTAGCAATACACACCTGCATAACATTTATTATTATTATTATTTATTGTTATTATTATTATTTTAGAAAAGAAAAGTCTTATTTGCTTTTAACTTGGACTGGTATAATCTGGGACTCATTTTTTTCTGAAAATCAGATTCACATCAATCTACCAAAATTCAACATGCTTTAACTTTATAGAATGACATTCTGAAATCTGGAATCTTTCTGAAACCTCACTCAGGTTATCTCCGAAATTATTTTATAAATATTAAAAATAAAAATATTGTCAACAGATACTTTCCATACAAAATGAGGTTTGCAAATATCTAAATTAAATTTCCCAGTAAAACTTCACAAATTTCTACACATCAGAGATCATTAAAAAAGCACCTTCCCCCCCAAACAAACAAACAAACAAACAACAGAAGTGAGGAATAGCCACAACAGTTTATTCATGCACAGACTATTCAATTACCAGATTACCAACAGAAAGCTGTAAATAATAGTGCTGAAAAAATTCAGTTACTTGATGCAAGACATATATTGTATCAGCCAGAACAAAAAGCATGTAAAAAGGTACCAAAATAAAGCCTGTAATTTGCTGATCATGTGCTAAAAATTAAATATTATATTCTCTTATTATAAGCTTTTATATGAATAATTTCATAAGTAAAGGCATGCACTTTTAAGAAGACAATCTTGATATAGTAATACATGTGGGTTTTCATATGCTTCTTTTTATTTCTGATTATTGTTAATTATAAATATGAATGCTTCCAAATACATTCACATGTAATATGAATGTAGCAATATATAGGGATAATTATTTATATAAAAAGTAAAATCTCTCATTACCCTGGGAGATAAAAAGGCATTTAACAGTAGGAATGTTATCAGCCTCTAGTGACCAACTGTCTTCTTCTCAATAATTAAAGCAGCAAGTAAGTGTACCCCAAATCCAGGCTTTTTAACCTCTGCACTACTGTAGACTCTGCGCTGATTGTAGACAGTGGTGAAATATACTGGCATTATGCCAGGGACATTTCTCCCTGTCTTAAATAAATACCATAGAATTGTAATCAACATATTGTGTGAGGATCCTGCTGAGCTATATTTCTTTTCATAATGAGCGTCCTGAAGCATTTGAAATAGAAATCAAAATCATAAATTGTTTCTGAAAGGGATTAAAAAAACATGAAGTATTTGTCTTTGAAGGTTTGCTTTTGTAAACAACTGTAGTCACAACCAGCTTTCAAGATGAAGTTTTAAGACAAAGATTCATTCTTTCATGGTTCTGCTGAATCCTTGTTGGGGTTAGAATCTGTGGTCTAGTAACTAATGGGTCCAATTCCCTGAACTACTTCAATATAATTTGGTTTACCAGACATCCTTATACTAGGAGACAATAATTTGCAGTGGCAATCCCCAGGGAATGGGCATGGACTTTTGAGTTATAGGCTAGTTCGCTGAAGAGGACTCAGCCTTACATATGCCCAGGCTGAGTTTCTGCTTGAAATTGCCATGGGACACAGCAGCTATAAAAAGATTTGCAGGATTAGGCCTACTATGAATATATGTCCTTATTTTCAGAGGGAAAGGACCTTGATGGGCAGGCCCATGTTGTGAACATGAAATTCAACAAAGCCAAGTGCAAAGTGCTGCACCTCCGCTGAGGCAATCCCAAACACATAGACAGACTGTTTGATTGATAGCGGCCACAAGAACAAGGACTTGAGTGTGGATGAAAGCTACCAGGTAGATGTGAGCTGGTAGTGTGTGCTTGCAGCCCAGAAAACCAATTGTATCTTGGCCTGCATCAAAAGAAATGTGGCCAGCAGGTCAAGGTGATGATTTTTCCCCTCTGCTCCATTCTTGTGAAACCCTACCTGGATTACTGTGTTCAGCTATGGAGCCCCCAGCACAAGAAAGATGTGGACCTGTTGGAAGTAGAGGCACAGAGGAGGGCCACAAAGGTAGTCACAGAATCATAGAATATCTTGAGTTGGAAGGAACCCACAACGATCATCGAGTCCAACTCCTATCTTTGCACAGGACCACCCCAAAATCAGACCATGTGTCTGACAGCATTGTCCAAATGCATCTTGAACTGTGGCAGGCCTGGTGCAGTGACCACTGTTCTGGTTTCCTAGCTGAAGCCAGGACACCAGTTTCCTGGGGAGCCTGTTCCAGTGCCTGACCACCTCTGGGTGCAGAAACTTTTCCTAACCCCCAGCCTGACCCTCCCCTGTCCCAGCTCCATGCTGTTCCCTCGGGTCCTGTCGCTGTCCCCAGAGAGCAGAGCTCAGCACCTGCCCCTCCGCCCCCCTCATGAGGGAGCTGCAGGCCGCCATGAGGCCTCCCCTCAGCCTGCTGTGCTCTGGGCTGAACAAACCAAGGGACCTCAGCCATTCTTCATATGCCTTCCCCTCCAGACCCTTCACCACTTTTGTATCCCTCTTTGGACACTCTCTAACAGTTCTATGTCCTTCTTATGCTGTGGTGCCCAAAACCACACACACAGTACTTCAGGTGAGGCCGCACCAGCACAGAGCAGAGCTGGACAATCCCTTCCCTCAGGCTGGCAGTGCTGTGCCTAAGGTAGCTCAGGGTATGGCTGGCCCTCCTGGCTGCCAGGGCACACTGCTGGCTCATATTCAACCTGCTGTCAACCAAAACCTCCAGATCCCTTTTTGTGGGGCTGCTCTCCAACCTTTCATCCCTCAGTCTGTATGTGTAGCCAGGGCTGCCCATTCCCAGGTGCAGAACCTGGCCCTTGTTTTTGTTAAAATTCATACAGTTGGTGATTGCCCAGCCCTCTAATTTGTCAAGATCTCTTCGCAAGGCCCCTCTACCCTTGAAGGAGTCAACATCTCCTCCCAAATTAGTGTCATCTGCAAACTTAGTATTCCTTCAAGTCCTGCATCCAAACCCCACTAGTGACTAGCCACCAGCCTGTTGCAACCTTATTTACTATAACTCTTTGAGACCAAGTCATCTGCCAATTGCTTACCCACCATGTTATTATTTATCTAGGTGTATGCTGGACATTTTGTCCAGAAGTATACTGTAAGAAAGCATTGAAAGCTTTGCTGAAAGAGGGCTGGAACACCTCTCCTATGAAGACAGGCTTAGGGAGTTGGGGAAGAGAAGAGAAGAGAAGGCTCCAAGGAGACCTTATAGTACCCTTCCAATACATAAAGGGAGCCTACAAGAAAGCTGGGGAGGCACTCTTTGTGGAGGTGTAGTGATAGGACAAGGAGTAATGGTTTTAAACTAAAAGGATTTAGATTAACTATAAGGAAGAAGTTCTTTCCTGTGAGGGTGGTGAGGCAGTGGAATGGGTTGCCCAGAGAAGCTGTGGATGCCTCATCCCTGGAAGTGTTCAAGGCCAGGCTGGATGGGGCTTTGAGCAACCTGGTCTAGTGGGAGGTGTCCCTGCCCATTGCCCCAGCGTGGGGCAGGAAGGGTTGAGATAATGACAGATCTGACCAGAGTGTGTTAAACTAAAATTGGTATAAGTATTAGACCTGCTTAATAGTTGCTAGTCTGAGCAATAGTTGATTGCTCAAGTCTGCTGTGCCTGTTTTCCAAATTGAGTTTTATAGCACATTAATTTCTGTATGTGCTCCCTGTCATGCTGTTTATCCTTTCTGGGCCCTGGTTTAAGATTGTTATGGTACTGTGCGGTGCAACAATGGCTTATGATATGATGAAATTTCTGGCCATGACCCTAACATTGTATTTGTATTCAGCACTGTCGTCGACTCTATACTTTGGAAACCATATCTAACCATAACTATTAACAATAGTTAATAGTTAATAAAAGCACCTATTGCCTTTTCTCATCAGGGAGCCAATCTGTGGAGGGGAAAGGGGAAGATACTTTTTCCTACTTGTTCACTCTCCCTTTCTCCTTGCCCATTGCAGGGTGGCTGGAACTGGGTGATCTTTACGGTCTCTTCCAGCCCAACACCATTCGATTAATCTATAATTTTCAAAATGTGTCCTGTTTGGATTGTTTTTTCAGGTTTCTGAATATGTAAAACAACTTAAAATGGCACTGACCAACCGGCCAAAAAGACTTATCACCAAGAGGTGGTAATGTCCAACATCATAGTACTGTTGCATATATATTATGCAGCCCATTTAAGGCTTAATTCCTTAAACTTTGTTAACTATGAGTTGTGTTAAATGACCTTAGCAAGCATATAGTCCAGTTTCTGAAGAAATCTTCAGGTCTTAAGAGACTGAAAAGCTTCATGCTTATTAGCAGAGATGGCAGTTACCTATATAAGTGGTTTGGAAAATTCTTTAAAACATGTATATATGTTGCAAGACCCCATAATATCTCTTCACTTAAATAAATAACATAATACACTTTTGAGATACTATAAAAACCTGAAAATCAACGGTAAAAGAAGCATTAAATGTGGCGTTTCATCAGGCTGTGAATTAGGGCAGGCTGTGTAAGTCCAAGGGTTATACGGCAGAGATAATAGCAGAGATTAGAAGCTGGTGGCTGTACTCATATATGAGTATATTTCCCAAGTTTCATCAGCTCATGGCTTGCTGTCCTCCCTGGAACAGACAGCTTGTCATCTCAATTTAGGAGATAACAAGGTGTCAGTAAGATTTTGCTCAGTGAGACTTGCCCTTGATGCAGTTCGTACTTTGGGGACCCTGTGTTAAAATGCTCATTATGAAGATTTTACAAGTTACCTCCCCCCCCCCCCCCCCCCCCACATACACACTTCAGATCTGTTACAAAATTACAATTCTGTTCGTGATATAGTTCACTAAGTTAATTATCACTTGTTAAGTTCTCCCTCCCTCCCACGCCTCATTTTTTCTATAGCTATTTGGATGTGTTATTTCTCTCCATTGGCAACAACCATGCTAGGGTCCTAAGTTACTAATGTCTCAAATGTTTTTTTATCTCACTTATCTTCCTGAGTTTCTTTTAGTCAATTGGGTGTTGCCAGAACTCTGTTAGAATCAGTCAAACCTTTGCTTCAAGATGTCATGTTTAGTAGATTATAACTGTGGTTGGTGCTTGAGAACAAAGACTGCTGAAATCAGCAGAAAGAATCCAATCCCTCTGAGAAAATGAATATTCAGAAAATGGTTTCTTACCAAAGATACATCATTAATTTGTTAGAAGCAGAGTCAACATGCATTATCTGTTGTATGCAGGCCAAGACTGCTGCTTGACATTTACCTGAGTAATACAGGGAAAAAGAAGATCTAACTAGAAAAGTAAATCATTGAAATTGTTGTGCTCAGAGTGGGAGGATTCGTACCCATGGAAGCCTTTTTTTTTCTTTTTTCTTTTTTCTTTTTTTTTTTTCCCTAAGTAAACACGTTAGATATTGGCAGAAAATACACAGAGTAGGAATTTCAATCACAGCAACCTATGAGAAGAAATGTAGTAACAACCATAGCACAGTGTCACTGAATAATAAAATACAGGTGCTGTCTTGCAAGACAGAAAGCTGGAGGCAGGTCAACTGGGATGCTCTTTCCCAACCCTGAGACACAGTGACCACTGTAACCAAATTCTACATGAGCAAAATTTGCCCCTCTGCCTTACCTTTGCTTTGGATGAGGCAGGAGCTTGGTTTGCACTGGTCCTGCATAACAAAGAAAAGCTTTTTTTTTTTTTTTTTTTTTCTCAGGAAATGAAGTAATTTTGGGTAACATGGAAAAGTCACCGAGGATTAATTTTGCTTGCAGGTGACATGTTGGTTCAGTCTGGGCTAAATGAACAAAATACAGCAGGTGGAAAAAGAAGCCCAGATCATGGAGTGACATACTTCAAAGATTGAAATTCAGTTCCTAATTAAATGTATATTTATTTTGCTTAAGTCATGAGGATAAATGACTGCTGAGACATCTTTATCAATGTGATATATTCTCTGTTACGCAATGATGCGGAATCAGGATGTGTGAGGTCTTTTAAAACGACATTGCTGTTGCTAAACCCTAAATTACATAGCCAAAGATTGAATCTATGATCAGATTAAGAACATAATTAAAAAAACTTTGTGTAGGGTCCTCAACAAATACAGGTCTGTTATTTACTCAGTATCACAGGGGAGAAATCATGGAGCAGATAGCAAACATCACCTTGAATACTCAGGCTGGTTGATACCCTCATTATTAACCTACAGAACCTGATGGAGTCACTGGATTTTTATATCAATATACTCTGAAATAAATGACTCAAACCATTCTCAGAGGGTGAGTTCTGTAAGTTAAATATGATGACATAGACAATATACATAAGAACATTTTTTGTGGTAATGTGTCTTTCTCATCCCAAAAGTACCCATTTATGTCAATATGCTTTGATTTAAATTACTAAAATAGAACATTTAGCAAAGATAAATGAACATGTGTTTGTCCTTCCAGGTGAAAGAAATAAGTTATCAGTGTTTGAAAATATACAGTATATATTTTAGATTATTTAGATCCTAGACATACAGAGTTGCAGCACTCAGGCTATCAGGATGTATCAGGTTTGCTCACTTTTGATAATTTCTTCTAAATATTGAAGTCTCAGCTCTTGTACCCTTTCTCTGAATATTATTTTGCTTTACAGGTAATTTGTCAGAATGACAAAGATTGTCTGAGGAATAAAACATTATTCAGTATGAAGACGGGACTATGAACTGTACCTTGCATCTTTTCAAACTTTGGATCCCTAGCCATGATCTACCTAGCCATGACTTTGATAGAGTAGTAGGATTTACATCGATTAAAGGTTTGGAGCAGAATCTCTTTATCTTTTATTTTAACATCCAAGTTATTTCTCTTTCAGTACAATCAAACACCTCAATTCTATTGACTTAATTTGTCTTTCTATGTAATTAAACTATGTTCTGTCCCCCAGAGTTATCATTACTTCACTTTTCCAGGAAGTTTCTAGGGGCTGCCTTCTGTTCACAGTTGATGTTTACACTCAATTTCTGCTGATTTTACTGCCAGTTTAATTGCAATTGGAAATAAATTGTAGATTGTATGTAGGTTGAACAGATTTAATCTGTTCTGAAGTCTCTTAATTTTTACTGTAGCATATACAGATCCAGGTTAAATATCACAAAGATGGGTTTATGATGATTATATGTTTACTAGTTCCTCCATCATTTCATAAACTTACATTTATTTAATCAATTCTTGTGATGTAGTCCCACATGAATTAGTTTAACTGAGCTAATGTATAATTACTGTTTCTCTCCACCCCAATGTTTGTTACCTTAACCAGCTGGGAATTCTGCTTGTACTTTATGTTCCAGAGAAATCAGAGATAGTCTGCGTTTGAACTATTTTCTTACTTTACATGTTCTTCTTCAGATATGTGCTTCACTTGTAAATCATTCAGAATCCCTTTTGTTTAAATACTGTTAGAGATATGAATATGGATGTTTCTTAGTGTCTTTTAAACTCAGTCATTTAGTTCTGATATATTCCTGCTTTTATGGTCTCCTCTAAAAATTGCTGCTTTTATGTAAACGGCTCTACATATCTCTAGGTTACATAGTTTTCATGGCATTATAGAATAAGTTAAACTGTGAGGTTCCTGGTCATCTGGTTTGATCCCTTGCTCCAAGCAGGTCTGTGTTTGCAGTTAGACCAGGTTGGCTGTGTCCATATCCAGAAGAGACCATCTCTCTGGACAACGTGCACCAGCGTTTAATATTACTCATTAAAAAAAATTTGCCCTTGTATCTAATTCACATTTTCCTTCCCATGACTTGTGTTCATTGCCCTGCATCCTTCCACTGTGTCCCTCTGAGGATACTGTGGCTCTGTCCTCCCTGTAATCACCTATGGATAGAGAGCAATAAAGCTCTCCCTAAACCTGAACAGGATGAACAAACCCACCTAGAGCTTGGTGGGCATCTTGCAAAAAAATCCATTCATAAGTTATCTTACTGGATAGAACATATCTTAGAAATCCTAGTAGTACATTTTGGTGAACAGGAGAGGTGCCTGAGGACTGGAAGAGAGCCAATATCACACCAGACTTCAAAAAGGGCAAGAAGAAGCAACTACAGACCAGTCAGCCTCACCTCCATCCCTGGAAAGGTGATGGAACAGCTCATCCTGGAGGTCATCTGCAAGAATGCAGAGGATAAGAAGGTGATCAGGAATAGTCAGCATGGATTCACCAAGGGGAAGTCATGTTTGACCACGATATCCTTCTATGATGAGATGAATAGCTGGGTAGATGAGGGGAGAGTGGTGGATGTGGTCTACCTTGACTTCAGCAAGGCTTTTGATACAGTCTCCCATAACATCCTCATAGACAAGCTCAGGAAGTGTGGCCTAGATGAGTGGACAGTGAGGTGGACTGGTAATTGGCTGAATAGCAGAGATCAGAGGGTTGTGCTTAGTGCTGGAGAACCCACTTGGAGGCCTGGAGCTAGCAGTGTCCCCCAGGGGTCAATACTGAACCCAGTGTTGTTCAACATTCTTCAACATCCTGGACGATGGAATGGAGTGCACCCTCAGAAAGTTTGCTGATGACACATAGCTCAGAGGAATGGCTGATACCCCAGAGGGCTGTACTGCCATTCAGAGAGACCTTGGCAGGCTGGAGTGTTGGGCTGAGATGAACCTCAAGGAGTTCAACAAGGGCAAGTGAAGCACCTGCACTTCAGATAATAACCATGCACCAGTACAGGCTAGGGGCTGACCTGTTGGAGTGTAACTCTGCAGAGAGGGACCTGGGAGTCCTGGTGGACAGCAGGCTGACCATGGGTCAGCAATATGCCCTTGTGGCCAAGAAGGCCAACAGTATCCTGGGGTACATTTGGAAGACCGTTGCCAGCAGGTCAAGGGAGGTGATCCTGCCCCTCTACTCAGTCCTGGTGAGGACACACCTGGAGTATTGTGTCCAGTTCTGGGCTCCCCAGTACAAGAGGGACATGGAACTACTGGAGCGAGTCCAGAGGAGGGCTACAAAGATGATTAGAGGACTAGAGCACCTGTCATACGAGGACAGGCTGAGAGAACTGGGCCTGTTTAGGCTGAAAGAGAAGACTGTGGGGAGACCTCGTCAATGTGTATAAATATTTGAGGGGAGGGTGTTGAGAGGATGGAGCTGGTCTCTTTTCAGTTGTTCCCAGCAACAGGACAAGAGGCAACTGGCACAGACTGAAGCACAGGACGTTCCGTCTGAATATGAGGGGGCACTGCTTTACTGTGAGGTTGACAGAGCACTGGAACAGGTTGCCCAGAGCGGTTGTGGAGTCTTCTTCTCTGGAGATATTCAAAATCTGCCTGGATGTATTCCTGTGCAACATGCTCTGGGTGATCCTTCTTGGTAGGGGGGGTTGGACCAGGTAATCTTCAGAGGTCCCTTCCAACCCTGGTCATTTTGTTGGTCATTACGTGGCCTGACCACTCTCCTCATACATGTTGCTTTTGTTCACTTTGACAAAATGCTGTATTGGCCATTTTTGTTGGTACATGAAACTTCCAGCCTGAAACATTAGTCTCTGTGGAAAGGACATCTGTGAATCCTCAAACCAATCCCCTAGACCTGGGGACCTTAGGGCTAGGTTTTACTGATGCCAATCACCCTGGGATTGCAGGTTGTAGTTAGCCTCAGGAAGTTTTTTCCAGGGTCTCATAAGTTAAGCAGGTATAAATTATCTAATAAACACAATAGTTAATGAATATTATAGCAAAACTTGCAGTACTGGTAACAAGCATAACTGCTTCTCAAGACTGCTTTTGGTGCCTGATATTAGTTTCTAGCTTCCCTACAAGATGGTCAGAGGTTGAGCTTAAGTATTTATTTATTTATTTTTGTGTAAACTGTAATATACTTTTCATATTATGGGATACCTTCCTGAGGAAGAACACCTTGTTTCAGCAGTCACACAGTTTTTGGTTTGCTAAGGCTCTCAAGACGTGTTATTAAGCCATAGCTGAGATTTTGTCTGCTAAGAAGTTTACAAAAAGAAGAAAGCAAATGTCAGCAGTATGTCCTATATGTATGTGTGAAAGAGATTCACAAGGAAGATAAATTCACTGCAAACATACAATTTTGTCTGTTGGGCCCATATACTTATTCTATGGGCCAAAATACTTGGTTATACCTAAGTAAATGACAATCTGTTTTATAGAAATCTCTGGTGCTATTTCATAATTTTTTAAGTGAACTTGGTACCACAACATGCCAGTATATTTTCAACTTTTTTGAATTTTTTAGCTTTTAGCTAAACTATCATTGTACTGCCCCTGCATTCACAGCATCTCATTTCCCCTTAGGTTGAAGAAGTGAGAGCCAGCTGTAATGACTGATCTTTCTCCCTCTGTGTTTTGCTCCCTCTACCTCAAGCAACTGAACCTCCATCAGCAATTAAAGGGAATTTGCAATTCCCTGGATAATGTAAACATTTATAGTTAGCAATTACAGAAGCTTTTCACTCTCCCTGCCCTGAAGAAAATGAGCTGCCGAGAACTAATAAATACAATTTCTAACACTTTGTGGTATCCTTCCAATCCCCAGTTCCCTCTTTAACCTTTTTTCTGATATTTCCACCAAGGATGACCTACAAATTATTGATAACTTTCGGTGTCTATGAAGTTCAGAGCTCTATCTGGCTAAATAAATCTTTTTTTTCTCTTAATAAATGAAATTGGCATGCTTCTCAAACATGAGAGAGTGAAATTTTCAAGAGAGAAATAGAAGAACTCACTTAAGTTGACTTCATCTCCTATTCCTATATATCTTGGAGTCTTCTGAGGGTTAGAGGTGTACCAGTTCAGACTCTTGTGCATCTTAGGGTATTTTGCTCTTATCAATTACCAGTCAGTGAAAGCATCTTCAGTGCCTGAAGCAGCAGATGAGCAGGACAAAGGCACTGCACTGAAGCCAGAGATAGCATCCATCATTCTTGGCACTGTGTCAAAACACCGAGTCTTAATTTATTCAGCAAGGAATCCCTACCTCCGAGCAGGAAGCAAATCATTGCAGCTGAGCATGACCTCAAGTTATTAGGGGTCATAATCCAGATGTCAGACTGAGGTACAGACACCTTGTCTGTTTCCTTATGAGACTTGTGCTGGGGAGTGGACAAGCTGTGGGGTACTTGATACAGAACAGGATATCTCCAGTACTCATTTCACATCCAAATGCTCACATCCATGCCATTAGAATTCACAAATTTGTCCGAAGTCTGACTTGTAGGGCTATTGGTATTTTGTCAGCAAGCTATGGAAAGGGCACTCCCAAAGGTCATAGAATCATAGAATCATAGAATCATAGAATATCCTGAGTTGGAAGGGACCCTTAAGGATCATCAAGTCCAACTCTTGACACCGCACAGGTCTACCCAAAAGGTCAGACCATGTGACTAATGCACAGTCCAATCTCTTCTTAAATTCAGACAGGCTCGGTGCAGTGACAGCTTCCTTGGGGAGCCTGTTCCAGTGTGCAACCACCCTCTCTGTGAAGAATCCCCTCCTGATGTCAAGCCTAAATTTCCCCTGTCCTCACTGTCCAGTCTGGACAGTGAGGACAGGGGAAATTGGACCAGACTGGTCCTCACTGTCCAGTCTGGTAGCGTAGCTCTCTTAGAGCTGCAAGAGACAAACTTAATACAAATTTTGGGGGTCCATAGAGGTGAACATGTAAAGTAGAGGGCACAGTGGAAACCTTTTAGCAGCTGCTGAAAGGCAGAGTTTGTAGCAACTGCCTTAAAATATTCCCAGAGGGGAATGTTTTCAGAGCTGCAACACACACCAAGTAGAACTTGAAACTACGAGTAGTGAAACCTCTCTTGCATTAGTAGGCAGGGACTTTGTGGCTGTTTGCACCACAGGGTTTCCCAAAGTGTGGGAGTGAAAGACAAGAATGATCGGGAATAACAGATCTGTGAAAAATCTCAAAGCTCTCAGCAAAGGAATAGCTGCTATTACTTTGAGTATTTCATTCTTGAGAGGGTGCAAAGAGCTTAAAACAGTCATTCTTCACTGCAGGCTCTTGAGATAACACATTCTGAGATGTTCAGAAAAGGCAATTGATGCTTTATTTGCTATTTAGATTTATTAAGTGGTTTAGTGGAATTGAACGTATGCTTGTTTGCACGGTTTAGCTTCAAACTGGTTGCTCTGGTTGTGGTTTTAAGATGGAGGACTCTGAACCACACTAGTACAAATAACCTTATTCTAACTCATTTTCAACATATGTGTATATGTTTTGCCCACCAAATGAAGCCAAGTCAGCAGATATTTATTTCAGCGGAACAGGAAAAATAGGAAAAAGGAGCAGGTGTTTGTTTTTTAAAGACTTCACCATGGAAAAATGGATGAGAGTCTTGGAAGGCTGCATACACTGTTTGGGAATTTCAATCTCCAGTTCCATAAAGCTAGTTCTGGAGTACATCCATCCACAGGTTCTGTTCTACACAAAGTTTGTTTTTATCTTATCTTGATCTTAATCAACTGATTTTACTCTTCTTGTGGCTTAATAAAATTCATTTTGTTATCCCATAGTTGCCCACCTAGTGTTCAGATAGGTCAAGCTTCTCTAGCCTTACTATGCAAATTTCAGTCTGAATACTTAATTCACAGCTTGCACTGCACCACAAGCTGTACCAATGACGCATTTTTAGGTGCTACCCTGGTATTACCCTGCAATATTGTTAACTATTTACTCAGTAAATTCATAGAAAAAGACAGGAGTAATGTTGTGATGAAGAGATGCAAAATCTTCTAAGAGTGACTGGTTGTATTAACTAACTTTTAAATCTCAGTAAATATTTAATCCATTTATGTAGCAGGGTCCCATGTTGTTGTCACTACTTTTCCCAGAAAATGACAAAGTATGTGAAAAGACCTGATACTGAAAAGTATCTGAAAACTATCAATGAGTTCAAATTTTCTAAGTCATTATTATTAGGGAAGAGAGAATGATATGAGGATGTTTATCCTATTGAAAAGAAGACAATAGAGTGATGTAGTAACAATCTTCAGTATGTACAGGTTGCTGCAGAGAAAAGCTTTCTTTTTCTGTGCTCTGTGTCTGGTGGGTGAGCCATGATGAATCCCAAGAAATCATATGGGATGTTAGAAAGGACTTGCTAAGGACTGTAAAATACTAGAATGGGAAGGGCATGAATCTTCATCACCTTTTGGAGCAGGTTGAATAAACTGTTCAAGTGTATTATAGCATTGATTTTGGCTGCGGTCATGGGCACTTACTAAGTGTCTGAGTTTTCCTTAAACTCCATGACTAGATGGTTCTGTGATAAGTGATACTAACATTTCTTTCTTTGCTGCTGCTTATGTACAGACAATTTTTTCCTTAAGATCCAAAAGATCAAGGACAATGAAAGAATATTTGTCACTTTTCTACTCAGTGTCTTCTCTAGTTTATGTATGTTTTCTAAAAGAGAAAATATTTTTATTATATTCAAGAGAAAATATTTTTATTATATTAATTTCTAAAAGAGAAAATAACATTAATAGAATATTAGCTACAGAATCTAAGTTGAATCACAAGTACTGTTTGGCCTGCTAATTAATTTGACCATTTTACAGTAGGATAATTTTTTTTCCCAAGGCTCTTCCATCTATGCTGATACTTACGATAAATCTTGACAATTGTAATTATAGGATAATTTACATTTCACTTAAGAAAATCATTTAAGTGGGATCAATATAAGTATAGGCAATTCAGAGGTTCAAGTAATTACTTAAGATGCCAGTATGTTAAATAAGCATCTATCTTGATTTGAGCAGTATGTCAAATAAGGCTTAGTCCACCTATAAGTAAAAGTTACAGTGCTGGTTTTACTGCTGCTGTCAGACATGCTAAGTAAAGGGACTAAGCTCATCTTTGCTTTAAGCAAAGGACTCAGGAGCAGGAGACCATGAGTGTATTACAGAGCTCCCTGGGCAGAATACAAAGGTATGGGGGGGGAGGGGGGAGGGGGGGGGGAATGCAATCTGTCATCGCAAGGTGATTTATTTCTCGGTAGAGCAGGAGATCTTCCTGGCCTACAGAACTGCAGTTTAATTTGCACCTCATTGAGCCAGCCAGGATGAAGCTAGCCAAAAATCACTAAAATATGTTTGCATAAGAAGAAAGAGCTAAAATGTGCTTCCAATGCTCAAGTGAAAGCCTAAAACTTCCAGTAATAAACACTGTTTGTCTATTGCCATGGCAATACAATGACATTCCTGCCTCTATGCTGTCATATTCCATTATGGTAGCTGTAATGTCACAAACGTACTTTCATTTTGCAGGCCAAACCAAAAGACTAAAGGGAGTGAAACCAAAAGCTTTGGGTGCTAAAGGGATGTGCAGTAAATATACATCCCATCTTAAGTATGGCTTAACTTTGCCAATAGACACTAAGGCCTTTCTCTATGTACAAAAAATATAAATAGATGGAAAAATAGAAACATTAGTGAGGAATTACACATCTTGCTCTCTCCACCCCTCAAAAAAAAAAAATCAAACAAAAAACAACCCACAGTCAAAAAACAAACAAAACCACCACCAACAACAACACAAAAAACCTACAAAACCAAACCAAACAAAAACCCAAACAAACAAACAAAGGAAACCAACCTTAAGAAAATACCCAGCTTCCTCTTGGCTCCTGTAGCCTATTTGAAGAACTGGTTACCTTGGAAATTCTCGAAAGCGCAGATGCTAGGGGTGGAAAAGACTTGTGAGGTCACCTAAAACATTACCTTGCCAGTACAAAATGTTTTCTGTTGTCAAGATTTTTTCAAGAGAAAGTCACATTCAGTGTTAGCTTTTTTATTCAGGTTAAACCTGTAATTAACCTCTGGAATGGGTTTATTTCCTTGAAGTTGGTACAGGGGACACAATCTCTCCAAAGCTGAGGTTGACTCTGGATACTTATAAAGATGATTTTCTACGTTCAGTAATTTCACTTGAACAAAACCTTGTGTTTCGAACAGGTAGATTTTTTGGGGGGAGGATTTTTCCTTTTTATAGAGAAACTTTATATAAAGAAACTTTTATAACTGTCACTTTAGATTTGGTAGATAACAGTTGAATTCACTGGTGTAAATTAATGTGAATTCACTAAAGCCAGTGGATTTACTGGCAAACACTGGAGATCTAGTCCTTCATCTTTGTTCTGAATGTAGGAAGGTATACACTTTCTGCAACATTGTTATATGCTGAAAACTGCATGTTTGCTAAAAACATTCAGTCATTGTTATTTGGTTTTGCTTCTGTGAGGAGAGGCAGCTTCCAGTGGCTTTCAAGTTTCTAGCCTAAAAGAAACTGTGTTGGATGATAAATTAGGGAGTGATTTCTTCTCCTGTTCTTGTATGCAGAAATTGTCTCCTTCTGATTTTTTTTAATTTATTTTTATTTATTTCCTTTTTTAATTCTTATTTTCCTGTGTATGTAAAATGAAGATAATAGTAATCCTTGGTAAAGAGCTTTGAATTCTGTGTTTGAAACATATTGTTATAGATATAGCCTGTGGGCTCTTTCTACATTCAAATGGTCTGCCCCCAAGTTTGACAGAGGGAGGTGGCTTTATGGTGACTTTATCCTCTTGGACTGGAGGACAAGGTTTCAGGCTTGGCTGCCCCACTCACTCATCTTTCAGGCAAGTTCAAAGTTCAGCTCTTTTCTTCTTAGAGGAGACATGATCTGAGGTACTAAGTAGTGAGAGGGCTGGTCTGATTCTCAGTTTGGTGATACTAACCAGTGAGAGGGCTGGTCTGATTCTCAGTTTGGTGGTACTAATAACAAATATTATGAGTGTTTTAAAAGTAATTGTACTGACCTTTAAGAGGGCTGCCAAAATCTGGGCTGGGCATTGCCAGAATTTGCTTTTTCAATTAACGTAACTAAATGATATTATAAAAAAAATTACATTTCCTCCCTACCAACTGCCCAAATATAAGTTGATCATGCCTCAAGGACAAAATATTGTAAGTCTGAAATAACATTTATCATCAATGAAATCATGTAATTACACTGTGCACATGAAATAAATTTGCCTACTTTTACTGTAATTGCCAAGAATATTCTGGCTCTTGTCTCTAAAAATCATTGTTTTTCTTATCTCACTAATGCTTCTGAGTGAGGAAGGCAGGGGGTACTTAGGGCTGAGAAAGATATTGATGTTATTCCATAAGCCTTTTTGAATAAACAGCAGCAATTCTTTGCTCCATGAGTGTTTACAGTTTGAGTTGATTATTTTTTTTCAGGTGGAAAATTATTTCACCTGTCTCTAAGTGGCACACATCTGAGACTCCAGGCTCTTGGATCTCAGAAAAGCTGGAGAAAGTACTGAACATTCACTTGGGTGCCCCCTTTCCTTCACCTCCATTCCTCCCTGAAGACCTTCCACTCTGTGAATTACCATTTCAGAGGACAAGGTATTGTGGGCTGGAACAGAATTGTGAGGCCTTCCACAGGTTTCTTCTTTTTGATAGGATATTAGGGAGTGATTGTTATTGAAATTGCTATTTGAATCTTTTCTGCTTTTGCTATTCCTTCCCCGTGTCCTTCAGACTCTGAACTGTGCAGTAATGCTACAGGAGGGGGAAGGAAAGGGCCCAGCAGCCCTAAGGTGCATTCAGAAATATAATTCCAAGTTGAAGTAGATTCTTCCCTCTCCACCTCTGTTTTATTTGTATTCCTCAAATTACTGGGGAATTGGTTACAGATGGAGAGGGCTCTCCCACATACTTTGTGGCAAGAGGTGTTAAGAGGTGGTGATGCCTCTTAGCTTTTCTAGGTCCTCCTTGGGTACTAGTGGTCCAAGAAAACATAATGGAATGGCAGGAAGTTGGATGAATGGCCTGAAGTCCTAGGAAGAATGCCCTGATTCTTATCTCACAGTTTTGGAAAAGGCCTAAAAAATATCCCCCAAGCAAGCCATATTATAAGAATAACTGTAAGCTAGCAGAGTACTTTGTTTCTAAGGTCTAGAACCGTGTTTTGGAAGAGTTCAATGTATGTTTATCCACTATAATTATTGGGTTTAAAACCTAGTGGAAAACAGGAAAGGACTGCTTGCTATAAATAGCTGCGTCACTTTCCATGTGCTGAGATGTACTGATAAAATGCAGCCTAGTCTTTTTTTTTTTTTTCTTCTTCTTCATTTTTTTTCTCCCTCCCCCCCCCCCCTTTTTTTTCCCCTTCTCATCTCTATTGATTCTGTGAGTGCTATTCATTTTTTTGCATCTTATTTTTTCTTGTGTTTAACTTCTGTTTGCAGTTTTACGAATATCAGCAATGCTGCCTGTTAAACTACATACCACAGCATTTCTCACTGATGATATATCTGAGACTAGTTTTTCAGAAAACCATAGAATTTAGGTTGGAAAAGGCCTCTAGGATATTCAAGTGTAACCATTAACCTAGCACTGCCAAGTCTACCACTAAACCCTAAGCACCACCTCTACACATCTTTTAAATACCTCCAGGGATGGTGACTCAACTACTTCCCTGGGCAGCCTGTTCCAATGCCTCACAACCCTTTCAGTGAAGATATCTTATCTAATATCCAACCTAAACCTCTCCTAATGCCATTTTCTCTTGTCCTGTCCTCTTGTTCCTATCTTCCTATTTCAATATGTGGTCCACATAAGATGTAAGAAAAAGACATATACAATATTTGTGTTAAAATAAAACCCACAAACACACATTCATATACATAGCCAAACAGAAACATAAAATAATTATCCTGAACTTTTTGGGGAAAGAAACAAGAATAATGTTATCTCATGCTGAACCTCACCTGAGAGACAGCCTTTCCTTTTGGGGGAAAGGGAGGGGAGAAACAATTTTCCCTGGTTTTAACGTAAACATTTTTATTTGAAGATCCATTTTTGTTTTTGATTTAATTGTATGGAATCTCAACATCTTTTGTATTTCTGTACAAATCTGTCAGGCAGAAGTTGTCAGATACAACAGCCTTTGGGACTGAGAAGTTTTCCTACTGCATCCTGCTGCTGTGTTTGTTTTCTATGAAATTTCATGGAAATTAAAAATTGTATATGCACTCAGTTTTAATTGTAATGATAGTGTATTCACTGGTAGTGCAGAACTTCTATTGATATGTAAGCCTGACTTTTTCTGTGAAACCTATGAAATTTTGTAAACTTTGAAAGGCAAAGTCTGTGTAAGTGTGCTGTACACAGGGGACAGAGAAAATAAAGTATGGCTTTTCACCCAGGCCAAATTAATTTGTCATTCTGATCTCATGCACCATTTTTCTAAATCAACCGACCACTTATTGAGGCAGACATCCTTACTGTTCTAAATTGTGCCCCATGGAGACCTTATTCAGTTTAGCTTATACTCTCAGTGGACAGCCATCAGTATTTATTATGAGGTCTGAACAGCAGGATGGTCATTTACACTGTTTGGGAGATTCTGATGTAATCCTTTTTGCATTTTGTGATGGAAAATATCCCCCTTATGCAACTTTTCAACAGAGAAACAAAAGATCACTCTTTCTGTGAACCTAACAATATTGTGATGGAATAAGCCACCTAGGACTGGATATAAATAAAATGAAAAAAATACATAAACTACCATTAATTTTACTGGGCTTCACCTCAAACTTAGTCTTTCAAATTTGGACTCACTTTATGTGTGCGCATGTATCTGTTCACACATACACAAAACACTATAAAATGTTTTTCATCTTTTTAGTGATTCCTATAGAATTCATAACACTTTTTATAGCAGAATGAAATATGATAAAATACTTGCAGGACTGAGGAGAGTTCTGCAAATATTCTCAAACATTTTCAAAACCTCCCAGTTCTCACGCATACCTGATACAACATGGCAGTAGACAAAAGAAATGTTCCTTCTCATTATTTGTAAGACCATTTATGTCAAATAAATAATTGAACAGGTGCCTTTAACAAACAGGTGTATGTTAGGAAAAATGTCAGATTCATATTTACTTTACTGAGTAACTCACAGTAATTTTATAAGAATGAAAGTGTACAAAAGAGGAAATTGACTTCAATTTTTCTCCAAACTTGATTATAATTTTTAATATAGTTGCAAAAAGTTTATTGATTTTAACATGAGGCTATTATAAGCTTGTTTTTAAATGTGGATTTTAAATTATTAGTCTCAACAGCTGCAGTTATGTTAGCTTAGACCCCCCCATCAGTGCTTTGGCCAGCACTCTAGGTATTATGAAGCACTCTTGCCCAACTGCAAAAAGGAATATTCCTTTACAGTACTCCCCGCATCCTCCTCCCCCGCACTTTAAAATAGGTATTGTTGTTTTGGGGAAGAGTCCTGCAATCCTCACACTGGTGAGACAGACTTGGATAGAGTATTGCACAGGCAAGTACTTTATGTTTGGTTCTTGAGTTATCAAGTTATGGCAAAGGGCAATTTATGTTCCTTCTTACTGCAGCAGCACATTTCTGTTACACATCATTCAGTCTTTAGCTTAACATCTGATGACAACTGGCAATAAGGCAATTAGGAAGATGCTACTGCTGACTTGAATTATAAATACTCTATTAAATGCAAGAAACCTTATGCTCACTGTTCAACTGTACTGTTGCATTGTGCACTCAAAGACAGGAAATGTCAAAGTTAAAAGTGCCCTTTACTCTGCCCCCTGGTGTATATGCATTACAATACAGTCTTAAATTAATTGATTTCAACAATTTCTGTATAATAGAGTGCAGAATTATACCATAGTTGGGAATTTCAGCTGCTTACCACAGTATTCTTTTTTACTCTTCTCCTGCACAAATTAAATTGTCATAACATTTCAGAGCATGCTCTCTAAATATGGTAGAAACTTTTTTTTTTTTTTTAAATAAAACAACTATGATTAAACTACATATTCATAACAAATAACACATATATGTGAAAAGATGTCTTGTCAGAGTAAATGCTTCTGTAATTTATATTTTGGAAAGCTTTTATTTAATTTTGACAAATGCTTAGGAAGAGAACAAAAATCTTATTTATTTTTTGAGTCAATGGTCAAAAAATATCTCTATATTAAAATGTAACAAAACCTGGATTTGGATCTTGTAAGCATTATTACTGCCGTGTTATTATTGTAATTACTACATCTTCTAATCTCTAAGTTATTTGCACTTTTGTGTTCCAAATGTGTTTAAAGAACAGGATTGCAACTCTCTGCTTTTGTCAAGTGGAGGATTAAAGCATGAAGTAGGTCCCTAAGTAGTTTTAGTAATTGGACTGCCTTCTGGACTGCTATCACTGACACAGCTGGAGGTCAGGACAACATATACAGGTTGCATTTAAAAGCTAGACAAGATGGACACTGCTAGTGGAGAAAGCAGCCTGAAGTTAAAAGAAAACACCCTGGTTCAAAGATACTTGCCCAAAGTCACATTGAATGCCTAAGGCTGATCTGAATGCAAGAGAAGGACTGTCTAATCCAAACTGGTATTGGACAGTGACATCTGCTAACATGGACTGTAAAACTGAAACACAGAGAGCACTAAAGGCTAAAGAAACAGCCCCATCCCCTGTGGCTTCCTAAAAGTCCCATGAACTGGAATCAGTTCAATTATTTTGCCCTTTTCAACTATATAAAATATGATTTAGTGAACCCCAACTACATTATCAATAATGCCAGCCAACATGTTTGACTGAAAGTTATAGTGCATTGGCCAAGCCTGAGAGATTATTGAGAAGATGGAACTGCATAAATCTTTTCCATAGAGATGCTCAGCAGTTACTAAACTTGCACTTAGTCATTAAAGGATGAGATGCTGTTTGAGAGGCTACAATGGAATTTAAAAGCTGAATTTCTTATCTGTTCTGTAAATGAATGGTCTTTTGTTATGGCTAGTAGAAACTAAAAAGAATCAAAGAGAAGGATGCTTCGATAAAACATGAAAAAGCAGTATAGAGCTCCGCATGATGTTACTGAAGAACTTTTCCTTCCAAAAATCCTCTTTACTTTTTCAAAAAAGTCAGATAGTATTTAGATGGTTAAATGGGTTAATGAGCAAAACAAACTTGTTGAAATTATGCATACCACAGAAGAAGTGCATCAGAATGGACAAAGAATCAAAGAGACTGTTTACATTCTCTTCTATTTTTACGTTACACTTCTTAATCTGCTGTCATAAAACGATTACATTTGATTATTGGAGTATTGTATTCTATTGAGGCAAGGTTTCTTGTGCTTGTGATTAAGATAACTTCATCTGGTGAAAATGAAGAGACACTGAAAGCATACATATAGCTCCTGAATGTTCTGTTTATTTTTGCTTTTGCCATTTGTGTTAATTGCAACAGGAAAGCCTAGCTTCTAGTCTTAATGCAGCACATAGAATGGTTTTGAATAATGACCAGGTGGAATATGAAAGAAAAAAGAAAACTAATTTTGCCTCTGGAATAAAAGGACATTTTAAAGGGCAAGCTATTATTCTCAGCATCTACTTGTTCTAATTCCAGAATGTTTCTGCTAAATTCATTTCCACCTAAGGAAATCCCCCTGATCAAAGGTCACAGCTCTTCTACACATAGACAAAGTTCCACTCACTCCACTTCCTGGAGAGTACCAAAAACTCTCTACAAGTTCAATTATGTGCTCACATCCCTTCTTAAGTCTCTGCTCAAATACATGTTAATAATATGCAAAGATCAAATGAGTCTAATTCAATAATATATTTATCTTTTTAAAACGTATTCTTGGTGGATTTTGTAAGCTCTGTTGGTTTGGGGATTTCTGAGCCAATGCTAAAAGTAGAACAATCATTTAATATTTATATATATATATATATATATAAGTGCCTTAGCATCATTTTCATTGCTGAGAACTGAAAGTCAATAGGAAAACAAACTTATTTTTGCCCTTTTTCTAACGTCACAGGTTCTCATCTATATATGACAACACAAATCCAATATGTCATAAACATGTTGAAATGTTCTGGCCTTTACAGTTTTCCCAGCCTGAAGTAAGAAAATGGGTTATTTAATCTCTTGTCTGGATCAGACTCATTAGGACTGCGGCATGTCTTCCTCATTCACAAATAGCAAGCAGAGACCTGATGTCTTGTTTCTCAAGGGCTCTTAATTGTGTTACATGCTGTTTTCTCAAAATAATCTCTTCCTTGATTATCTGTGCAATGTCAGACTCCCTTCCTCTTAAACACATACATTGTTATCTTTACTTTCACTAGTGTACAGTGTAAAAAGCACCTTCAAAGATTATTCATTTTACGACTGTATTGTCAGACAATTTATTTATTTATTTATTTATTTATTTATTTATTTATTTATTTATTT
>NC_048896.1:79812471-79890531 GCF_011077185.1 Oxyura jamaicensis | reverse complement strand
TTTATTTATTTATTTATTTATTTATTTATTTATTTATTTATTTATTTTTGTGGCAAACCTGAATTCCTGAATTCTTTATTGAGTGGCCCACTCACAATTTCCTTAAAATTAGTTAAGATGTATCTTATGTAAGATTGTGCTCTTCAGCTTGGATAATTTAAACAAGTATAAATTAGCCAATGACACTAACAGGTATTGAATAAGATACCAGAAAAACTATCTTAAGAAACTGAGCATTACCTGCCTTTTAAAATTTGTGTTAATAACATTGATTGAATCATAGCAGAGACAGATCTAGATGTGTCCTTCCTGCCAATTCATTATCTCAGAAAAATCATCAACATACATATCTCTAAACTGAAATTGCTAATCAGAACCTCACACAACTCTTCAGACAACTGAAACACACACATGTATATGTGCATGCACTTGACCATTTAACTTAGTATATGTGGTGCAAATAGCACAGCAAAACCAGTTTTGTTTCCCAAATCTGTGATGAGAGTTAGCCAGATCTGTGGTTTGTTTTATTGGGATAGATCATGGAGTAAATTATTACTCAGTGTGAGTAAGGATACCAGAAGGAGGCCCTAAGTAATTATGCAGATGTATTATGATTAATAAATAATAACCACAGTTATTGAAGAATGGCTTAACCAATAAGGTCTTTAATAAATGTTTAATAGTTAAAATCCATGATAAACAAAACCAGATGGCAATATAGCATATCGCCAAGTCCCAGTTGTGTAGCATGGGGTATATAACCTTATTAGTGGTGAAAACCCAAATGAAACGTGTCTTGAATTGCTGGTAAGAAAAAGCATTTTTTGTCATTGATTAGTTTATTGAAAATTAGTTTATTTTGTCATTGATTAGTTTATTGAAATTATCTATATGATTGAGACAGGTCACTTCAACTTATTTCTTTTAATTGTTAGTTTCAGAATAAAAATCAACAGCAAAGTGGGAATGAAAATAGCCTATGTCTATATCAAACCTTTTGATAACACATTTTAGATGAAGTCTCTAGCTATCACGCTGCTTCTTACTTCTCTACTGCAGCTCGATAGGCATAGGCCAGGCCCCAACATGCTACAGTGAGTTGTGTCACTTTGGAACTGCCAGAGTCATGACACTCTTTTTTCAAGCATTCTACCAGTTTTTTAGGATTTTGCAGTTGTTCAGGGGTGAATCTACAAAACATCGGAGGTGCCCACTGCTCTAGCCACCTGCCCATATCCTCCCACACTCCCTGCCACTCACAATTATCCCGCCTCAGGACAGATCTCTGCATGAGATTCCTAAGTAGTTGTTTAACCTTGAACAAAACCTGAAGCCCATTCAAGAGACATAACAACAAGAACGTGCTGGTCTGAGTATCCCAAGGATATTCAACATCTTGGAGAGCTATCGTAACTAGCTCGGGGGATAAGAGGGTGCTGAAGGAGAAAGGGAGAGTGAACAAGTAAGGAAAAATATCTTTCCCTGTCCCCTTCACAGACTGGCTCCCTGGTGAAAAAAGGCAGTAGGTGTAATTGTTAATAGTTTCCGAGATATAGTTTCCAAAGTACAGAGTCGACGACAGTGCTGAGTACAAATACCAAGTTATAGTCATGGCCAGATATTTCATCATATCGTAAGCTATTGTTACACAGCACAGTACCATAACGATCTTAAACCAGGGCCCGGAAAGGATAAACAGCATGACAGGGATCACATACAGCAAGTAACGTGCTATAAAACTCAGTTTAGAATACAGGCACAGCAGACTTGATATTAAAGCAATCAACATTCTGATTAGATCTGTCGTTATCTCAACCCTTCATGCCCCACGTTGGGCGCCAAAAGAGCTGTTGTGGTTTAACCTGGCTGGCAGCTAAACACCACACAGCCGTTCGCTCACCCTCCCCCCTCCCTCTCTGGGATGGGGGAGAGAAACGGAAAAGTGAAGCCTGTGAGTTGAGATAAAGACAGTTTATTAAGATAGAAAATAATAATGATAATAATAATAATATGTACAAACAAGTGATGCACAATGCAATTGCTCACCACCCGCTGACCGATGCCCAGCCCAACCCCGAGCAGCCGGCCCCCCCACCCCGGCTAGCCACCCCTATATATTGTTTAGCATGACGTCAGATGGTATGGAAATACCCCTTTGGCCAGTTTGGGTCAGCTGTCCTGGGTATGTCCCCTCTCAGCTCTTGCTGCACCCCCAGCCTGCCCGCTGGCAGGACAGAGTGAGAAGCTGAAAAGTCCTTGGCTTAGTATAAGCAGTGCTCTGCAGCAATTAAAACATCAGCATGTTATCAGCACTCTTCTCATCCTAATCCAAAACATAGCACCCTACCAGCTACTAGGAGGAAAAATAACTGTCCTAACTGAAACCAGGACATCTACAAATAGAAATATCTATTTTGTTTTTCAGTGGAGCTGTGGTTAATCTGTCTCTGTGTAGAAGATTGGTCTAGGTTCCATGTTCTCAAAGCATTACATTTAATGGGAGTAGCAACAGTTTTAACAAAGTACACAGTCTTGATACTAGGATCTATTTCTTGATTTCGTGGTCCATCTTACTTAAAGTTGCAATCTAAAAATGACTGAAGTTAATAGGTATCTTTCTATTGACCTAGTAACTTCAAGATAACCTTTCTATCCAGAGTAGTCCTGTGATCGTGCCATGGTTGGACTTTGGCAACTAAAAAGGTGCTTTGTAGTGGGGTTCTCAAAGTTCTCTTTTAATTAACTTGTCTGGTTTTGTTGGACCTAATCCAGGTCTTCTTGACATTATTATATATTTATATTATTTTATGTTTCCTATTAGGTGTAAGGTAAGTATTTAGCCTGCAGGAATGTCTGACCATTATGATAAAGTAATAACATCAGAGTTGATTCAGTTTTAATGATCCTGTGTTACCTGTCTGTCCCATGTAACATATCAAAATATAGGAAAGAAACAAGCTCTTTCACATGCTTTTATTAGAGCTATTTATTTGAGGAATGAAGAATATAAGGATCAGTAGTCTAGTGGCTAGGGTCATAGGTCCAGCTTTCAGACCAGCTACAGATTCACTGGTGCTAAGTTGTCTGCTTTTAAGAAAACAGGAAAAGCATGTCTTTAACTTGAATCTACTCTAAGTCAAGATCTGAATAAAATCAAGACATTTTGTAAATATTGTAGAAGTTAAAAAATCTGTCACATAGACTGCTTCTTATCAGCCAGCTCACCAATACAACTCTTGTGATTTATAGTTCCAGAAAGTCTCTTTACAGTAAAAGAGAGGAAGGCAGCATCTCATCTCTGCTGTGTTAAACTCAGCAAAAGAAAAGAGCTTGATGTGGCTCCAGCTAAAGCACTGTAGCTCCTTTGGAAAAAAGCAGTTGCTCTCATTCCAACACCTATGTGCTTCCCATACAGAGAGAAAAGAATAACACCTTCCCATTTTCCTCATTTCTCAGCTAATTACCTCACTTGCACCCATTTTAGCAATTAGACCCAGGTGCCTTTTGGTGTTTTTTTACAGGGCCCATACTCTTCATCACAAGGCAAAAAAAGAATTTTTCTTAACAAGGACAGAATGTTTTTCCTTATTTCTTCTCTCAAGCAGAAGAAGTCTCTGCTAGCAGACTTTAAACATCACCATGGACTGTGCCTGGACACTAGAACTGGATCATTTAACCCACTGCAGTATCTGAATCTTCCCTGTTATACTATTGGTCCATAATAACTAGCATCTTTCTAAACATCTCCTGGGTTTGCTTTGGGAGTGATCACTGGCAGAGGATCATACCTAAAAGAAAGTTTTTTGTTGGATCCCTGTCTGAAAATCTGAACACAAACTGTTTGGTCTATGCAACTGCAGTGACAGAGAATAGTTGAAAGTCTGTTCAACTCAGATTGACATGGTATAGGCATTTTGTGGGTGTCTTAGTCCTCCTTTTTCAAATTATCAAAAGATTCATATGTTTGCCCACCTAATGCTTCCAGGAGAGTAACAGAAAATACATTAAAGATGGTAAAGCTCTTATGTATGAAGCTGTCCATTGTTACGTAAATATCCCAATTAGAGGTCACAAATTTATATAACAAAATTTATATGGATTTATATAACAAAACACTGTAAAGTAGTACTGATGCAGAGCCTACCAGTGTTACAGAATGACTAAATATTATTTTCAGTGGCAATAATAAAGGCTATAAAAGCAGACCTGATAGAAAATAGTCATTTATATGGTATAAAATCAGCTGATGGAACACGTCATCATAAGTCTTTATTAAGACATTTTGCTCAGAACATTTAAAACAGGATTAGGATGAATAAATAACCAATGGGAACTAAACCAGACTTGGTAAAAATGTTTATAGGCTGCAAGCCACCATATAGTTAATAAACAAGACTATAAATAGTCCCTAAGTGCTTCTTACATCTTGTGCTCCTAAAGGTTTATAATTGACAAGAGCATGAAGTGACCTAGAAAGAGACATGAGCTCTTAAATTCTAAAAACTTCCAAGATATTCTTCTGAACCTTTGAGACTTGTTCTAGTGCCTCACCATGCTCATAGTAAAGAATTTGTTCCTTATATCTAATCTAAACCTACCCTCTTTTTATTAAAATAGTTATCCCTTGTTCTATCACTACAGTCCCTGATAGAGGGTCTCTTACAATCTTTTCTGTAGGTCCTCTTTAAATGCTGGAAGGCTGCTCCAAGGTCTCCCCAGAGCCTTGTCTAATCCAAGCTGAACAACTCCAACTCTCTCATTCTGTCTTCATAGGAGAGGTGCTCCAGCCATTTAATCCTTTTCATAGCCTCACTCTGGACTCATTGTAATATGAGTATGTCCTTCTTGTGCTGGGGACCCCAGAGCTGAACACAGCATCCCAGGTAGGCTCTCCCAAGAGTGGGCAGAAGGGGAGAATCACCTCTCTTGCCCTGCTGGCCACACTGCTTTTGATGCAGCCCAGGGTACGTTTAGATTTCTGGGCTGCAAGCACACGTTGCCAGTTCATGATAAGGTTCTCATCAACCCCCACCCTCAGGTAATTCTCATTAGAGCTGCTCTCAATGCACTCTCTGCCCAGCCTGTGCTTGGGATTGCTCTGACTCAGGTGCAGGACCTCCTTATAATCTGGAGGCAAATATTTAAAAGTATATTTTTTTTTGCATGAGTGCAGATGCATATTTCTTTTTACTAATTTTCAATTTAAGGATGACAATTTAATCAAGGAGAAAATAATAATAATAATAATTAACTGAATCTGGAAGGCTTTTTTTTTTCTTTTTTCCCAACAACTAAAATACCGGCTAAATGTTTAACTCATAGAAAAAGGGAATATGAAACAGATGGAAGAAGACTTAAAATACATGTCTTCCTCTCTTTCTTGTTAATTTCACCTCTTTTCATGTAAATTTCCAACTATTTGCATTGCCTTTTATTTTTGTAAAACTTTTTTCTCTTTCTTTCTTCTTCTTTTCTGTTTATTGTCTCCTCTTGTTCTGTCTGTTGCAGTCCATTTTTATTCTCACTGATCCTCACATAGCTATTGCTCATCTTACTCCCATTCTGAATTTCTTTCTCTCTCTCTCTCTTCCCATTCCCAATTCTTCCCGCTTTCCTTATGCAGAAAAAGTTCATTAGTGACTCTGAGATTTTCTTACTTGGAGAGGTAAGACAGCTGGACTGGATCTTAGAGACTGATGTTTCTTCTGAGCAATTCCAGACAGACGAACTTGACACAGTGAGATACTCATGGGTGAAGAGAGAAGGCAGTATCTCAGTCTAATGAGAAGATTTCTACTTGCAGAACAGATGGCAGGTATAAGTGAGCTTTCCTACTTCCATTTATGAAATCCTGAATGGAAATATGCAGCAGTTTTTTCTCTTGCTGCTTAGAGGAACATTAAAAGCGATGGGGCAGTGTAGTAAAATGTTGTCCAATATATGTATTATTTCTCCTCTGTAATATATTCATCATACCAGTTCCTAAGAGCTGATGAAATTACAGTTCTAAGAGATAGTATTACAGAATAAATATTAATATTATAATTAAAATTATAATGGATTATAAATGTATTCAGAGAAGTGCTCTATAAAGTTAATTTCCACTATAACAGCTGGAATTAAACTGTCAGTACTTGTGTGAGATTTTTACTAACTATGATGGAAAATGATGCTTATCAATATAAGCACTATGGCACCAAGCCTGTCAGAGTTTAAGAAGTGTTTTGGACTGTACTCTTAGTCATAGTCTGGGCTCTTAGTCATATGGTCTGAATTTTTGTGTAGACCTGTGTGGATCCAGGAGTTGGACTCGATGATCCTTATGGGTCCTTTCCAACTCAGGATATTCTGTGATTAATATACATTTGAAACTATACTTTCACCACGTAATCTCAGAAACAGCCCCAAATAAATGAAGACACAGGCAGATATTTTCAACATATTACCAATACATTCTTTGCTTTATATCATCACTTTATAGAAGTTACTCCCTTTTCCAAGGGGAGTTTCTTGTCACTGTATGACCTTGGTTCAAATTCAGTATTACTTTTCCCACTACAGAGCTTTTTTAATATTGACTATGGGTAATCCTTTCATGTAGGAATTGGGAAGCCTCAAAGAATACAAGGGATTGTCAAAACCAGAAATGTCTACATGTATATAATTTCAGAATATTTAGAATAGTAAGCAAATGCCCCAAAAAAGATATTATCTGATTAAATGTGTTTCCATATTGTGTCATTAAAACATATAAAATTAGAGCTTACACATTTATTGCCAAATTTCTCCATGTTAAGAATAAGCACACCACCCTCACATTGAAACAATGAAAAGTGACACCTCCAAACTATGCCTTTATTAAGTTTAAAACAAAAACAAACAAACAAAAAACAAACACAAAATAGGGGCAAAAAATATGTGTTCGTTTCATATGCTATCAGCATATCAAGTCAGGGGCTTATGTCAACAACAAAACTTTTGTAAATTTTGTATGAAGTACCCCAGGTGTGCAAAATACTGTACAAAAAAGATCATAAACAGAGTCTCTTTCCCAAATAGACTTCTAGACGTGACACTGTATGATTAAAAGTGAGAAAGATGATAGAAAATGTAGCTATGTATGAAACATAAATTATTTTTCCTTGTCATATTTCTTAAAACACCTTTAGTATAAATAAAATAATTGCTGGGGAGCCACGAGAAGACCAGTGCAGTGAATGTAGACTGCATGGTGGACAGAGCCACCAGGCCACTTTGGCAGAAACTGTAACATTCAGGCACTCCAGAGGTGTCTGTGCTGCTATCTTCCTCCTACGCTGGGCTGTACTCTTTAACACATCTCCCTGAAGTCACTAATATTCTGCACTACACATTACTCTTCTGCTAGATCTTGTTGGCCAACAGAGTGAGAGAGGCTTGAAGGGAAATCTACTAAGTTCCCCCCCCCCCCCCTGCTGTAAATGGAAGCATAGAAATAGCTGCATCTGCCATGGAGCTGCCACAGTGGTGTTTCAGTGTCTTTTCTCTTCCACACTGTTCCCACACTAGTTCTGTTTTCAAGGTCACTATGACATTTTTTACAGCAGTCACTCAAAGAAATAACACAGAAACTGGCTGTGGTTACAATGGCCACAGTAGCAATTTCAGTTGTTTAAAAGAGCTAAAATTACCAGAAAGTTCAATTGGTCAACAGCCTATTTATCTTGTGATTCAGACATCATTTGAAGATATATTTCCTGGAATTGATGCATATCTGTATATGGGCTGAATCCAAGAGAGACCTCGTGATTTTTGTAATCAGCTAAGCTCTACACTTGTATCTGATCTGCTATCTTAGACATCAAATTAAGAGTTAAGAATTTTTCAAGAGGTAGATGTAAAGCATTTCAAAGAATAAAATAAGTTGTTTTTCTCATTTATTTCTCTCCAAAATCTTATGAATTAAAAAGCTGATATTCTATACCTTGCCATTCATGAAACTTCAGTTATTAGGGATTTTTCCCTATGGCTTTACACTGTGGAGGGTTTCTACTTGAGTAGTATTTAGTCACATGTAGATTTGAATATCATTAATAAAACTCTGTATTTTGTTCCCCAAAGCTGATTCAAGACTGCACAGAAGCTAGTTATTCAAGGGCAAAATGATGAAAAACTGTGCACACTACAAATACTACTGTGGCACTGTTTTAGATTCCCTTTATACTATTGTGAATGACTTAATGAAATGCAAAGAAAGAGGGCATCATTAACAAAATGGGAAATAGGTTTCCCCACCTGTAAAATGGAGATAATCATTCTCACTTTTCCTGAAGAGTATTAATAGCTACTAGAAAAATGTTCTCTGGTTTTATAATTATTACTGTTAGAAGACTAGCAAAATGAAATGATTTATAATATGCTTTTAAATGGATATCCAGATGATGGAACAAATACGTTTTAGGGCTGTCTGAGCACAGTTTGAACACTAATTAACTGGATTAGAATCTGATTTAATTAAATTCTCTTTGTATGAAGAAAAAAATCTTTTGGATGAAGAATGCTCTATTTTTATTTATTTATTTATTTAGTAATTTTTATTTGCCAGTTAAGCAAAACTGAAAAAAAGGAATAATGAATTCAAACTTAGAATGCTTGTGGGAGGAATATATTAAAGATAAATTAAATTGGTCTCTGGACCAATTCAAACCTTAAAAATAAGGTCATCTAGGTTTGTTACCTAGATATAATCTGAGCTGTGACTGTTTATGTGCATATACCCACACAGAGACAAGAGAGGACTCTTTAGTCTAGATTGCCATCAATCTATTTTATAAACATGTTTTTCATTGAGTTGCTAATTGGGAATAAAGAGGAAGATTTTTTGATCAGAGTAAAGACTCCATTTCAGTAAAACAGATTATAGGATTTTTCCTATACTGGGAAAGATTAAAGCATGTATGCATTAATTTTTACACAATAAAATCCTTGTAGATCTACCTTGATGGTGCAGGTAATAGAGATGTATTTACTTGGCCTGTGCTTCAATTCAGCCACCATTGAGAGCACTTTGGCCTTGGAAGCAGCATAACCGTGATATCCTGGTGATATGCCCAAATTAGTAACCCTGGGAGAGGCTCCAGAATGGCTCTGATGTACTTACACATATATATACACATATGCATATGCACACATGCACCCATGACCATAGCCTGATTTCTTAATTACTTTGGGATTTTGAACAGTAATCTTTAAATGGGTTTTTATTTTGTACTTTCCTCATGCAGAACAAAAATGAGATTGCAGAGTGTATGATTTAAAGAATTACAAAGGCATTTGGAAGTTCTGTTTTTACCATATAAGATGTGATTTACAGTATTCTAATCATAAAGTGCATTGAAGTTACAGAAAACTTTAATGGGAGATGAGAGAAATTGAAACTGCAAAAATGCACTGCTTTTCTTAGTTTAGTTAATTTCCCAGTGTATTTGAATTATATTGTAGTGTTTGAATCTATGTTGCTTTTGTGAATGTTATCATGTATTAATTCACATCAGAGTTATTTGTGTAATTGCATTTACTGGCTTTGTAGCAAATTGCATTTGGAGCCAGCTAGTGATTAAAATATAGTTCCTCAAAAGTACTGTTCATTAAGCTTAGTAAATATTCCAGACCTGTGTTGACTTCAGCTGATTAACTAGTCACTTGTATCACAGAAGAAAGAACTTTTATTTGAAACCACTTATAGAGTATTCAGCTAGTTGCATACAGTTTACCACAGTGCATACTTCCAAAGAATTACCCATTATAATATTTTTTTTAAAAAAGCATGAATAATGATAAAAAAATCTTATCTAACTGTAAAGCAGATATTTCTCTTGCTTATTCAAAAATACAGTATTCTGAACACAATCATTTGTGTTACAGTGCCCTTTCACAGTATGTTCTTGTTTATAGAAAACCAGAAAACCAAGTGTTGCTGAGTTTATTATCTCATAGACATATTGAATTAAGTGGAAACTCTGGAATTATAAACATTTCTGCAAGAGAAGGAAGAGAGACAGGGTGACAGTGACCCTTCAAAGGGATGAATATGATACTTAGCTTTCTAAGGGCCCCAGCTGCAAAACTGATGGGCTGGTTTTCAGACCATTCTCACAAATGAGTTTTCTTTTGTTAGAGTCCATGTGATTGTGGAGCTCTGATTTACCAACGTGACCTTGGGGATCTTGGCTGACAGCTGAAGGTGATTCTGTTGGACCTGATCTTCTGAAGAGTTTTGTCATGCTCAAGACAAGAAAGAAGAGTCCCTCGAGGAGAGCTGGTGTTACGCAGTGGTCAGAACAAAAAGGCTGGCTCAATGCAACTACTGGCTATAGTGAACTTCTGCTTCTGAAAGTTTTCTTGAACTTCTCAAAGGCTACATCTGCATTAGTAAATGAAGAGTGCTTGAGAACAGCCCTGGATAAGAAGGCCAAGTGGAGTGGGACAGTCTGCACCCCTGCAGCTAAATGCCTCCAAGGTGCCTCCTCGGAACTGCTCTGGGAAAGCTCTGCCTCTTGAGCTGCACCCAGGATCTATCCAGGAAATTGTTAGCTGGCAAAAAAGAAGCATGCCAAAGACAACTCAACCAGTTTATTAGTGCATATAATTATGTTCCTGTGCCTGGGAAAGGTTCTAGGCTTTACCTGAACCCACTAGTAGGCACAGCCTACTTTCACAGCAAAAGTTCTAAGAGCTAGCAAGTAGACAAAGGAGGTGATTTTGCTCAATTTATGTACCTGTAACTCAAAAACACAGTAGATCACAGGAATGTGTAATTAAGTTTTTGCAAATAGTGTCTTTCATGGGGTTGCTTTCTGCAAATGTGATTCATTTCTGATTCAAAAGAAATGTAACCATACTTACTGAGCTAGGGGATGTGAGCTAATAAATTCTGCTTATGAGGAGGAAAGTCTTTAAATCATACAGATTATGCGGTAAAGAGCATTACAGCAATGCATGTATTGATGCTCATGGCAAAATTTTGGTCCCTCTGAAGCCCTTTTAACTCCAGTAGAAGTAGGGTTTGGCCCTGCTGCAACTCATAGTAATTAAGCCTCTAATCTTCTAATGAAGGAGATTAAAGACAAAGGCTTTTATACAAAGACTTTTTTTTTTTTTTAATATTTATTTATTTATTTTGTAACTATAGTTTCCTGCTGTGAGGGTTCTGCAATTTAATTTAAGCATGAACTACTTCAACCCGTGCTGAAATAGCAGCTTGACTGCAGTTTAGCTCTAGGATCCCTGCAGACAAGGCTCCCAGGAGAAAAGGCCTGCCTGAAATATCTTGAGGAAAGATTAAAAGCTTCAGTAATGTTCCATTAAACCTTGCTGCTTTTAAAATAAATGGACACTTCATTGCTATAAGACATTTTACCTGTAGACATTCATTTGGTGTCTCATGTTTTTAAATGACTTTGCCCCTATTTTGCAGTCAAACCTTAAGATATTACAGGAAAGAAGGATGAAGGAGAAATACATGTAATGACTGGTAAGATCAGTAAGGATAAGCAGAATGAGTCAAGCTCAAATTTTAATTTCATGTGAAGCTTGGTGCGGTTTCAGAATGTTGCTGTTGTTGTTGCTTGGTAGTAGCAATTCATTAAAATAATTAAATGTGGCCTAGAAACTAAAAACATCTCACCTATGTTTCTTTGAGATGGTCAGATTAAAGTGTGTGGGTTTTTTAATAAGCACAAATGGATACGTGCTAAGTATTTTAATGGAAACCTGAAACCACACACCATTTTCCTGCCCATATGTTTTATAAAGAAACTATTAAAACTTGGAACGTTTTTAAAACTCTCAGATCTTTCTATCTAACCTGACTCCTCTTTTAAGTGAATTTAGGTGAATGAACAATTTTAATTTCAGAACTAAATTTACTGCTGTAACCTTCAATTTCACCAATATTCGCATTAATTATTGGTGTTGTGGTAGCAGATGTGGGCCCTGCTATGTAATTAGTATTTCGTTTCAGACAGTGTGCACCTGTATAAGAAGGGGTGCAGACATTATTTCATACAAAGTAAAAGTATGCTGCCTTCATGTTTTTAGTAATATGTTAAATAAATTGGAAGTTCCACTTCAGCTGTTGCTCTGAAGCTTTGGGCTCATTTGAGCCTGATGCTCAGAAACAGGGATGATCAAAGTACAAACACAACTGGGGTTGTGTAGAAGGATACAATATCCACCTGTATCACTGACTGTGCAGCTCTCTTACAAGGCTTATTTCTGTATATATGAGCCACTCAGGTAACATTCGGGAGTAATTTTTCCATTCTCTGTTTTTGCTTTTCTAAAGGCAGCAGTCACCTATTTTTAAAATTTCACGTAATGAATGTTGGGAAATGGGCAATATAATTCTGAAAGCACTGGGTTCCCCTGACCATTTTCAAAAAATCATCAGAAATTATTTCCAAAATCTTACCTAGCATTCCATAAGGTCTTGTCCTCGTTGTAGCAGTCTTGTATCTATGAACCATCAGTTCCAGTGGAAAGGAGCTACTACAGAAAGCAGTAGTCATGGACAGAGAGGTGATCTCACAGATGGTAAAGGTCAGTCCCATTGTAAGAGCCCAATTAGCTGGGATGACAACATGCATTTGCCCATTTTTAATGGGGAGTCAGTGCAGAGATTGGATCCATGCTGTGTTATGCTCATGGTGGCCTCAGCTGGTGGGCATTTGTATCAGATAGAGATTTCCAAGGAATGCATGTTTTCTTTCCTGGTTATGTTGCAGTAATCCAGCACAGGAATCAAGTACATGGGCATTCACACCAGCCAAACTGCTTATAAGCAGTCTGCCCTGGCAAAGAGCTCTGGTCAGATCACAAGCAGAAAAGTGTGGTGTATTTGGATGTCCAGGTACAAATTGACTTAAAAGGCTTTTAAGAGATGCCCCTAATATAAAGGGGCATTGTACAAAATATAGCAGGTGATTTCTACTTTGGGGATATTCCCATTACAGGTCCAGATGCTGACTAGGCACTGAGGATCCTGAGAGATGGCTCTGCATGTGTGTGATAGGAAAGCTGCTGTCCTCAGGTGGGTACAGTTTGATACTCATTGGTAAGGCAGAGGAGTATTTTTGTTCTTAAGAAGAATCTGCCCCTCAGATTTGCAATAAAAATTAAGAAATGATGACTGATCTGATCTGACAAAATCTTCATAGCCCTAGCTGATGGACTCTGAGCTCTGTTTATAGGTGCTGTGTTTGACATTGTAACATAAACTCTAATATATATATGACTTTTTTTCAATCTTTTTTCTTTTTTATTTTTGACCAGGGATATAGAATGGACTCATATTGACCGTCTGAAAGTTAGCCTTTCATTCAGCCTTTCTGTTTGCTATGTTTTGTTTTCTCCTAAAACTAAGACAAAATTTCAGAAGTGAAAATATTGATGAGAGCCATCTAGAAATATAGAAGAATTCAGATCAAATGAGTTGTGATTGAATAGTCTTCACAACTGTTGTAGCGGGAAAACTTAATACAGAGTTGCCATGGTGACTGGTTCTTTGGCCACTGGTCTACCACATTAAAGCCTTTTAGCTCAGCAATGTGCTATTTTCAGATGATGCCATACATGATATTAACAAGTGGGTTGCCTCCATTAAGAGGGAAATATCTCTAAAATTACAGCACTTCTCTTTAAAGCAGAGAAAAACAAAACAAGAGGCAAAGTTGCAGCTACTAAAACCCATTCTGACCAGACAAGGGCCTGGGTCACTCCCTGTGAAGGCTAATTTGCCAGCTAAATCAATATATCATTCCTGTGAATGCTAAAGAATGGCCTTCCTCAGTCCACCAGTACTATTTCAAATGCAGCCCAAATATAAAAAAAGATTCTTAGAGTTTTGCAAGGATTTCTGAAGAACAGCTATCAGTCATGAAGGTGACCCAGAGAGGCCAGATCCCACAGTTCATGGTAGAAAGGTTGGTGAAGGTCCTGAAAGCACTGCTAGCTGGCTGGATCAGAATGTACTGTCATCATAGTATGGCACTATTGCTTAGGTATCTTGTACTGGTCATTCCTGCTAGAGTGTAAAAAACATCACACTTGATTTTACTTTTTATTAAGAAATATTTATTCTACATGTAGAAGTCAGGTCTCCAAATGCTACTCCATTATTGTGGTATTAGAAATGCTATGTAGTTTCTGGCATAGATTTTGGGTTCAAGAGTCTGGGGAAGCATCTTAGTATCTGTAAGAAATTGATATATATTGCAGTATCCATAGATTTTGAGATCTTGATGTTGTTAAGAGGACAAAATTCATAATGCAGTAAATACTCCAGCCGTATGAGCTTGTTTGGGCAGTAATTTTTTTAAGGTTGTGTTTGTGTTTGAGAGCTCTGGGTTAAGGATTAGTATCAATATGTTTGGAATTTCTCTTCGCAGAAGGACATAATCTTCCCTTTCTGGGTGTGATATGCTTCAGCTCACCCCTATTCCCACTACACGGAGTACAAGGAGCTAATTTTAATTTTATTTTCTGTTTTTATCTGCAGTTCATTTTAAACCCAGTAAAATGCATAAATAAATCAAAATGGGTTGGGTTTGTCCTATGTTGCACCAGTTTTTCAGAAAATGACATGTTGCTGAAGCAAAACAAGAATGGGAGTCTGAAACTCATTGCCATGCATGAAGACTAAAAAAGTAGTAATGTGAGACACCTATATTCAAATAAAGAAGTTAAGGATGATCTGGGGTATAAAATTTGGATATTAAATAATCATAATGCACCTATGTATGATTATTCAACGAATGTGAGAAATGTAATTTTTCCAAAAATATTATCTGACTATGGTTTGTTTTTGAAAAAAGCTAAACTTGCAAAATTAATAAACATGGCAAAAAACAGGATTATCACCTTATATTCAGCTTTAGTGTTTAGCTTCCATCAATTGCATTGCTATACGGATTTTTATTTTCCTAGTTACATTGTTTCTCTGCAAATCCATGAAATTTGCCTTTGCTTATTTAATATAAATGCAATTTAGATATGCAGGAATATATAACTTAGTTCAGCAGGAGTATTTTCCCAGTGTGCAAAATATGTTGGGCCTCAAAACATTGAGAAGTGATCATTTTTTTCCATAGAGATCCTGCTCTTCTTCTAAAAAACAAACAAACAAAAAAACACAAAAACCACCACACACACAGAGAGAAAAAAATGGCACTTTACTGATAATGTGAGAGAAAAAGAGCAAAGAAGCAAATAAATAGTATTTTGTCTTTAATACAGTTTCTGTTTCTTATCTGGTCTGCAATTTTCATATAGGCAATACTCTCATACTCAACTATTACTGCCTTAGACACAATTTATTAAAAAGATACAACTTCCCTTATTTTTTACTATCTTTGGAGTATTTCCCAAAGCCTGCTGAATCAGTAGGAGTACAAGTATTATAGTAACACATGGAGATAAATGAAGTCCCTGGTAGTAATTTGGCATGAGCCTGCATGGGAAAAATGCCTGGGTAGTGTGTGAGCAAGAAGGCTCAAAAGGAAAGTATTGCTGCTGCTGTGGCCACTGCCAGGGATCTGCCTCTGTGCAGGTGATGGCTGCAGCATCGCCCTAGGCATCCTGATGGCCTTGGGCAAAGGGAGGTTTGTCCTACTGCTCAACATGTCCGTATTATTCATCCAGGACCTCTGTAACCCAAGGGACCTCAGTAGTCCCAGGAGGGGACAGGCAGCACAGGTACCTCCATCTTCAGGCCCAAGAGACTGTTGAACCCTTCAACAGGGAAGATCAAAACGCTCAGACAGTATGAAAGAAATTATTCAGCTGCCTAAGAAAAAAAGCAACCTTGAATGATTAAGAACTGTGTGTGTGAGAGAGGGAGAGAGAGATATTAATAAGCACATGACTGAGCATAGTATCCAATACAATACATAATTCATGAACTTGCAGAAAAGAATGATTCACCTCTCCTTGGAAAATAATTAAGAAAGATGCCTGGTGATGCTTAGAATTCATCGAAGTCCATCATTCTGAAAGAGAGGGAAAACATCTCTGCATTTGTATTCTACTAAAGCATTCCAAAATTCTTTGAAATGAAGGGCAAAGAAACACATTCCAAACAACTATCAGTCTCCAATATCAGAAAATAATTTCCCCAAAAATCTTAAATGATACAAGCAACAAAAGTAAGTCATGCAGCAATCCACAAACCAGATATTTTTTTTTTTTTTTTCCCCAGGAAATAAAGCTTATAGTTTTTGTTTTTCAAAATAAGCTTAAGGGGTTCAGTCTCTTGTCAGGAATGGTTGGCCAGTACTGTGTTCCTAGTAATGATTGTTTCTCCTCTTCCCAGAAGGACAAGAAACATGTTTCCCTATCAGGTTATGAAACAATACTGGAAAATTTGCAATTGTAATTAACGATGGCTGAGGTCAGTAGTTCAGTAATGTGAAAAGCTAAATTTGAGAGGTGTTGGAAGCATTTTGTGATGCACTTGCCCCAAAATATTTTCATTTTCTTCTGTGCCAAAACAAATTCATTTGAGAAAAGTCTCTCCCAGTTTATATGCTGAATGAAATACACAACAATTTTGAAGTATTAGGGATGATATACAATGTTTTTCTTATTGGCCAAAACATTTATGTCCTGAATTTCAATGTAATCCACCAACTATTTCAGAAAGAAAAACATAAAAATGTGATGCCCTGCTTTTTGCAAGAGCCAAGCAAAAGAGAATCACGAATGAGTCTGAACCACCCAGTGCCTGGAGAAGGGTCTTCACCTACTTTAACAGTAGACCATGTCTATCCATGGAAATTTGGTGACATTTTGCAACTACTCTGAATTGCAATATTTCAAGGAGACGTGCAGCCATTCTCAGCCTGAGCATTTTAAGGGGGACCACGCTGGGAGTGCAGTAGTCACCCACCCAGACAAGGTTTTGAAATGTGCCTTTAAAGGCAACAGAGATAACTGATAAAAATACTAAAATAACAGTATGTGGGGTCCTGTCCTACCATGGGCAGCAAAATGTCTCCTTGCAGCTCTGGAAACACACCAAATGGCTACAGAACTTGCAGGTAATCATCTCTTTTCTCATGAGTTAGCATCACAGGGAACAAGAGATTAAATGCAGTGAGTTCCTCAGGTAAGAGGGAGGAAAAGTTACTTGCATGAAATTAAAATTTCCCTGGGATTTTTTTTTCTTAATACATTTTTTTCTAATAAGCTTGTTTGTGTGGGCTTGTATTTGATTATTAGTATTTCCCAACAAAAGTTGAAATTTGGTTACAACACTCACCTAATTTATTCTGTATGATAGCAGATTAAATTACTGCTTCATTATGAAATAACAAATGAATGCTCCCTTACCCATATTATGCAGATAAGATAAATAGGTGCACATAGGTAATATCTGCAGAAGAATTGTATATGTGCTGTAGAGAAGGTGCTTTTCCTTCAAATATGTGGTTAATGAGAGACATCAAACATATGATGTTTGCCTTGCTAAGCATTGTTTGTCATGAAAGAAAAGGTTACTAAATATTCACACAAGCTCTAGCCTAGCTGTGTGAATATTCAGAGGTCAAGACTGTTGCCTTAACAAAAGAGCACATCTATTGTGAAGAGCAAAGACCAGCTCTAGTATTGCTGTATTTCCTCCTGATGATGGTAATTACTTTGCTTTGTCTGCTTTGCATTGCTTTTTCTGAATTTAACTAGATGAAAGCCTTCAGCCAGTAATGATAGCCAGCTCTCCTTTGGATCCCTGCCAGCAACCTATAATTAAAGTGTTTTCTTGTGAGAGGACCACTATATAGTACCTATTGTGCATTATGTCCTTGGAACTTGACTGCAGTAATTGAAAAAAATCTCCAATTTGTACCTCTTTCTGTAGCTAGCCACCTCATGGGACTGTCACAAGTGAAATTTTATAACTGCATTTTATGAAAATGTGAAAACGGACATAATAAAATATCTTAAAGTGACTTAGGCTAACTAGAATGAAGGGACTGGTTCCAGAATAGAAGTGTTCACACATGGGATTATCAGGAGTGCCTACTGATCTTGGGCACACACCCAACATTTATCTTTTGAGTTTTCTGGCATAGACAAGATGGTTAAGTTCAAGTCTTGTTCATTATGTAAGTTAATATTGGTCATCAGAAGGATTTCATAGTGGTTTCAGTCTTTTGAGAAGTTGCTGTATGTGCTCATCTCCCTCAAGCAGAAGGGATTTTATTTTGTTTTGTTTTGTTGTTTATTTGTTTAGTAAGAGCCAGAAGGAAATGGTAAAGCTGGAAAGATTTCTATGGCTGGCAGTTGTGGTGTGTTGGGTTTAGATGACCTCTATCTTCTGTCAAATAAGATGTACCCAAATGTCAAGAACCAACCAGCAGTTAACAAGAGGAACAATCATTATTTGTCTTTAGCTGGAAGATAACCAGTACAGGTACACAGGCTATGATAAAAGGAAAGCATTAAGACTATGAATAAGAAAGTTGCCTTTTACGTTAATTCCTAACAATCTTATAGTAGGTAAAATTTATTTTGGATGGATGAAATAATACCATTTGAATTGTTTAAGGGCAAAAGGATTGGTTTACACTGCTTGTCTGAAAGGAATACCTGGGTGAATAGACAGTCAGACCTTGCTGAAAATTTTCTAAGTAGGGATTGTAACTTCATTGTTATTATTATTCTATATTTTATCATTTATTATTATTATTATATTACTTAGACAATTTTGGTAGGTCTGAGTGTTCACTAAATTGTTCAGGTCAGGGGCCAACAACATCCATAGAATATTGCTACACATTCAATATGGCTCAGTAGAGATGTAGCTAAAATTTATTGCTACTGAAGCAGAAAGTAGTAAGTATTCATGTCTTAGTTCTTTTTGAAATGCAAGCAGGGAAATTTGATACAGAGTCTCTGTTTAAAATGCTAAGGCTTTTTTTGCTTTTTTTTTTTCCTTATTTAAAGAAAGAAACTAAAAGCAAATCTATCAAGTTACAGGATGTTTGCTTCAGAGCTGTGTACTTTATTTTTGTGTTTTCTCAGCCAGACATCTGTGGTAAAACAGGTTAAACATCTTGCTCCTGGTGGCTTTCTAATCATCATTTTTGCATGAAAGACACTTCAGAGGTGCAAAGTCAGACCATGTTTCTAGAACTATAAGGAAATAGAAATTCCTTTTTCAGTGAGAAGTGTTCAGAAGCTTTCTACAGATTTTCTGAAGCGAGCAAAGGGTTTTAGAAGAGGAACATAAACTCTGAGGATCTTTTACTCACATGAAAGCTGCTTTGACAGAGAATTGATTATTCTCTTGAGTAAATCAGGATTCCAAGTGTCATTGTGCTGGCAACGTCTATTTATATATAGGATCTGCCAACATCCCATTTCTTTCCAGAAACAGTGCCAAATAATCATAAATGATGGCAGAACAGTTAAGTTTGGAGAAAAAAAAAAAAAAAAAGATAAATAAGTATCAGTGAAACTAGTTTAAGAGCTATTTAGTTAAAATCTGCTGTTTAATCCTCAGTAGGGTGTTGTGCATTCCAGATTACATGGTGATCTAAGGAATCATTAAAGCCAATCCTTTGCCCAGAGGAAAAATGGGTTCAGAAAACAAGCAACTTGGAAGACAAGCTGGAAAAGAAAGACATTATGGAGTATGTTTAAAAAACAAAACAAAACACAAAACAGCAAAAACTTCAGTTGTTTATACAACTCAGAGTACATTATGAACTTATTCCTTACATGTACCAAAACATATGGTAGATAACCTTCATGAGTGGCTAGAATTCTTGGACATATGAGGTCTCAAAGATCAGTAAATTTAGTTTTACAACAGAGATTTTTCCTAGAGATTCTCACTTTTTGCCCGTTACTGATTCTGCAAGGCCAAAATCTTCATCTTCAAGATGCCACAAGGAGATGAGCTCACTGTCTTCACTTCCAATGCTCTGTCCAAATCACACATCAAGCTGCTGCCAAACATAAGGTGGTCTGTAATAACACTGCTCCACAGGCAGGACTGGGAGACAGGCTGACTCTCTAGGCTTCTTCAACTATGGATATTCTTTTTCTTACCAAGGTAATTTTCTCTTCATTATTACTGGTACAGTGGGAAAGAAGACCAAGAGACTTTCTCCCTCAGCTGTAGATGAGTGCACTGGGAATAGGGGATCTCTCCCAGCTTTTGAAGACTAAAAGATGGTGTTTAGGTGCTTTTCCCCTTGGCTAATGGAATACAAACCAGAGTGAAGTATTTTGGAGTCCAACATGTGTTTCCTATGGATGCATTGCCTGCATATAAAACTGGAGCTAGGCAGAGAAATTCGGTGAATATTTTATTCCCCCCCCCCTTTTTTTTTTCCATTCACCTCTTCAGTCTCATCTTTTTTTTTTTTCCTTATTTAGTATTTTAACCAGCTGCTTATAAATTTCTATTATAGTTACCAATTTTATGTTTCTATATTACACCTAATTATATTATATATCACAGCATATAAATAGCTGGAGGATGTTTCAGACAACTTTTTTTTTTTTTTTTTTTCCTATTTACTAACCGTACTTGGACCCATTTCTTATCCTATTCCTTTTCCTTTATTTTGCAGTTCATTTAACTGATTATATTTTTCCCTATTTTCCACAATGAAATACACTTCTGAATATTTAAGTAGGTTTTGTCTTGAGTAAAAAAATCCATATAACTTCCTGTCTATCAGACATCAGCACAAAGATTTCTCTAACACAGAATATCTTAATGATATATGAGTTAAAGTAAGTTTGGAAGTCCAAGATTCCCTCTAGAGATCACTATTTCAAAATTTTTTCAAAGTCCATATCACCGATCCAATGGAATTTGGAATTGAAGTTTGTAATTTCTTTGATTTTAACATGTAACTGAAAGTGGTACAGGAATGAGAGAACATTGGCAAAATGTAATTTTGATCCAATTCCAATGAGAACATCCTGCTTTGCTACAGATGTGCTTTAGTACCAATTGATTATTGCTTTTACAGAAAAGCTATTTAGAAGTGTTCCAAGATACAAAACTGACACTACAACACAAATTGTATGGCATTGAGCTATACTGTATTTTATCTTCGTTTATCTTGCTGAAATTAAATATGGCCAGAAGGAGTGATACAACTTCAATGAATCTTATGCTAATGCTTTCCCAGAAAATGTTTTCTTTTTTCCCTAAATTATTGATTGAGCTATTAGAGGTCTGAGATAAAAAATTAATTAGTTGTTAGAGGCTTCACAAAGTATGACCTGCTGAAACATAAGAATGGAGTTGAAAGAGAGCCATCTGACTACAGGAATTGCAGCCAACAGAACAGGACCCTTATAGGCGCAGAAAGTTAACATCTGTTGCAGATTTCTAGAGTTTTGGGCAAAGTGATTTTTAGTTGAAACCTGACGGATGTTTTTTAGCTGTCTGTGTTATGAAGTATAATAAAATATGTAAGATGTTGTCTTGAATAATGTGTAGCGTCATGCTGAACTGTTAATTTCATATTGGAGTGTCCTTGTCTCCACAAGTTAAAACTCATCGGTCTAACGGCATGTATTATGTAAAACAGTACCCGTTGTTTTCTGCTACTGAGATTTTTATTTCTGGATGCTTTTTTTTCTCTGTATTCTATAGCTTTTTACTTGAGATAAGGAGAGGAAAGTGGGCTGGAGTTGTGAAAGCAGCAGAAGTTACTTATGTGCCCACCTGTCACTAAAACCCATTCCTGTAATATACTTAAAATAGAATAAAAAATAATTTCCTACTTTATGTGAATTAAAATGACAGTGAGGCTCAATAATTCACAATCTATCTTCTTGGCTGCCTGCTTAGAAATATCTCTTTGTCCTACCCTATTTAAGTTTCTCATAGTTGCACTATGTGCACCCATCTCAGACTGTAGCACTGTTCTGATGATTTCATTTCAGGATAAAAGCTTGGACTTAATTGAATATATTATCAGTATAATTGTTTCAGGAAAAGTCCATTTCAGCAGATGGGAAAATAACAGGATTAGCAATTATCATGATTTTATTGTAGTATTTGCAAAGTTTAGGAAGGTTTATCAAGTCTGATATGATGTCATATCCAAAATTACTAGCACTTCTTAACATTGTCATTGGGATTTAAACTTTTTTCATGGAGCATAGGAATTCAAAAAAAAAAAACGAAAAAAAAAAAACAGTGAAAAGCCAAGAACACAAAACTCCATGTAATAATAAGCTTTATGGTAAGCAAGTTAAGTGTTTATGTGACACTTCAAGAAGGGGATTGGAGCTGCTCTTCTCCAGGCAGATAAAGGTAGATGTGGATAACAATAAAGCAATCTTCACTAACAATGCTATAGTCTTCTGCTTTTGTCTCCAGTGAGGTTCAGGGTAGCCGACAAAACACAGGACACCAAAGAACAATGGCAGATGACCTTGGTTAAGTAAACAGAATGCTGGGGAAAAGTCTTGTTGAATGAAATGGAAAGACTCAAGAAGAAGAAAGAATAAGGAATCAGACCAAGGTGGCACCAAGGGTTCAGAAAAAAACAGCATGCCACAGCAATACGGCTGGCTGAATTACAGGCTTTATAGTTCACAGATATATATATGTATATATGTGTATATATATTTTCTATTTAATTTGGCTTACTGTCAAATTGGAACAAATCCATTCTTTTTTTTTTTTTTATTTATTTTTTCTTTTTTAAGAAAAAATTATTCAGAAAACAAAAATTCCAGGAAAATGTTTTGGAAACACTAACATACTGTGTTTCCAAAACCACACATTTCCCTATGACCCTGCAGCTGCTAAATGGAACTGGCGTTCATGGAAGAGCTTTGTAAGAAGGCGAGGTTTGCAGCTTGGCTTCAGGCTTTAAAATTTTGGGTCAGCCACCATGGGCAGGCAACAAATAATTTAAACTGAACTGTAAGAGGTTTTAGATGAGAATTTATGTTAAAGATATTTTTCTTATTTTTTATATGTATTTTTATATATTTTAAAATAGCTATCCATTATAGTATCCATTTACAAATACCTAAATATCCAAACAGAATCCATTTACATTAAATAGTGTACACATATATAGATACACATATATACATTTATCCATTCACCCTTAGTAGTTTGTCTAGAAGGTTGTGGATTTGCCTATAGAAGTTTTGTGTGTGGCTTTTGACTTTTTCACATCTTTGCATAACAATTCTAAGTATAATAACAGCTGACTTGCTCTTGTTATTTTGATTTTCACAAAACTTTTTAAAAGATATCCATAGGTCATCAAACATTTACAATCTATAGACCGAAAAAGATTAAAGGAGATGACACTCTGCAATCTCTTCCATTCATATTTCTTGTGATTTTTTTATTTCCTGGGAGATGTAAATAAGGCCTAGAATGTTAATGGTTAATTTTTTTTGTAACATTCCCTAACCCCCTCCCCTTTTTTTTGTTTCTTCAGTCTTTCTTTAAACACTTCTTTTCCCCCAAAATCTGGCTTCTAAAATCCACTGTATGATTATGCTTTTAATACCCAAGCACTGAAACAACAGTATTTTTTTTATTTATTTTTTATTTTTTTTGGTGCGTGTATGTCATTGCAACTAAGCAACACAGTTTAAATTACGAAAATTTAAGTGTTCAATACTCACACTTTTGTGATTTACTTGTACGTTTAAAATAAAAAATAATAATAATAAATATTTCCCCAACAACTTGCAAAGACATAGTTTAAAATAACAAAGAAATTGCAGTCTGCTGGTGCATAATAACACGTACCAAAAATATGAATAGCACACATCAATTGCTTGCAATGAATCATTCACTCAGACTAACAGTGAAAGATATAGAGAGTGAAAGGTATGAAAGAAGTGGGAAACACACAGAAATTAAAGAAAATGTAGTAGGCCCAGATTTTTTGGCTAGGCATATACAGGACTCTTAGAAACGTTGGCAGGTGTATTTTTGATTAAAAAATTTAGTGAGATTCTCTGTATGAAAAAAGTAACTGATTGTCTTTTACTTTATGTAGCAAAAATCTTGTTGCATGGGAAATTTTCAGTTTATAGCTAATCACTGTTTTGCAAACATCAGCAAATACTTTCACCTTATGTACAGATTGTTCACTGTGATTTGAATTCTGAGCAGTTAAAATGATTGGGAATCCAAAGATTTTAAAATCCTGACATAAGTTGACATATTTAGGAAAGTTTTCCCAGCTTTGTTGATGTTTTCTGTAAATAATAGGGTTCTTTAATAGTATTTCATTGATTAGATTAGGTAACTGAAATGTTCCATATCAACTTTTTCAATGACTTAGCAGTATAAGCTCTTGAAAATGACTGAATGATGATGTCTTTGCTGGCAATGGAGACCTAAATGCAAATGAAAAGTGCTTTTCTGCTTTATCTGAGATTGGCTTAAGTATTTTTGTAATTAAGCTACTAAGACATGAAAAAAAAATGTTACTACATTTTTGGTATTTTTGAAATATTTGAAGGCACAAATGCACTCACATTCAGCATGCTTTCATTTAGGTATTTGTGGATGATTTTATATTAGAAGAACTCAGTTTAATAGAAACTTAATAGATTTTAAACATTTTCATAAATTTCTCAGTAGGGGAACTACACTAGTACACATACATGTGATGAACTGAAACTTTGTGATGAATTTAGAGGAAGAAAAAACACTTTTATTACATATGTTTTTGAAGATATCCAATAAGAATTTGCTTTTCATGAGCATTCATACTGAGAATTCATGAACATTTTTGAAAGTAAAATCATAAGAAATTAAGATGTATTTGAGACAAATTGCCAATCAAAAATTTCCTTGCCTTTTGCAGCAAGTCAGTAACATACTTAGGAGCAGAATTATGGCATCTTAACATCTTTATCCTAAATTTAAATGGAGTTTAAATAAATAGCTAATATTTACTACCAAATATAACAGTAATAAGAGAATTTAAATGAGCAGATGTGAAGCATAAGAATTCTTGTATTTCTGTGCATATCTAAGAAAGATAAATATATATCAGGAACTTGAATATAGATTAGCTTTCAGGATTTGATTCTACTTTAACTTGCCTTAAAATTCACTTTTAAATAGGTGAGACCTTTCTATTAAAGGAATTCACTGTAGCTCTAAGATCTATGAACTCTTCCACAACTCAGTTTGCTGTATATTCTGAGATTTTGTACTTTTCTGCAGTTGGCCCTTTGCAATTTTTGCTTATCTGTGAAAAATGAAACGTAAAACTGAACAGTTCATCTTGCATAAATATTTATAGATAATAAAAATGGCATGTAATTTGTTACTTTTCTTAATTTAAAGAAAAACATTTGGTGAAATCTCAGTTATATTAATTGCAAAAACTTGGCAGATTTCCCATTTTTAAAGGTGTCTGTTTGCAGTTGCATTGTAATATAATCTTATCCAAACTTTGTACAATCTGTTCCAAGGCTAGGGAGATGAAGAGAAAAAAAAGAAAGGGAAAAATGCATATGCAATCAACAGCTAATATGTGCATGCAAGATATAATATTTTTAGTTTTAGATGCATTCTGTTATATTTGGAGATATTTAGTTTGAAATAAATTTTTGGAGTGCACAACATGCAAAGATATGATATGAAAGAAAAATCTTGTTCAAGACCTTCATTTTCAGTGGTTGCCCTTTCTGTAGTTTCACCCTTATTGTTCTCACAAGTCTCTTGATAGTATTTCCTGTAAAAATTGGATTTATGAGAATGAATTCAGGGAATTTTAGTTGGGCTATTTTACCTCCAAATATTTGTAGAGGAAAAACTTCAACCAAATAAAGCTACAGCATTGAAAAAAAAGAGATTTTTTCCTTTGTGTAGGAATAGAATTTTTGCAAGGACTTTGATACACTTTGTTATGGAGTGGAAGACTGAGAACTAAAACCTCTTCAAGACCCTCAGGTATTGTATTCAGGATATGCATTCTATCCAACCCCACATTTCTTCCTCACTAATTCTATTCAGACAATTCCCACTTAGAATTTATCCTTCAGAAGATATACATAGTTTCTTGTTTATTGGAAGGAGTTTTTTAAGTTGTTCTGTTTTGGCTGCACTAGCATTTGAGGAAAGAACCATGGTAAGTGTGACTATAGGATTTTTCAGGTCTCATGGGAAAGACTTCAACTTGGCTAAAAGTAATGAAGTTTTCTTCAGAAGAACTTGCAAGACAACACTGAATGGGGCGCACTGAATACATCTGAAGAATATAATTCAGGAAAGAAAGTGAAACTCACAGAAGTCCTAGTTCTTGTGACATCATTCAACAAGATAAAGGCTATCCTATGCATACTACTGATGTGTTCTGTAAACTGTTGCTACATCTTTCTTGGGTTATAACCCTTGCAGCACAGTGACCTGAATTGTTCCAGTCACAGTGTCTCTTTGTGATAATAATTTAATGGTGATTTCAGGAATATAGTGATTTCATGCACAGTCTGCAGTTAGATTAGCATCTTCTTCAGGACCCAGAGAAGTTATGGTTCCTCCTGTTGTTTTTGTAGGCTTGGTGAGATGCAGAAAACATCTAGGTCCCCTTCCCAAGCTGGAGTTCAGGATGAAGGATTGTGACAGTGTATATGTGAAGGCAATCAGGTAGGAAATTAGCAGTTTTAGGTTCTGATCACCAGGAGAAAGAGGTAAAGAAAGAGGGAATGAAATGGAACAAATTCAGAAAATATTAAAATTTAAGTCAGAGATTATGAAAACAGGAGATGCAAGAGAGAATGTAGGCTTGTTGAGTCTCAATTAAAACTTTAATCTCTGTCCCTCATCAATTTTGTGCTTCACTGTCCTGGCGCTGGCAGTAGGGCATGTTCTTTCTCAACACAGTGTCAATGGTTCTTTCTGACTTTCAGAATACCTGTGGTGTAACCAAGCATCCAGAAAATGTGTAATGGCAGGCTCTGTTTGCAACATCCTGTTATGCTTCCTCCTCTGTCAGGTTTGCTGTTATTGGGCTGAGAAATACCTGATTCATTCCAGTGCTCATAAACTTAGGTATGGGACTGCAGCAGGATAACTTTGAGAGATGCAAGAAAGGTAGGAAGACAAACAAGTAAGCAGGGTGAATAAAAACCAATGTGATTAGAAGATGGATGTAGAGGTTGAGCTGTACTATACTTTGACATCAGTTTTATGTCTCTTCCTCTCAACACAGATCCATGGCCTGGGACACAGTGATTAAAACCCAGGATTCTTCAGCTGAACTAGAATCAGTCATCCTACTGAAAGAAAAATTTCTAATCACCACTAAAATTTGAAAAGGGATAGCACATGGGCTGAATCATTATTTTAGTTTCCCTACTCTATTAGAGAAATTGTTATTGTCATTCCTGGTTTACTTAGGCAACTTTTATGTCCCCACATCCCAGACCTACTTGTGGGAGTAAGTTGGAGTCATATTCCTTTACCTGATAATGTACTCTTTTTTTTTTCTTTTTTTTTTTTTTTCTTTTTTTTTTCTTTTCCCTCCTGGCTGTTGCCATGGAATCTGCTACTTTAGTTCTGTTACACTCAAACACCTGTTAATCCTCTGACCTTTTCTGCAGGCTTGATCCCTGATCACCCTCAGCGTTGGCAGTGAAAGATCACAATATTCATTGTTACAAGGCCTGCAGGTTTCCACCCCCACACTTCTAATTATTTTGTGACTTTATATTGCTATAACATTGTCACTTAATTTTCCAGAGAGATGCTGCCTTGTTAGATTAGGACAGATTTAAAGAAATCTGTTTAAACCTGATTCTCATTCCACAGAGAACCTTTTCTCTCTTTTTCATTTTTTTTAAGGTTACCTTAATGAATGTCCTTTGTTCTTGAGTATTTAAATATTTTTGACTAGTGATTTTCAAAACTAAATTGACTTGGTACGCAGTAAGTCACTAAAGTAGCAATATGACTTTAGTCTCTGTTGTTGCTCATTCCTTTCTGATTCTTTTCCTCAAATATTGATGCCACTGATTGACCTGAATCAATTTCTTTGTTGTTGTTGTTGTTGTTGTTGTGCTCCTGAGATAAACACAGCAACACAGCACAAGATTAAAACACTGACATACTGGAAAAATGGTAAACAAACAAACAATCAAACCAGAACAGTTAAAAGTTAAAACAAATTGTCTACAGGTTACCCTGCTTCTGTATCTTCCATATGTTAAATCAGTTTGAGATATCATAATAACTTTTTTTTTTTTTTTTAATAGGTTTTAGGAAACAAAGACATGTATTTCAATATAACTATGACTCAAAAACATTTGAATATCTACAGAAATAATGAAATAATTACTAAAATGAAGAAAACCTAGTATCCAAAGTATTTTATATCCATCTTTTTTTTTTTTTCCTCAGTATATTTTTCAGTAGAATTTTTGCAGTCAATTGAGTAAATGAAGCTAAAGTTATTAATGTTTTTTTTTTTTGTTTGTTTGTTTTGTTTTTTTTTCTTACTACATTGTGTTAGGAAACCAAAGGATAGTGCCAGCTGTTGGGAATAAGTTAATGTTGCACTGCAAGAGTAGCATGTATCTTTAACTGCATTTTCTGGTTGTAGAGCTGGTGGGAATTCTGGGATATTTAATAGATAAAAGCCTCTTAGTTCTTTGGCTCAGTTTTCTTAGTTTTAGTTTTCAGGATGTCTTATCTGCGTGCTTGCACATTTTCAAATATTTGATTTTCTTTTAAGTGTAGTCTTAACTCAGAATTTCCTGGCATTGTCAAATAAACATGGGAAGCAACCTTCCATTTTCTGCAGAATGAGAAACAAAGCTGCATCTCAAATTTTATACTGCTTGGGCCTCATACCAGTAGTCCCTCTTAAGATCAATAATGGCTTGGTAATCTTAATTAAAAATAATTCAATTTATGTTCTTTTGAATTTGTATTTCTCTGTACAGGTGTATAGCTTAGCAATACTAGCTCTAGTGCACCTGGAACAGATATTATCTTAAAACAAATACTGAACAGTAACCTTCCTTTCCCTTCTCCACTCCTCCCAGACCTTCAGGTAGCTAGCAGCTGATGAATCTAGTTTCTAGGATACCAGTGAACCAGATGGTAACACACAAAATAAGAAAAGGAAAAACATGTTTTCCTTGCACTTTAAAATTATGTTTTCATGTTGTTCGTCAGATAAGTTATGTATAACTTGTGCTAAAAACACATTTCATTCTAGGAAAAAGATGTTGCTTTTCAAAATGTCAGTAAAATACCTATAAGAGTTTTGAGATGTAAATTCCTAGCTGTTAAAATATGCTGTCATGCAATATAACAACATTTAATACATGCAACCATGTAATTATGCATAATAACTGGTGATCATTGTGTATGCTGATAGGAAGGATACAAGGGGGGCGGGGAGGCTGTTGTGTGTTCAGCTGGTCCTCTGCACCTGCAGAAAGCAGACAACTCTTCTCACTGTGGAGGAAACAAGATAATGACAGTATGATATTAAATGAAAACATTAATTCTTTGGAGTAAAATACAAGGAAGAAGTCTATCAATTAAGATGTGTTATTGTGAACATTGAAATTATGTTGCATGTCATCTTAAAGAAAGCTGAAAGATTAGTGGAATAAAATCCATAATTCATTGTTTGCCACGTAGTTGCTAAATCTATTATTTCTACTTTGGAGAAGATTTACATTGTCTATTTAAGTTTCTGTTTGTGATAAACTCTTTATATACATATTAAATTCTACTTGGGTACTGAAGTAAATAATGAAATCATCAGCCTCTGTGATCTAATATTTTAGCCTAAAAGAAAAACAAGGCACTATGAAAACATAATTGTACTAATACTGTGATTCACAGCAAGTGTTATTATCTCAGGCGTAGTCCTGCATTAATTTTGCTAAATGGCTTTTGGACACGAGGTGGATTGCATCCAGCCAATTTGGAGTGTGGGTGGGGCTAGCCCATGGCTTTCTACATCCAACACACTAAGCTGTTCGGTTATTTATAAAAAGCAACTTAATGTGTTTGGGAAAGATTACATTCTGCCGAAATATTTGTGTTAACATTGGGATGTGGATACCTGCCATCTGGGGCTGATGGGCATAAACTACTCCCAGAGATAAAAAAAAAAAAAAAGCACTCCATAATGCTGTAGCTCTCAAGAAACCAGTACGTTACCAATGTTTCCTCCATGACTTTCTGCAATAAATATAATTGGAAAGAGGTTAGTTGGAAACTATTCCTCTCACTAACAAGATGTATCTATCTTTAAATTATTAATAATATTGTGTCACATCCTTTATACTTTGAGTCTTGGACTAGGATCTTAAGCAAAGATGATTCAGCAGTGCTAATGGGCAGGGTTCTTGTGGCATTTCAGAGGCCACATCTGTTAGTTTCACAAGTAGAGGTGGCACGTGCAGATATGAAGACGTAGCAGATACAAATATGGGATGGAGCAAGCCAGCATTCCATCCTCATATTTAGGCTTCAGTCAGACGTGATGGCTAATCTCTTTTTAGTGGGAAACATGTCCTGGGGGCATGGTAACAAATTAACTACTTTTCAGTTGTTAATTTGGCTTCCTTATGTACTGAACTTTTAAAAAGGGCAATGGACCCTACACTGTAGTACTGACAGTGGATAGTGCTAGCAAGTTTTTCTATCTTTTTGTCATTGTTGGTATCAGCACTGTCTCCTAATTGTCACAGTAGCTATCTGAACAGAGTCTTTGATTTCAGCATAGTATGATAAGAAGGCAATGAACTTAAAAGCAAAGTTTAAATAAATGTTTTGAAAGTAAGGTCAGAAGAAATTGACTTCAGACAAATATCGATATTGTAAGGTTAGATTGGTGTGAAGGGTTTTACTGTAGTTACTGTTTAACATTTAATCTGCAGAATGTATATCAACAAGTGCATCAATAAGATAATTGCTTGTTTGCTGTTCAGCTCTTAGAACATTCCTGTAAATGCAGAATAGCCCAATGACAACCAATTAAATTGTGAGGATTTGAATCAGTAACTATGTGCAGAACCTCAGCAATGCAATCCTTACTCATTGTCATATTCTGGATTGTTGACATAGGTGCAGGAACACTGTACAAGAATGCTTTTTATTGAAGAGACAGCCCATCTGCTTCTAATAAAGAATATATTAAAGATAATTAAATACCGTAGAATCAAAAGGGAGAACACAACTCATGTTCATATCATACTAGAAGAACATTACTATACAATTAACATTAATATGCAATAATCATTTTCACAAACTGACAATTCCAATCAGCACTGTAGAACTCTACAATTAAAGCATCAGTGTAATTAAGAGCAAAGCTTTCTGATAGCCCACATTACAAACAAATGACTATAAATTTGAATAATGTGCTCATCATGAAATTGGCCGTTAATCAGATCATAATCAGCATTATAGTCAATCCCAAAAGAAGTGTGTTATCTGACTTGAGAACAAAACACTGCCCTTCAGTTAATCTACAGAGCAGATTATGTGCAAGTATATATATTGTATCTTGGAGTCCTCATTTCCTGAGTCTCTGCTTTCCCCTGTCTATGATTCTGTGTTTTGTGTGCAGCTGAGGTAATGCGTTTCAAAACTGGGTAAATGGAAATGAGAAACTAACCACTCAGCTACTCATCCATCCAAATAGCAAAAGAAAAAAAAAAGAAAGTAAAGTACACTAAATGCTACTGATGTGGTTAATTTATTTCTCTATGGTAAAGTAATTTTTGACTGTGCAGATTTTCATGAGAGTAAACACAATTTTTGGTAACATCAATTTCAAGCTCACTGTTAACAGACAATTTTCATAAATGCCTTGATGGTCTTAAGTGTCATGAATGAGTTCTCAGGCTGTATTATTTCTGAATGGAGTATGGACATGCTTGCCTCCTTTTTCCTTGGCATTATCTTGAGCAGCTGTGTGATGAGTTGTATCAGTTTCTTGATCTCATTGCAAACTTCCCAGCAAAATATTTTCACCTCAGAATCTCTGCAGCTGAAACAAAACAACAGGGTAGGGAAGAAATATGAGGTGAGGGTTTTAGAGCAGGTTCAGCAAACCTTGAAAGTCATTTGAGAGCTGTTATTTTGATGTCTACTAAACGCCTTGTTGTAAAAGGTGAGCTTTTTGTAGAGACTGTATGTGATATATAACAAATGTACCGTACGTGAAGTATAACAGTCATTATAAGTGACAGAAATATACAGTATGACAAGACATGGAAGTAATTTATGGGAAAGAGAAATGTAATGTATTCATATATTTTGATGATCTTTCTCTTTTTTTTTTTTTTTTTTTAACCCCCTATTAAATTTAATTGTAGAAAACACTGAAGGTTTATTTTTATTATTATTATTATATATATATATATTTCTCCTTACTAGTTGTGTAATTTCAAGGCAATAAAAAGAAGCATAATAAGAACATATGGAACATGGATTTTCAAAAAGAAACAGTTGGCAAAACCATGCCTCAGATTACTGTAAGAATATCAGCCTTTCGGCATGCTTGGACTAGAACAGATGGGAAAAGTCAAAACTGCTAGTAGTTTTCCATGCTTAGCACAGGAGAGCAAGTTAACAGTCTAACTCATCTTTGGCATAAGATGATTTTTTCTTTAATGGTCTTTATGGTCAGGGTCTTTCTGTTCTCTGTATTACTGTACTAGGGCCAGATAATTGCTATTGTGTATACATATATGCACCTATGGCCTTGACTATGAAGATTGAGGTAGGATATGAGTCTATCTATTGGTGGAGCACTGGACTCCATTTCATTCACACTGCATGAAATAAAAGCAATACGATGAATAGGATGAATGGGAATAGGATGAATGGCTGTTCCTTGCTCCGGGACATGTTTCAACAGAGTGCCCAGCTTTGATGGGCTTCATTTTAATGACATGAATAATCCCTTTGATTTCAGTAGCTTTTTTTCTTAGGACTTCAGTGGGAATTCTCATGCAATGAAATCTAAGCACATGCTTCAGTTACTTGGTGCTTGTGTCTTACTGGAATGGTGATGCACCTCTGTACTGAACTGACTTTATAGGCTCTCAGTACTTTGTAAATACAACTCAGGTATATTTCACCTTAAAAAAGTTACACAATTGCTACTTGCTGAGATATAGCTAATATCCTACCACGGTAGCTAGTGGACTAGGTTCTTGGCTCTTGGAACAGGAGAGAATCTGTTCTCCACAAACATGTAAATGCTAAAAAAAAGGTGAGAGAAACAGTGCAGTTTTCTCATCTTTTCAGTGACTGTACCAATTTTTCAACAGAATGATAGGCATTAGTCTGGTTTCCATGACAGCTGTTCTGTAAAACAAACTAACAAAAACCCTACAAACAACCAAACAACAACACAAACAAAAATAAACTATGGAAATATTACTTTAGTGAATTGTGTATCTATGTATCCTAGAGGATTGCAAGCCTCCAGTTACAAGCAGCTTACATATGAGACACAAACATCACTCATTCTGTTTTCAAGTTTAAAATATTGAAAGCACGTCATCTCTCTGGATAACAATACCTGTTGCATGTCTTTAAGAGAGTAGTGTAAGTGTGATGAGAGTTGTAATGCCTTAGTATAGGATCAGTCCAAATGAGAAAATAATAGTAAATCTTGCAAAATATCACTTTGCAATTCAGCTTCTGATTGTCTGCATCCAAAACATTTACGGAGACAACTGGTAAGTTGCCATCTCAAAAGTAGATAGAATTGTCTTTGAGGGATTGTCTTGCAAGGTTCACATGATCCACCTCTGCCCTGATTTCAGTAGAAGCTTAGGATAGTGAATATCTTGCCAAATTAGGTGTTCTTGAACAAATGGAAGCCTTTTGGAATAGGGACAGATTTCAGAAAAGGGGATATTATGATACCAGTAGGCATGTTGATCTTAGTCAGAAATTCCCTTTTGAGGACAGGAAAGGTTTGGTTAACACAACACCTGCCTAGATTTAAACCAGTTAGCCTTCTATGGTAGTCAGTTAGCAGTGATTGCTATTGTCATCAATACACATTTCAAACACCCTACTTCTCCCAAATCATCAAAAAGCAACAACATAAAACATGCTTATAACATAATATACTACAACACATATTTAATAACATAATAACATATTTATTTTTTCTTTTTTCTTTTTTTTTTTTTTATTTTTGTTCCAAATAAAGCTAATTGGTGTTATCACTGGTTTCTGATATTCCCCAATTCCTTATATTTTAACCAAAAGTACATGCTTTTGAGATTAATATCTGTCTCCCACTGCCTGTCTATACCATACTTACTGCAAGAGTTTTTGTATCAGACCTTTACTGGTGGTTGGCAGTAATCTGCCTAAAAGTACCTCTGAGTGTTGCATGTCCTTGAGATGTAAGACTTGTTTGTGTTGTGGAAAGGTATTCAGTGCAAAGACTACTGAGCTAACTGAGGAAAATGATACATCCACACAGTTCATTGAAGTACCTCCCAGAACAGCCTATTAGCTTCAAAGAGTTGATCTAGTATCTGGTTATAGCAATTAAGAGGCAGGAGATAGTTGGGAGAGCTTGCATTTAGCAAGAGTGTGAAAAGTTAGCAAGAGTGTGAAGAGTTAGCTAGAGTGTGAAAAACCTGTGTTTCTCAGCCTGAATGTAGATCTTTGGGCCATGCAAAGATGGATCACTAGGAATTAAGCCTTTAGGGCTGTAACAAGCTATTATGAAGGGCTAAAGACACAGCTGGTTAGACTATAAGGTTAGGGTTATAATATTATAAAAACATTGATAAAGATATGTTTGACCAGTTGTGTTGTTACGGGAAGGCTGTCAGTGGGTACCTACCTGCCTGGAATCTCTGAAAATACATGTGATGTTACTAATGTTTCTATGAAACAATGATATGCTAACATCACATTGTTCTTGTTATCACTTACATGATCAGAAGAGTGGCTGAAAACTGCTATGCTAGGGTTTTTGTTTTGTTTTGGTTTTTCATTCATCCATTTGAACTACTGTTTAAAAGATGTTTACAGTAAATTATTTCAGAAAACTATTTTTCTGTGCTCACAATACTAATTAAAAAGAGAACTTACTTTCAAATGACCTCCACCACATTCTTTCAAGAACATGCAAAGGAAACAAAATTAATCTACAAACAGATCTCTACTTTTCATTTCAGTTACTAACAACTGCTCATTGCAGTTTAATCAGCTTGGACCATTTTGAAAGCAGAAGTATATTGCAACTAAACAAATGTTCTGTACTACAGCTTTGCATGCAGCTTTTCAAAATAGATTCACTTAAATGGAAACTATAAATAGGACATTCACAAATGAGAATGAAGATGAAACTAAGAAGCAAAACTGTTATATGTTACTTTCCCACTCTTAAAGAAGAGCTTTTCAAAAGAATAGATCATTTCACAAATTTTGAAACATGATGTCAAAAGCAATCAAGGTCATACACTAACTTTGTGTAAGATGTCCTTTGCTTACTTACTTCACAGTGTTCTGGAATTTAACTAAGAAGCTCTCACAAAGTACCTGAGCTATAATTTGTTAAACGTTCCCAGAAGAAAAATTAGTTCCCTAAGAAAAATTAGTTCTCAAACTATTTCATTGCCTGATGTGTTGCTGAAATGGAAGTATGAACCAATGTAATTATCTGTTTTTATACCTCAAAGACAGAGTTGAGGTGTGGAAAAAATCTAAATACTTTGTGTGGCTACTTAGGCAATAGGAATGTTTTTTTTTTTATTATTATTTCCTTTTTTTTTTTTTATCCCCCCCCTTTTTTTTTTTCTTTTGGAGTTTGAAGGTAAAAATAACCCTTTAAATTATACTGGAAGCAACTGTTTGCACAAACTGTGGTTCATAACTTTATACCTTCCAATGACAGTTCAGACTCTTGCATTTTAACTCAGTTTCTTGTAGAACAAACTGAAATGAACAGATCTCAAAGGAAATGAAATATTAACAGAAAAAATAGATCTGTGCCAGATGATAACATATGCCACAGAACAGGTAAGTTAATAATTGACAAAAGAGTAATTTCTTTAACACACTGAATCATAGACAGTGTACTGTTGTTAAAAGGGAAATGTTCTAGGTGTCAGGCAGTACTGTCAGATGACCTTGGTACTATTAATTTAAAAAAATAAATTAGATAGATCTGTAACTAGAGTCTATTAGTGAGAATTTAATATTTGATGATGAACCCCAAGAATTTTTATTATTTTACTTTTTTTTTTTTTTTCATAGTGTTTTGCAAGTTGTAACGAGTTATTGTTATAATTTACTCTTTTGATGATCAATGAGGCAATGTTTGGAAAAAATGGGTTGAAAGCCAGGATCTATTTTTGGATATCTAAAAGATAAGGAATGAATTTTCTGTTCATAAAATGAGCTCAAAACCAGTACCAAGGTCTCAAGGTCTCAAAACCAGTATCATTAAACAGTTACAAAATGTATCTGGTCTTATGCTGGTCCTACTAAAAGAGGTTACTTCCAGTTTTAATAAGAATTACCCATCTGGATGGATCCATTTCAAGTGTTATAACATAATCATTTGCTAAAGTCAGGCCTGAATTCTTTAGGCAATTTCTGTCATGTATATTTTTTCTTTTGCTCTACAGTAATCTAAAACATAGATTTTCAGTATCAATTTTAGCTCAATAAAATCCTTGAATGTCTAGTTTGTGTCTTAACAATGTTAGCTGTTGTTTGGTCATAACCTGCTAAAGGTATTACACTCTGTAGTGGCATGGGAAAAAATAATATACTAGTCAGTTAAAAAAAGACAACTGTCTTTGCAACATCCCCTCTACCAACATCAACTGTTTGCTCCTTTCAATATCACAAGCAGTATTATCTATTTACCTTCACCAAGAAGGGCTCTTTTGTATGTAAATCCAATTTTGGATTGGCATTTAAGAATCTGTTTACTAATTTACTCTGAAAATCTTTCATTTGTGCCTGGGTTTAAGATCATGGCAGCCATACATGTAACCTAAAATGCAAACATGCTTGTATGATCAATGAGACTCAAGTCTGTCCCTGTAATTACAAAGTAAATAGGCAAAAAATGCTTTTTGTGTGTGTATGTAAGAGATATCTTCGATGGGGACTGCATCAAAGATGACAACTGGCAATGAATAAATGAGTTGGAACTCCTCATTATACCAGAGACAGAGCAGATTGTGGTCGAGCCAAATCTTAATTAACTCTTTATGTTTTAGTTCAGTTCAAACATTTTTCCCAAGTGGAAGAAAAACTGAATGAATTTTGAGTTTATTGTCTTCTCCTGAATGTAGGGACTCAGTGGAATTATTTGATACTTTTTTGGGCTGTGGCATCTGAGAAAAAGCTCTTTACTTCACATTTTTATTATAAGGTTTACAAACAAACAAAACCAAGTGGGATTAGGAAAGATTTTAGCCCCTCTCTTTTAATATGTTGCTGACTGGAATAATGTAACTTTTGGTCTCTGACTTTTCTTTCAAATGACCTTTCCATCTATTTGATTTCTCTTAGCTGATTGAAGAATTACTGTAAGCAGTATGAATCCTTCATGGGAAATGATTATTTTCCACCTTGGGATGAAATGAAAAATGCATTTTTTCATCTCATTTGACTGAGGAGCAAAGCAATTTATGTAATACAACATCCTTAGTAGCATTATGTCACCTGAAGTAATCCTAACAGATCAACAGTAGCCTTGATAGATCTATAGCTCAAATAATAATTTTTTTTTTTGAGTTTTTGATTGATACTTAATACCTGTGTGAAATGTTTGCTCTCTGAAATGTTATCTGCCCTTTGAGACTTGAGGAAAAACATGTAATAGAGGGCCTTTCTCTAATGTCTGTAGAGATGATTGCCTAAAAGTAATTTTTACCTATCTTATTCTGTTGGTAACAAAACAAAAACACACACAAAAAAAAAAAAAAAAAGAAAAAAGAAAAAAAAAAATCACAACCATCTGTATGCTATGGTTTTTAAGCATATGTTAAAACAGCACAAGATCTTTCAGTTGTATATAGTATTTCTTTAATTTGCTATTATAATATATAGCTATAGTATTGAAATATTTTTGCTTATTTAATTCCATCATATTCCTACAAATATATTAAGAATAGTTTTCATTAATGACTGAGAATGAGATAGCCATTAGACTGTGACTTACTGTCATGACTGGTACTGATTCAAGAAAATGAGTAAAAGACTGGCTGGGTGCAGGAAATCTGCATATGGATTAATGAAACAGTTTCTACAAAGTAGAGTATAGGATAGTTAAAACAGTTTGTCTGATTGTCTACAATGGGGGAAAAATCTCAATGAGGTGAAATCAGAATTGTTTACATAGATTATATATTACCAGACAGCAAGAAAGGTAAATGATGGCTGATTAACTTTAAACATGACTCCTGGATTATTCTATCCACTTTTATTTGCAGTCACCTACCACTGCACCATGAGTTGGTGGGTACCTCTCTGTAAAAGGAAAGATACAGAGACTATAGCATGTGATAGTTTTAATCTCCATATTGTCAGCAGACACCCAGCACAGATTGATACTATCTGGCACTTATTTTCAACAATTTCACACTCACTAAGTTTGCAGACGACACCAAGTTAGGTGCATGTGTCGATCTGCTCGAGGGTAGGAAGGCTCTGCAGGAAGATCTGGATAGGCTGGACCGATGGGCCGAGGCCAACGGTATGAAGTTCAACAAGGCCAAGTGCTGGGTACTACACAACAACCCCAAGCAGCGCTTCAGTCTGGGAGATGAGTGGTTGGAAAGCTCCCTGTCAGAGAAGGACCTGCGAGTATTGGTTGATAGTTGGCTCAATATGAGCCAGCAGTGTGCTCAGGCGGCCAAGAAGGCCAGCAGCATCCTGGCTTGCAGAAGAAACAGTGTGGCAAGCAGGGCTAGAGAAGTGATTGTCCCCTTGTACTCGGCTCTGGTGAGGCCGCACCTCGAGTACTGTGTTCAGTTTTGGGCCCCTCGCTACAAGAAGGAAGTCGAGGTGCTCAAGCGAGTCCAGAGAAGGGCTACGAGGCTGGTGAGGGGTCTGGAGAACAAGTCTTACGAGGAGCGGCTGAGGGAGCTGGGACTGTTTAGCCTGGAGAAGAGGAGGCTCAGGGGTGACCTTATTGCACTCTACAGGTACCTCAAGGGAGGCTGTAGCGAGGTGGGGGTTGGTCTATTCTCCCACGTGCCTGGTGACAGGACAAGTGGGAATGGGCTAAAGTTGTGCCAGGGAAGGTTTAGGTTGGATATTAGGAAGAACTTCTTTACTGAAAGGGTTGTTAGGCATTGGAATAGGCTGCCCAGGGAAGTGGTTGAGTCACCGTCCCTGGAGGTCTTTAAAAGACGTTTAGATGTAGAGCTTAGGGATATGGTTTAGTGGAGGACTTGTTAGTGTTAGGTCAGAGGTTGGACTCGGTGATCTTGGAGGTCTCTTCCAACCTACATGATTCTGTGATTCTGCAATTCTGTAAGGTGATTCTGTGATAGCCTATTATTGTGCCTGAAGATAATAAAATGGGCTCCAGTCATCACTCAGAGGAAAAAATAGAGAAGAGCTGCAATGCAAATTCATACTTTCAGGAAGAAGAGAGGGAAAAGAAAAGAGGAGGTTACAAATGAGACCTGCCACCCATAGCCAGGACTTTGACATAGTTCTGGCAGCAGGGACTGCTACGTTTTAGGCTTTTTTCTGTTGTTTGTGTGCAGAGTATTCCTGTCTCCAGAGCGACATGTCAAAACTTTTCCATTGGCATGAAATTCATAGGATACTGGGGATTTTTACAACTAAAAGGTTACTCTGGTGTCAGGACCCAGAGCACAACAAGAGGATAAAATTGACCCGACCAGATTCATGTGTACCCTGTCCATTTATCCAACATAGACCACTAAGCTCAGGCCTTTGCCCTTAGTCCTCACATGAGCTACATTGTTTGTCCAGTCTTGGACTTTTCTGATTCTGCTTTGACTTCCTGGATCAACCTTGGATTTGTCTTTATCGCTGTAAACTTCATTGGACTGTGGGTTGAATCTGGTTGTCATCATTACATATTCTCTGCTTGGGTCCTGTGGGACTGTACACTGTGTCTCTGCCCTTGTCTGCCTTTCCTGCACTTGTAGCTCCTGGATCACCTTCAATCATTGACCAGCTCACTTTGTCACTGGAGGCATCTGAGTCCAAGCTGTGCTTCAGAACCACTTCTATTAAGAGGAATTAATAGGTGATGATGACCAGACACATCCTTTCGCATGGGATTGAAGTGTCCAGGATTTGCTGCCTTGGAAGATTTGTTGCTTACCTGGGCCCTAGATGTGGCACGTTGTAGAGAAAAAGCTGGGATATTGTAGAGATACAGCATGGGAATCAAGCAGAAGGAATTAGATGCTGATGCGCAGAGCTGTGTCCTCACTGGGATGACACAGATGGTGAGATAGCTCACTGGAACACAGCAGTGGAGGCACAGGCCCTTTAGGAAGAAGATGTGGTTCCTCATGTCTCTCCCTTCAATCTCTCCATTCACCCTTGCTTAAAGGATGGAGGTTTACAAATTATGTAAAGAAGGTGCCTGAATGCATAGAATTTCTATGGAAAGGTCAGTCAGGAGTTTATGTATCAGGATCACAGCAGAGATCATGATATTACAACAGATGTCATTATCTACAGATATCAAGTGAAGAGCAAGTGGATGAAACTTTGCTTAAATGACTGGAAAAAGCTACTGTTTTTGTAAGACACTTCAGCCACCCTGATGTCTATGAGGAAAGTAAAATTGTCAGGTGTAAGCCATCCAGAAATTTCTTGGTGTGCATAGAGGACAATGTTTGATGGAGATGCTAGACAAACTGAATAGGGGAGGCACTCTGCTAGACCTGCTAATTATCAGTTAGAAGAACCGATCAGGGATGTGATGACTGACAGCAGTCCAGCCAGTCACAGCCATGAGATAGTGGAGTTTAAAAGAAGTGAGGAAGGTGGTCAGCTGAATAATGACCCTGGGCTGTAAGAAAGCAGACTTTGTCTTGTTCTGGAAACTAGAAGATATGTTCTCCTTGCCTAGGGGGAAGCAGGGGTCAGATAACTGCTGGGTTCCATGATGAATGGCCGATCCTTCTGCAGTGTGCAGAAAGTAAGTGTCATCCCACCCTGCATGGGATGGAGTCTCCATCAAGAGACCCCTGATTAAACTCAAATTCAGAAAGGAAGATGGAAAAGGCAATAGACAAATGAAAAACAATATGGAATATAATTTCTTGGACACAGAGGGATGAAACTGTGAAAGTCAAAGTTCAGCTGGAATTGAAATTGGTGAGGGATGTGGAGAGCAATAAGACAGGCTACTATAGGCATACCACAGCAACAAATGGAAGACTAAGAAAAGCGGGGACCCCTTGTGACAAAGGACATGGAAAAAAGCAGAAGTATTCTATGCTTTCTTGCATTGACTTTCAGGCCTCCCATATCCTTATGTTTAGTGACAGACTCCAGGAGAGTGTAGTACTACCCATTCTAGAGGAAAATCAAGTTAGGGACCACTTCAGCAAATGGAAAAGAATGAGGCACAATGGAAATTATTTACACCATGGAAAGTTCTAATTAAATATGAGGAAAAAAACTGTCATGTTGAGCTAGGTCAAACACTGGAGGAAGATACCTAGCGTGGTTGTGAAATCTCCGTCTTTGGGCACAACCAAAATTGTCAGGACACTGCCCTGGATAACCTGGTCAAACTGCAAAATTGGATCAATCTATGATCCTGCATGGTCAGCTGAGGCCACATACTGGATTTGGGAATGTTCTGTCTTATTCTGCTGTCATGCAGTTTGGAGTAGCTGCTTGATTTTTCTCTGCTTGATACAAAAAAAAACTGATAGGCGAAAGAAATGAGGACAAGTGGTTTAGTGAGACTGGAAGCAGAGTCTGTAATGAGAGTAAGTGTAAGAATCAATTAGCTGCCAGGGTGGGACCAGAGGCTGGAACAGTTTGGGGAAAAGACACACAGTGTTGCACTCTTCTGATCTCCAGAGCATAATGTGTTGGGTAAGGTGTCGGGAAGGAGGAACAATATGTGATCAAGTAATTAAAAATCTATTTTAATGCCTATCCAAAAGGGAGGTGAAATGAGTTTTTCAGATGATTGTAATTCTGGAATGTCTAATTGTTTGCACAACACTGTAGCTTTATTTTTCTTTTAACATACTTTGTGTGTGAGTCTCATTTGAAGTATTTTTCAGTATACAGGGAGGTTGGTTTAAATTATTTTTAATTTGAATTATGGCAGGGCTGGGTTAAGTGCCTGGTTTCAATTGATGGGAAGTAAAAGATAGTAAACAGCTCTCAGTGAAATATACATTTTAGTGGAATTGCATTCCTGGTAGGGATTATTTCACGCTATACCATTCCCCTGAACTTTAAAAATAACATAAACAGACAAACCACACAGTAAGGGAAATTTGCCCTTAAAAATAAGCAGAAAATCTTTCCTCAGCAGGCTTGCAAAAATGGTGTTTAAAACCTCACTTCTTCCCCCTATTTTAAAGGCTAAAATACTGGGCACTGATCTGTTTCTGATCATTTATGAACTAATTACTGCACTTTGTACTGAAATAGCTCTCTGGGATTAAAAATTCTGGTTGCAGCTGTGGAAAGAGAAATTTGGAATATTAATGAAGCAAAGATTTTTGTAATCTTGAGTATTTTTATTCATTTATTTTGTATTCTATCCTTTTTCAGTGTAAACTGCAAGAGAAATATAGAAAAACAAAAACAGAGAACAACAAAAACACAGAACTGTTATTTGATTTTTAAAAAACTTACATAACAGAAAGATATGTAGTTAAGATTTTTGCACTTTAAATACAAATTCTACACCACCATTGGAATAATTGGAAGGAGATAATAAGTGGGGAACAGCATAATGGGACAAATGCACTGCAAAACGGAGACAAACTTTTCAAAAGGTATTTTGCCTTTTTAAGACTTAATGCAAATTAAGACAATTAATCAAAAGGATATCCAATGAATTTAATCAATTTCTTTTTCCTGCAGAGTATTTATTGGACCAGCACTTGTGCCTATAATCTCTGGACATCTTCTTTTTATATTGTTTTGGTATGTGTCCCAGAGCAGAGCCAATATTGCTGAGGCTTTCTGCTTCTAGTACTAGACTTCTGTCTTGATAATCATCCATACACAAAGTGGTGCACCTTCAGCTGAAGAGGCTGCTGCTGCTGAGACACCCTGATTAAAACTAGTGGAAGATGATTAAGCTGCCCTGCGGGGAAGCAGCACTGAAAACTAGTATCTCCCCAAACTTTATTCCTGTGGTGGAGAAAGTTCTTCCTCTCAGCACTATAACTCATCCCTGTGGCATCTGATTGACATCTGATTTTTGAATCAGCAGATCAATACATGTACAGTCTGACAAAATGAATTTCCTGGCTGCCCCTGCCTGGTGTGCAGAGCACCTTGGAGAAGCAGCAGCCAGGAACAGGTTGTCCTGCCAGTGCAGCTCCTGTTGCCGGCAGAACATTTTCCCTGAGACCAGAGCAGGAGTGGGATCTGTGCTAGCTGACCTTGGCATGCCACATCCAAACTGTGGCAGGAGTCTGAGCACTGCGCTGTAGACAACTCTCATAGCTCCCCAAATGTTCTTCTCTTAAAAGTGCAAGGAAACCTCTACTAGACTGCTTTTTACTTCTGTCACTAGACTTAAGAGAAAGCTTTCTGGAAATATCCTTTTCAAAGAATAAGAAGGAAAAAGAACATTATTTTAAATTTGTGACTCACAGTGTTATTGATATAAGTCTAAACTCTCAGTAAACTTAGGCTGACAAAAATAGTTCTGCATTTGTTGATAATGGAGAGAGCTGTAAAATACTTCTCAAGGAAATAAATGTATTTGAAAAGCCATTTTTTTCCTCTACTGTGGTTCTCATAAGGAAGAAGGAAGAAATATTTTTAGTGGCATTAACTATTACAGATTTGCTTGTGAATATCAGCTTTTCCTCTAGGAAGAGTCTCCCATGATATGCCTACTCAAATGCATAACATTTCTCAGATCTCTTTGGGCTTTTAGTATTGATAGAGACAAATTTAGCTGAGCTATGGCTGTATAATGGATTACAACAGAATAGCACAAGTACTTAAGGTTAAACGTTTTGAGCAGTGAGACCACATGCTTCCAGAAAGCTTCCCCATCTTGCAGTAGAAGAGGATTACACAGCAAAAGTTACAAAACAGAGGACTTGTCCATGCGTGCAGTTATTAGGGAGGTCACAGAAACATTTTAACCACAGTGTTCTGATTAAACATGAATCAAGTAAAATGGTTTTAAAACTGCTTTGGAATGCCATTTTTCCAGAGCAAAGAACTTTCTGCATACATTTAATTTTTCTATGAATACTCCCATTGATTCCAGTGGGACTGCTCTCAGAAGTAAATTAAACACTTGTGAAAGTCTGCAAGATTAGCACTTTTCCCACTGGAATTATTTTGGAAGTATATTGGTGCACATAGGGATGTGGTATTTGGCAAATTTGTCTAAGAAATATTTCTCATACAAGGTGATACACAGAAATCTATTTCTAAACAGAGTTCTGAGACCCTAAATTTCAGTCTAGACTTGGGATAGGTGCTTTCCTCATTGTGCTTCAAAGACTCCCCAGGCCTGGTGTCCTGCATATTAGATTCAGATCCTAAATGTAGGTTTAAGATCAGGCTGTCATTCCATTATTTGAGATATGAGAGCTCTAGAAGAAATACTACGTTAAGGAATACCCGCCGCTTTCCAACATATAATTGTGTGTATGCATAGATATTTATTTGTATATGTATTTCTATATATATATGTATATATATATAAGCATATATTTATATACACTTAGATTAATGCAATTCTTGACTCACAGAAGAGTTCTGCAAACGGTTTTACTGGCACACCATAGGAGATATGCTGTGTTGGGAATTCCATAAGCTCAAAATGCAGCCACAGTTTCTCCACTATAGAATTGCGGTTTCAATCTTACCATGGCTAGTTCTAAGGGGCCTGAAACTAGGGGTGAAACCACAATGTTACTGAAGAGCCTCAAGTCTCCAAAAGATGGAGAAGTTAGATGGTTAGGATCGCAATGCATAACATCCACTAACAGGATCATACCAAGGTCTGCCATTGTGAAATGGAAGAAAGAATGGTTTGTGCATTTTCCCGGAGGCAAGTCTTTTTGTGAAATAATATCAGAATATACAATGCCAAAAGAGAAAGTAAATTGTTTTAGGGTGAACTGCTTAATATCCCAGAGGTATAAAGAAAAGATGAATGTGATTTAAAATGTTTTATGGAGATACACTAAAAGGGTATTAAAAGAAAATAGAAGAGAGAAAGTTCCCGCCTACTCTGAAATCAGCCTTGTAAAACAGAGCAAAATAAAGCAAAAATAGCATGCCAGTAATTAGAAATACATAGTATCATCTTTCTCTGTAAAGCATTGTCATCACAGTCAATGAAAGTCTGTTGCAGGGATCAGTGACAACTAGTGACTTTTGAGGAACAAAGAAAACCTTTAAATGTTCTGCAGCTGCTGATAAAAATCAGGCAAGGGGATACTTGGAAATTAGTACCTGTTCTCTCTCCCTGCAGACAGAGAGACAGAATTTCTCATACCTACCTGCTGTCAGTTTGATTGATATAACTGTGGAGAGGGAGTTCATGCTTAGTTTGCTTAGCAGTTGTTTATTAAGAGTGGATAATGGTACCCCATAACAGATCTTGCTCTATTGTGGTAGATGCAGTCTTTCCCCAAAAGCTGACATTTATGCAATAATAAATAACTATAAACAATGAACAGCTATTGTATGGCAGGAACCTAAAGAACATTTATTGTGTGCTTCTTCCCTGGAGTCTCTTGTTAATTTGTGTTTGTGACTTTCCCAGTAACTGCATTTTACACTTGTTTCATAGAATCTCTTTCCAAACAGCAAATACTTAAAAGGCATTGTGCTTTTAACTTAAGAAACTACATCTTCAAAATATTATTAAGCTGTTGTTTACAGTGGCTGACTTATACTTGGTTCTGTCTTCTGTTAGAAACTGCCTGGAATCACAAGAGAAGATGTTAGGCAAAAAAATGCCAGCCTTGATACATTTCTGAATGATGTGTTTCTTTCTTTGTTTTTTGTTTTTGTTTTGTTTTTGTTTGTTTGTTTTTGTTAAACTAAAATTAAAAATTGTACCCTGTAATGTAAAATTAAAATAATTAATTCTTAGAATATATTTTAATGCAGAGAATACCCATTAAAATAAAGGATAACAAATAGAAAAGGTCTATTAATGACTGTATGTGCAGCAAATCTAGTACAGAGGAATGAATGATTGCACACGTACGCACACACACGCACACAGTCTTCCACTCCCACACATGCTTGTTTGCATTATAAATTAATGTGGAAGCCTTTCATTGGTGAAATGGGAGAGCCAGTTTTTTCCAATCACATGCACAAGTGAAAGCATTGGTGTAATTAATTATGCAGTCACTTGTGTCTCAAAAGGAAAAAGGATTAACTCCCTACGTGCCGTCCTTTTCTCCTCCAACAGCAGAATACAGTCAATTAACATTTTAAGTCTTCTATATACACAATAAAAGTCTCTTAAACTGGAAATGTCAAAGAAAAGGCCTATGAAATGTTACTTTTTTGAGGGGTGGGGATGGGGGTGTATATGGATACACAATGAATGGATTTCTTTGTTATAATTGAAACTATCCACCGGGTTAGACTGATGTAAATACAAAGAGTAAAATTTTAGAGTGCTTTGTAAGTATCAAAATATTTACATATATTTGTATAATCATAAACATACTCTTGGAAATGTACTTTTAGATTGTTGTATATGGTTTCCTTAGCAATTCATAAACATTACAAATGAAAATCTGAGTCTTTCTTCTTCTTTCAGCCTGACCTCAGTTTTGGAATTAGTGGAAATCATCCTTCCACGGTGTGCTTTTTTATTTATTTATTTATTTATTTCTCCCATATTTAGTAAGATTTTGTTTAATATACAGCTCTAATATAAATTTGTGTCACAGTGTCTTAATTGCTTTGTATTTTAAGTTATAGATTTGGAAGAGGGAATTCTGCTCTGTAGACCATTAAATATTATGTGAAGGTTTTCTCTGAAACAATTTTATTTAAATGAGACTGTTTCTATTTTTTTGTTTGAGTGGTTGTGGCTAACCAAAGCACACATACTACTACATGATGCATGCTTCTTCCTATTTAAATGAATAGACTTGAATCTCATTTTGTGTCAAATGCTGTGTTTGCTGAAATATATTTTTTTAGAGAAAATTGCAAGAAGGAAAAAAAAAAAAAAGGAAAATTAAAGACCAGTTATCAAACATATTGGTTATGCCCATTTAACATCTCCAAGAGTTTGGGAAAAGAGGTGTAAATTTCCTTTTCCACTTTCTGTGTTGCATTGTTTCCAAGCTGGAGCATCTGCATGCTGCTGTGTTGTGACACAGATTCACATGTTTAGGGCACTACTGGCTCAGGCATCTCTTCTGTGCTTTTTGGCTATGAACCGAGAAAAGAAATCCTTTCAGTCTTTACTTAAAGCTGAAGCAGAAATTGAATTTGAATGTGCTTTCTCATCTAAGTATTATAGTAATCGGGCTAAAGGGTATCAAGAGTGTATCTCCTTGAGTCTCTCCTGTCTGGTGCTTTTCCATTTTGCATGGAGTACTTTAATGTTCATTAAAGCAGACAGTGTGAGTTGAGTCTAACATTTTAGCCTATGGGTTAAGACACCTGGGTTCCAGCCCCTGGTCTGGAAAATGTTTAATTATTTATGCAAAGGGAACAGCTTCAAAAGGAAATACTGAGGAAGCCTGCTGAAGTGGCTTTGTGGCTTCTAGTGGCAGAGTTATCAGACATCTATATATGGACATTTTATATAGCAATAATAAGGGTTTCTTGCTCCTGAAATTCAGGTCTCTAGAGCCGTAAGATTTCTAGAAATTCATTCACAGTTATTGAAGCTTTATGCTGAAGAGTTTATTCTGGTTATGCTTATGCTCTTAGCCTCAGTTAGAAAACCATACTCTATTATAGTGAATGTAAGCAGACTAAGAGATACTTCTATGCAGGCTGATCTGGAAAGTGAATCCAAACTAGATGTTCCGAGTTTTCCCTCTAGACCTGTCTGTCTTTATTCAAAACCAGATTGGTTCTTGAGGGTCTATGCCTCAAGCTAGTCAATATGACTACCCCTGCTATCGGTAGTAACCAGTCTCTCTAAAGTGCAACCCTAATACAGGAAAGAGTTGTGCATTTAGGTACATAAGAGAGAAGTGCTCAGAGGACATGTATAGTAGCATGTATGCGATGCTTCTAGGCATATGAAAGGTCTTTCATATTAAACTGTTCTCTTCTAAGCTTAAAGATATATTAACTAAATATTAATAAGTATTAACTTATACTTCAAAAATAAATAAGAAAAGACAGTACAAAAGAGAGAGATCACCTTCCTACTTTCCTGTCCCATAATAGAAAGGCACGTGGGATATTTACTGATGAATTTGACCTCTCAATTATGATAGAAACTTTCTAGATTTTTCTTTAAACAAAACAAAACAAAACAAAAAACTTCAATATCTTTGTTGAATTGGCATTTGTGATTGAACTTTTCAGGGAAACCATGAAAAGACTTAACTGAAGACTGAAAAAACAAAACAAAACAAAACAAACAAACAAACAAAAAAGACAAGAGAAAAGTATTTTAAATGTTGAACATGCATCTGAATTTACTTTCTAAAAGGCTTTCTCTTTCAAACACTTCTCTCCTGTTATGAACTATGATAAACAGTGAAATATCTCCTGCTATGAGAGATACCAAAACAAATTCTGGGGAAGACAGGGAGTCAGGGGATGTATGACTGACATTACTTTCCACATCATTCCCTTCCAAGTATCCAACAATTCTCAAATTGATTTGCCTTGGCTTTGCGGAAGAGTATTTCCAAACAGCAAGAATTGGAAAACACTGCTATCTTGTGGCAGAAGGGAGAATAACAACTGGAAAAGAGTTTTTTTTTACCCTAAGAACTGCTACCGTTAAATTTACAGCAGTATAAAACATAATGTTATTTGTTTGGGAATACTCTCACTATAATTTAGAAGTTCCCAAGGTTTATTTATTTTTTATTTTATTTTATTTTATTTTATTTATTTTTTTAGGTACACTGATAAAAATTTTGAACCAAAGACAATTTCTGATTTGGTCCTTACACAGATCATGCTTATCCACAAAAAGTAGCATTAATGCATTAATGCAACATGAATTTGAGTTATCAAGGACTAAAACTTAGAAACAGTGGAGCTCAGATTGAAGTTTAATTCTCCAACAGTAAACTTAAAATATTGTTGTTGACTGTTGATAACAGACTGTTGACTGTTGTTGACTGTTGACTGTTGTAGACTGTTGATAAAATTGTCACAAAAGAAGTAAGAATTGTATTGCCAGAAAGGAAGTAGTATGCCAAGAACTAAGAACTACCTGCTTTGCATTCAACCTTTCAGCATGAAGCCCATCTAGACAATGATGACTTGTCAGTATTTGTGTTAGCATGGTTAACTGCATGTGATTCTCAGTGCTGTATGGTTGAGAGATTCCTAGGATCCCTAAATAAAGAGGGAAGGAATATCAATTAGAAAAACAAACAAACTCAAACCAAATCAAACAAAAACAAAATAGGAAAATATGCAACCACATATAATACTGTGATAGGAGGTAGGCTAGGAGTCTTGACAACTAAATTTTGCTTGTAAATGGGTCAAGAGTGGTTTGGAAGGCTCTGATTACAGGCTGAAGACCCAGTGTATTCATGTACATTTATTTGCTTATATTTCCCACCCCCTTCTGCTCTACACTTTGTCATCAAATGATGAATGTTGAGTCACCTCAAAATTTGAGACCTGTTATAACAACTGACTGAACAACCAATATACCTTGCCTTCCATTCTCAATTTATTTGATATCCCTTATTTTTTAACACCTCTTGAAAGCATTGGTCATTCTGGGCACTGGATGTTGCTTTATGAATGGGTCAACATTGGAACTTTAGCCAGTCCTGAGCAAAATGAGTTAATAAGATTTGACCAGTGTTATTGCATTATGTTCTACATAATGTATTGTAACAGATAAAAAAGTCCTTTCTTGATTGTGTGGAATTGCATTGGCAATTCTTTCTTATAAATTGTTCTTATACTGTACTAATACTAAAATGGAACACATATGAAATGGTGCTTAATGGAGGCTGACTTTTCCCCTTTAACATAATCTAACAGCTTCTCTTGGCCTGTTTAATCTCTGTAACAAATTAAAATATATGACTAATGTACTATTGTTTTTCCTTCTGAACTCATTAGCTACAATGCTTTTATTTTAGGCCCTGGAAGAATAAATTTCTTCTACAGCTTAGATGACTGAATGTACTGCACTCAGAATAAATCTTCACAAAACTTGTCTGTGTCCAAAGAAGCAAACATAAACTGTAAGGTTGCTGGTACAGTATTTTGTAAGAATTTCAAAGATCTGTAGGTAACGTTTACTTTATGTGTACTGTTTCCATGGTTGCAGTCTTTCAGCTGTTTCATTGCTGCTTTCCAGACTGGATATGTAAAAACCAGATGGCAAGTGGGTTGACATTTCAGTTTGAATCATGCCAATTGAAATCCACAACCTCATGTTAAAGTATGCTAATCCTTAATTGGAAAGTATATCCTGTTTGGACTACTGAATTTGCTGAGCTTTCACTGAAGAAGATTCCCTGAAAGCCTCTGTTGCAATCTACTAGGAAAAAGCAAACTGTACAAGCAGGACAACCATCTTCTCTTAAAAAAGATTTACTTATGATTAGACAGTGTTTTTTGTTGTTTTTGTTCTGGGTGACGGTGTTTTTCATTTTTTTTGCTTGTTTGTTTTGTTCTTGTTTTCTAAGGAGGAATGCCTTTTGTTTTTGGGGAGAGTGGTTAATGAAGCCCTAGGAGTTCAACTGGTTGAACTGCAAAATTCTGAAAATTTGGCTTACACCAATATCTTGGGTTTTTGAAACTGGGCTCAAAGCCATACATCTAGAAGGCTGAGATACTTTAGGAGCTTCTCATGCTGGTCAGAAAAATGACCATTTCTAAGAATTTCCATTATACTCATTAGATTTTCATGGAATGGGAAAGAAAGCAGCAGGGGATACCAAATGAAAAACAAAAAACAAAACAAAACAAAAAAAGGTACTCTTGATCTGCTCAGCTGGTGATCTGAAAAATAGGCTGCATCATGTCCTCACATATCAGTAATACCAGTTCTACAAGGGAAATATAACGCTTACCTACATTAAAGATAATGTGTTTTCTGTGGATGTATAGCTGGTTGATAAAAGAAATTTTTTTAAAATATATTTTTTCATTTCTTTTTCTGTAAAACACTTGAACAACAACTCATAAATTCACTTAAATGTATGGGGAAGGATGGAATCACACATTTTAATAAACTATATTTGCAAAGTTTTTAATAAGAAATTTAAACAAAAATTGAGGTTTTAATTTTAAGCACTAACTTTGAAGGATCAGGTCATCTCCTGCAGCTTTATCATCTTAAGTTTTTTTTCCTTTGCTCCCATCATTTAGCATCCTTTCCAAATGAGAAGTGGGAGAAGATGAGCTTTCAAAACACTTTTCTTTTGCCTTTTGAAATGAAACATTTCAATGAAACATGAATTTGTAATGATGAAATTTTCTTGGTTGAAAATGTGTTTTCTGACCTAACATGGAATTTCCATAGAGGTAAAGGGGACAAGTGTTTATAATTAGCCAATGTGCTAACTCTTTTCTCTACATTGTATTCTCATTATATATGCTGTAAGATTATTAATCTGTCTCATTTATTTTTGTCCTTTTGGTCAGCATATTTTAACCAATCCAGATTGGAATAGGTCAGGATAGTCAATCAAAGCAGAGTTGTTCTCAAAGTTATATGAAGACTTGGAATGAAAAATACATCAGTGTTAACTGAAGAATTTAGAAATCATGTAAATCCCTAAAATAAAATGTATTACAATTCTTTTATATATCTTTTCATTATTAAAATATATATATATATTTATTTACTTTTTTTAAAGGAGGAATTAAGAAAATAATTAACTCTTAGGTTTCAGAGCCATTAGATTTCATCTGTTCACACTTCCCATTGGAGGATCTGACATTTGTGGGAATCCAGTGCTAAAGATTGAGTAAAAGCACTAAATTTTGTAAGTCATATGATATAACTGAAGAATCTCAATCTCCGAAGTAATTCATGGGGCAGGATAGGACAACTGGAAACAGCATGAGCCATGTTTTCACTCATACGAGAGCCAAGACAGAATATGCCCTCTATTAGAACAGTTTTGCATTATTCTAGGAGTTTTGCCTAATTGGCATTCTGTTTTCTACAGATCTCTGCTAACACATCTACAGAGGGACAGTAGCACCTCACTGAGATGGCTAGGGCAGAAGCCAAGAGCCCTTTGTTAGAATGTCGTGGGAAAATTTGACTTGTTACTTGTGCAGACGTGGCAAAGTGATTAAAAGGTCTACAACTCCCCATGAACTTGTCCTGCTGTACAGTGTGTATTTTTATTTTTATTTTTTCAACAGGCTATAATTATTACATGGCTGGCAAATTATTCTCATCCATACATTGGCTGCATCCATCCATACTGGCTCTGCAGAGCTTGTTTCTCTTCCCTGTGGCTAGAATAAGCCATATGGATGAAAGTGTGTGGGTTGGCAGATAGAACCTGTGTCTGTGCTGCTAGTGTTTTGCCAAAGCATAATAATATGACTACAAACTAGTGCTGGTGCTGGGTAAAAGAAGAACAAGGTAACACAGTCTGTGTAATGAGGTTATGCTTCAAATTTTCGTCAGCCCCTGTAACTGCTGTATGGAAGCATGGAGTCAGAGTAGTCATGGTGTCACGCAGGGAACATCTGAGTGCACGCTCTTTAGGCAGTCCAATGGTTGATATATCTATAGCTAAAGAGTAAGGACAGATTATTCTTAGTATTTTTCTTAGGGAAACTGCATCTTTAGGTAGCCTTGAAGAGCGTAACTAGAGCACATAAGCATCTCAGCCTGCCATATTCTCTACCTAACAGACAAGAATTTTAGAGACATAGTTTAGGGGTTGATATTGGTGGAAAAGACCTTGAAGAGGCCTTTTGGTCTTTTCCAACCTTAATCATTCTATGATTCTAGGAATCCCAGAGTGAAGGCAGAGACAGCTGATAGGTATTCTGATCGGAAACAACAGAGATGCAAGTCCAAAGACATATTTTTTATTAGACAAAAGAAGCTTGTGCCTCTGTGACTACAAATTCTTCAGTTCAATCTTCAGTTCAAATTTAACAACCAACAAAAGAGAATTAAATTACATGTGTTTTACACTGTAACTGTAGCAATTTACAGCTGAGCAGAATGAGTCCTCCTTATACAAAAGTATTTACCATTGTAACTGCAGCTGTTCAATTGGGCATATTTTCAGCTTTCAAATGAGAACAAACATGGCTGGAAAAATAAATGAGACCTGGCTGAAGCCTCTTTGCAAAACTCTTTAGTCAGCCTGATTTTTTTATATTTTGCACAATTTTGTCAGACAATATTTGCTGGAGAAGAAATTAACAATTTCATATTACCAGAGAGATTCTGTATTTCACTGCGGTTTTAATTGAGTACAGTCTCATCCTACAGGTGCTGTCCTAACAAAAATAGTAGATAAGCAGTAAGCAGAATTGTTAAAATGCCTGAAAACTGCAAACTCTTTTACTTAATCTTGTTCCATTACGTGGAGTAAATTTCTTTAAATATTATAATTCATATACATTCATAGACTAGTTACTGCTTAAGCTTTCAGAGGATTTTATTTTTGATGAATCAGTATTTTATATCAAGCTGGTTTTGAATAGAAATTGTTCCATTCACTTACAAATGTAGTAGCTACATCATTTTGCAGCATGTAGAAGTGTTATGGATCCAAGGGAACCATAGCATTCAAAATCTCATTATTTCTTTTGAATTTCAGCTCCATTTATCATCACATTTGTCAACCTGTAGTTGCTGTTTGGTTTATAGCCTAGTATTTTCAGAAAATATTTACTAGTTTGATTTTTCTATTCTCTATGCAGGTGCATAATATTGACATCCTAGAATATGTTCTGTCACTAACTGATGACTTTTGTGGAGTCAGGATATCAAAGTAGACTCTTTGCTAGACCTACTAGCAAAATAAAAGGCTGGGATATAAGCAGCACAAGTAAAATCAGTCAAAAAACCACTGACAGTTATGATCTGATTTACCCATTTTGTTCAGTGAGATTTTTTCTATTCTCTTAAGACTAAATTTTTTTTTGTATATCCTAAGGCAATATTTTGAAGGAAAAAAAAAGGTATATATCTTAATTCAAATGTGCAGGTGCATAAGAACCTTAAAATATAGAAACTGCAGCTAGAGCATCATGTATGGTGTTAGTGGAGGTGATCCCACTAAGAACTGCAAAAAAACAACAAGAGATGATATTGTGGTCTAAGCCAGCAGGCAACTAAGCACTTCACAGCTCTTTGCTCACTTCCCCCCACCGCTGGGATGGGGAAAAGAATCTGAAAAAGGTAAAACTCATGGGTTGAGATAAAGTCTGTTTAATAGGACAGAAAAGGAAGGGAAAAATATTAATATAAAATAAAAAGGAATAAATAAAATATAAATAATAAATAATAAATAAAATAAAAAGGAATATACAAAACAAATGATGCACAATGCAATTGCTCACCACATGCCCATCCCACCCCAGTGTAGTGCCCAACACCCTGGCCAACTTCCACAAATTTATTTTTCAGCATGATGCCAAATATTTTGGGATGTCCCTTTGGCCAGTTTGGGTCAGCTGTCCTGATTCTGTCCCGTCACATACACAGGTGCATCTCCACTTGGAACTGAATTAAATTGTGCACTGGGAATTAAACCACTCAGCCAGTCATTACTTGCTTACAGTTAAAGCTACTGTGTGACCCCATTGAGGGTATGTATGGCTCTCCAGAGGTGGGCTGTGTCTGGAGAGGGAAAGCAAGATATTACTTATAGAGAAACAAATAGTTTAGTAGGTTTCCAAATACTGATATGGTTCATGTTTATAACTGTTACCCCAGATTTCACAAACTGGCATGGCTTTGAAAAAATAGTTGGGTGTGTGGCTGGTCTTGGCTTTTCTCTGCCAGCTTTGCCAGTCCCTGCCACACCCCTGGAGCTCACCCAACCCTTCCCATGGCCCAGGACTCCATTTTAACCCCTAGCACCATCAGTGCTTCAGCAGTGCTGTAGCGGGGCTGGGCTCCAGCTTCTCACAGCCCCACTGGGCCTACTACTCAAAGGCCCATGTCCTGTCTGAACCTTGGTCCTGTCATCAGCATGGATTTCCCTGATCTTCTGGGCTCTTTGCTGGGCCTGGCCATGGACCCTACCCTGCCTTGCTCCCTCGCTTGGTGCTGTGGGATGAGCCCTGTTGGGGAGGACTCTGCCCAGTATGTGACTCCCAGCTCTTGTCCCACTAGGAGTTGCCAGCTGTTGCTGCTCACTCACTTCACAAAAGGGTAGGCTTTGAAGTTTCCTTGGGTTATATTTTAAGATTTGTTGGCTTAGGTGTAAAAAACTGGTTTATGTAGAATTTAGGCATGTGCTTGCTTCAGTTTCTTAATGCCTGTGATCAGCTGGCAGATTTAGATTAGCTGTTAGGAGGAAACTCCTCAGTCAGAGGGTGGTGAGGCACTGGCACAGATTACCCACAGAAGCTGTGGATGCCCCATCCCTGAAAGTGTTCAAGGCCAGGTTGTATGGGGCTTTGAGCAACTTGGACTACTGGGAGGTGTCCCTGCCCATGGCAGACGGTGTTGGAATTAGATGATCTTTGAGGTCCCTTCCAACTCAAACCATTCTATGATTTTATGGTTTTGTCTGTCTTCTACACAGAAAAGTCTTCCAGCTGCATATGAATGGACATGGTACATCTCTAATAAGAAGAGAAACATTTTTTTTTCTTTCTTTGATCTTTTTAGTGTCTCTTACATAAAATATTAAAACTATGTCTGCATTCATACTTTGGATTGTTTTGTAGATTTTGCATAAGTTATTTAATATGCTTATTGACTAGGCTCCAATTCCTTGAGAAGAAGTGCACAAGTATTATTAATCGTTAATGATATCTTTAAAATATTATACTATTTTGTTTGTGATTTTCTATGTACATGTATGGATGTGTGTATAAAATCCACTAATTTTTTAGGAATTTTGGAATAGTCACTCTTTACCCTACTAATTTAGAACAACAACAAAAAATATTATTTTCAAGAAGGGCAACAAAGAAGATGCTATCAATTACAGGCCTGTCAGTCTTACTTCAGTGCCTGGTAAAATTATGGAGAAGATAATTCTGGGAGTTATTGAAAAACATCTGAAGGACTACACAGTCATTGGTTACAGACAACATGGGTTCACAAGGGGAAGGCCATGTTTAACAAGCTTAATTTCTGTTTACAACAAGATCACCCATCTAGTTGACCAAAGGAAGACAGTTGATTTAATCTTTCTGGATTTCAGCAAAGCTTTTGATACTGTCTCACAGTATCCTTCTGGACAAAATGAACAGAAAATAGTTGGCTGACGGGTCAGGTCCAAAGGGTTTTTGTAAGTGGGGTTACATTGGGATGGCAACCTGTCACTAGTTGGGTTCCCCAGGGCTCTCTTTTAGGACCAGTTCTCTTTGATGTTTTCATAAACAATTTGGCTGTAGGACTTGAATGTTTTTTGAGCAAATTTGTGGGTGATACCAAACTGGGTGGAGCTGTTGACTCCTTTGAGGGTGGTGAGGCCTTGCAGAGAGATCTTGACATATTAGAGAGCTGGGCAGTCACCCACAACAGGAAGTTTAACAAGAGCAAGTGCCAGATTCTGCACCTGCAAATGGGCAACCCTGGCTATACGTCCAAACTGGGGGATGAGATGCTGAAGATCAGCCCCACAAAAAGGGATCTGGGGGTTTTGGTTGACAGCAGTCTGAACATGAGCAAGCAGTGTGCCTTGGTGCCTTGGCCAACAATACCCAGGGGATTGTCCTGTTCTGTTCTGCGCTGGTGCAGCCACGCCTTGAGTGCTGCTTGCAGTTTGGGGTGCCACAGTATAAGAAAGATATAAAACTGTTGGATAGTGTCCAAAGGAGAGCTACAAAGATGGTGAAGGGTCTGGAGGGGAAGTCTGAGGAGCGGCTGAAGTCATTTGGTTTGTTCAGCATGGAGACGAGGAGACTGAGAGGAGACCTCATCACGGTTTACAGCTTCCTCACGAGGGGAGTGGAGGGGCAGGCGATGAGCTCTGCTCTCTGGTGACCATAGCTTACAGCTGTGACAGGGGAGGTGTTAGGAAAAGGTTCATCCCAAAGAGGGTGATTAGGTACTGGGACAGGCTCCCTAGGGAAGTGGTCATGGCACCGAGCCTGCTGGAGTTCAAGAACACTCTCAGACACATGGTGTTATGTTTTGGGTGGTCTTCTGGGGATCCTGGAGTTGGACTCAATGATCCCTGTGGGTCCTTTCCAACTTGGGATATTCTTTTAGAATAATAACAGATGTTGTTTTACATGCAACTTAAATATTGGGACATATTTTGATAGTTTGGTTATTTGTGTCAGCACATGAAACAATACTACTGAGAATATTTATTGTCTCATCAAGAGATGCAGTTTCATCAGCTGAAACAGAACAACATTTATAACAATTCATTCTGGTGGTGGAAGCATTCTGCACTGCAACTATAGCATTTTTCAAATGCTTCTGTAATACTTAGTCAGTTGTTGCCATGTAGAATTTGAAGGACTCCATCTATAAAAGAATTGAAATCTGCATGGAAGAAACAATACCTTGTATGGGAAAAAGAATTCTGATAGAAAAAAAAAAAAAAAAAAAAGTTATTTTATTCCCAGTCAGGAAGTTTGTTTCATACTAAGGGAATCCTCTGTGTCCTAATTAGATTTAAAGAAATGCCTTAAGCCTCCCTGCTTCCTTATTGTCAGTCTTGGATTTGATTAAACTTATGCAAATAAAGGCACCATGGATTAGTGTATTAGCTGCAAAACAATACACTAATGTCAAAGTTCTCTTTTCACAATGGAAAGGATGAAAATCAAAGAGAGCATAAAACAAAGCATGAGCTAAGAGAAAGACATCATAAAAATGTCAGAATATATATAAGGTATCTAGCTGGTGTGGAAACTTGTCACCAGGTTCAAACACTCACCATAGCAATCCTTTCTATGGTTGTTTATGCTTTCAAGGTTATTTCCCTAGTCCATTGTTCAAGTTTGCATCAGAAAACATTATTTACCTTTGTATCCATTTTTATTTAACTTCTGAAGAAAGCTTTATTTAAATAACATCCCTACTATGGAAATTGTGTGGGTGTGTGCACTTCACACAGAAGATGACCCCTGATCTTTACGTGTTTTATTTCTATAAGCTTTTAGGGGGGAGCTGGGAAGGGGAAGATGCTTAGATTGAAAAATGGAGTCTTAGAATTGAGACTACAATTCAGGGTAAAATATATTACAGTACATTTGGCTTCATCATCAACCAAGATCATAAATCTAAGAAATTTCAGAGTAGAGATTTCAAATTTTAGGTATCTTAAAGTCTGATAATTCAGTTTAATTTTTTATTTATTTTTTTTTTGCTTGAATAAGTTGAGCCAAACACCCCTACAATATATTTAACATTTTAGATGAACTATTTCCTTAATCAAAATAAAGCTCTGACCATCCCCCCAAATCTGGCAGAGAACAATCTTAGTGGGAACACTCTAGCTATACTTTATCATAGTAAGGTTTTAACTCTGCTGCTAGTGAAATGATGACAAATCCATATGGGATTTACGGAGCACTTCCTTTTTGAACCCCTTTCTTATGTCTTTTCAGGCAAAGGTAAGGTTAAAGGGATTGGGTGAGAACCTGGAACATGTGCAAGGGGGAAGGACAGGATAAGCATGGCAAGGGATGGAGGTTTGATTTATGAACTGGGGGAGGCAGAGAATAGATACTAGAAGAAAACTGCTTCAGGTTAACTATATAAGCTACCCACACAAGAAATCCAACGGTCTATTGTATTTCAGGCCATGTTGGCTAGCAAATTGTTGTATGACAGATTGAGAGATGTCAGGCAATACACTGCTCGGAGCAACTACATTGTCTTGAGGGGATTACTGTTCATCTCATCTTTTATCATGATGAACAAAATGGGGGTATTATTGGCTTTGCTCTTGTGGTGTCTGCATTCAGTACAATGTCACCTCTTTTGTTTGAAATATATTAGGATTGAATCTTCACCTAAAAGGAGATTTGGTACATAATAGGACAGTTGGGCTCTGTATCAGTATAAAACACTGGTTTGAGGTTTTTCTTGTGCTAATGTTTCCAGGAGCTTAAATAGGAAAAAGCATTCTCATTCTGAACTAAGCATGTCCATACATGGAATCACAGAATCACAGAGTCACAGAATAGTCTAGGTTGGAAAAGACCTCCAAGATCACTGAGTCCAACCTCTGACCTAACACTAACAAATCTTCCACTAAACCATATCCCTAAGCTCTACATCTAAACGTCTTTTAAAGACCTCCAGGGATGGTGACTCAACCACTTCCCTGGGCAGCCTATTCCAGTGACTAACAACCCTTTCAGTAAAGAAGTTCTTCCTAATATCCAACCTAAACTTCCCCTGGCACAACTTTAGCCCATTCCCACTCGTCCTATCACCAGGCACATGGGAGAATAGACCAACCCCCACCTCGCTACAGCCTCCCTTGAGGTACCTGTAGAGTGCAATAAGGTCGCCCCTGAGACTCCTCTTCTCCAGGCTAAACAGTCCCAGCTCCCTCAGCCGCTCCTCGTAAGACTTGTTCTCCAGACCCCTCACCAGCCTCGTAGCCCTTCTCTGGACTTGCTTGAGCACCTCGACTTCCTTCTTGTAGCGAGGGGCCCAAAACTGAACACAGTACTCGAGGTGCGGCCTCACCAGAGCTGAGTACAGGGGGACAATCACTTCCCTAGCCCTGCTGGCCACGCTGTTTCTTCTGCAAGCTAGGATGCTGCTGGCCTTCTTGGCTACATGAGTACACTGCAGGCTCATATTCAGCCGACTGTCAACCAATACTCACAGGTACTTCTCTGACAGGGAGCTTTCTAACCACACATCTCCCAGCCTGTAGCTCTGTTTGGGGTTGTTGTGCCCCAGGTGCAGAACCAAGCACTTGGCCTTGTTGAACTTCATACCGTTGGCCTCGGCCCATCGGTCCAGCCTATCCAGATCCTCCTGCAGAGCCTTCCTACCCTATAATGGAAATTATTTATTTATAAATATCTTTTTGACTCTGCTAGAATCATTAATGGTAGGAACTTCCATTGCAAATAATAGCTATTCAGCATAAACCTTAAGAGGTGACCCAATTGTATTGGTGATCCAATACTATTGGAATAGCTTTTGTTCTCAGCTCAGTTGTATATCGAAGGGCTACACATCTTCTTTTTTGTTTTAGAATGTCTGACAAATAGCTGGGACTGTGAATGACTTTGGGTAGCAAATGCAGTCATTTGTTTCTTCTATCAAAACGTCATGATTCAGAGAAGGATTTTCTGATGTCTGCAACACCTCTCCAAGAAAAGATTTTATTTATCTATTTATTTATTTATTTATTTATTCAGTAGTAGGGAAATCTAACATCTGCAGTTTCTTGCACTTTTGAACAATTCCAAGTGGTGACCACAGCAAGCTTAATGCTTTTAATTGGATAGATTGTCACAGGAAATCAGTAGATCCATTTGAAGAGTAAGATGACCTCCACAGAGATTTTGGAATTTGAAATGGTTCTCCAGATCCCACTGTGGTCCTTTCTTCACCAGGCAGCTGCCAAGACTCTGAAGATATCCGTATAGAGATCAGGATCTGTAGTGCCCCTCCTCCTGCATCCCAGTTACCCTTGCCCTTCAAAACATGAACCATTAGTGGCCAGTAGCCACAGCTGTGCCTCGTGATGCCCTGGAGTTATAATAGCTCCAAGCTGCTCAGGACCTCTCTCCAATCTCCCCCATTCCCCCCCTCCCCACTCCCCCCATTTATTTATTTATTTATTTTTTTCTGCCCACATCTAAGCCATCTCATTGGGCTAAGCTGAAAGATCAGGAGGCCAGCATGGAAGTTCAAATTACCTCTGCTGAGTCTTTGGAGCCTCTCAGGTCCCAGCTGTCTGGGATCTCAGCCAGCACAGAACCCCTGTGGGGATTTTCTGCCCAGTGAGAAAGCCAAAGGCAGAAACATGTTACGTCCTGATTGATCTCCTGATAATTCAAAAGGTAGATGGAAAAAACAAATTATTTGTACATTTAGAAGAAAAAAAAAAATATTAGTTTCTAGGTTAGTCATAGCTCATGGGGAGGTCTGACTCATGAACTTTTAAGGTTTGGAGATGGCAATACTGCATGCTCTGTGCTTTCTATTTCATACATAAAACTTGCATTCATTCAAAGTGATGGCTGAAAAATTACCCAGCTTGATGTTCAAATACAGAGCTATGGAAGAAAACTCATCTTGAATACTGGAAATTGTGTTATGCCTTAAAATGAAGTGATAGATATTACAGGGTAACATAAACTGCTATTTCCCTCCTCAGAACATGACAATTTGGTAAACTTCTGCAGTTGTCATCTAGGGCTTCTCAAAAGTGAGGGACAGACTGGAATGTCAGACTGCAAGACTGAGAAGCCTTCTCTGTCATGTGCAACAAGTGCACCATAATGCAGAATATATACTAGCACCACCGCCGGTTGTTAAATAGAGCTGTTAACCTGCACAGATTAGTGTGAGGCCACTTGTGTGGCTTTGAACTGATGAAGACTACCTCTTTGTCACTGTGTGACCTTCACAGCTTTTATCATAGCCACACTGTGCTCCATTGTAAAGTATTGGTGTATGCTGACTCTTCCCAGAAAAATGAACAAACAACAACAACAAAAAAAAAACTGCTATGGAAATGCTTCCTGGGTGAGGAAAGACCTGAGGAAACAGACACCAATTTTCTCCCTCAAAGACATAATTTCTTTGAACTTCTTTACTTTGAGTCTCCTCTTGAGTCCTCTTAGTGTACTTATTTGAGGCTGTCTACGCTAGCTATATCGGCTGAGACCAACTGCTTAGGGACATGGATTAGTGGTAGACTTGGCAGTGCTAGGTTTACAGCTGGACTTGATCATGGAGGTCTTTTCCAACCTAAGTGTTTCTACGATTTAATATGGTATCATCTAAAGAGACCAAAGCTTTCAAAGAATAACTTAAGTCTGGGACTGGAATTGGCCGAAGCTCTTTAGAAGAGCTCTCCATGGGAGCCTGGCAGCTGCTGCATGTATTTCTGATTTCAGATGTATTTCACTATTTCCAGGACCCACACTCATCCTTACAGCTGGACATGGGAGCTAGGTATTTTGCATTGTTGCTCTTCACCACTTTGGCTCTAAGTGATAGAGCACTAGATGATGAACAGCTTCTGCTTGGGACAACATAACTTTTAATTGTCAGCCTGTTCAAAGGACAGTTGCCTAGAAGCATGCTAGTGGTTGATAATTCCCCTCTTGTATTCTTCAGTATATTCAAAAACTGGCACAGTGTTTGTAAATTTACTGTCTTTCAAAAGTATTAATATTTTTATACACTAAAAGTGGTGTCTCTTTAGCACCTTTCTTAGTATACGATAGTCTTTTAGGGGTGCCCACTGCTCTTTATTAGTTACAGAGCTAAGAATATTAGCTGTGAGTAAATGCTCCAACTCTAAGGCAAGAGATGAATCCTGATCTGAACTGGGAGGTGAAAAGCAGTGAAAGCATGTGGTATTTCTAGGTTACTGTAACACTTCTCATCTCTCTTTCTGTCTCTTTTTAGCACATGATTTCCAATGATACTTCACTAGTAGACCAAAGAGTGAAGGGCAGTGAATGGTGCCCAACACAGATTGTTTTCTGGCTATGTAGATTGCCAAAATGATATTGAGCTGCTAGAATATGGAGGCAAATAGCAGCTCTAATGTCCAGTAAGTCTGGTGGCATTTTGTTGTTGGGTTCCTCATGTGTCCCTCCTCACATCATGTGTAGAGAGAGCAATTCTATGAATAATCTGTAAGCTTGAATGCAAAGAAGAAAAATACTGGTGAAAGAGAACATGGACAATTGATCCATATAGTTTATTGGTCTTGACATGTCTGATCTCTTTTGTTAAGCAGATTCATGACAACTTGAAGTACTTATAAATACTCAGCAAGGTAGAAGCATACCTGAACTACATCTGATGTCACACTACATCTACTTAATAGGCAATGAAGGTAATTAAGTTGTTCTCTCTCCTGTTTTTGTTTGTTTGTTTTGTTTTCAATTCCCTGGATATTAATAGTCACTAGATTATGAACATTATTAGCTTTATATCTGGTTATCTGGTGTTTTTTGTTTGTTTGTTTGTTTTTATGTTTGTTTTTTCCTTCCCCACTTCCCTGGTACCCAATATTTCTGTTGATTTAGTGATATGAAAAGAATTCATGGTATTATCTCCTTATTATAACGTTTGGGGTAAAGAGAAGACTGACTCCGATGTTAAACTTAAATTTTAATTAATTTTACCTCTAATTAATGGCATTGCTTTTTAATGCCTGTAAAACTCATACTATGCTTGGAAAAAAAAAACGAGTACTGATTTTGGATTGAATATATCACAAAAGCTGAATTATACTTTAGTTGCTAAATAAAATCTCAATTCAGCTGCGTAGCTCCAAGACGCTGCTAGTGTATGAAACTGCTAGTTAATGAAACAGTAGATGGCGCTCAATAATTTGCAGGACTTTTAATATCTTTTTAGTAACAGTAAAACTTATTCTCTTCAAAGTAAAGTAAGGATAAATTTGGTGGCAGAAATATTGTAATTTAAATAATTCAAACCTCTATTGAAAGGGTCTGCTACACAAGCAGCAGGCTGATTAGGGATTAGAAGGCCACTCAAACTGTGAAATTTTCCTTGTTTCTAAGTGCAACTGCTGTAGTGTGTTATATTTGTCAGGTTATTGCTAAATGCCCTCCATGATATTCTTGTTTGATAACCTGTTGAAGCATTTGATTACTTATTGTTCATTGGCCTTGTTCTCAACAACCTTGTTATTCTCATCTACTGAATTTTTAGAAAGAGGTAAAACTGGCTTCATTATAGAATGGCCTCTAATTTTGACTTACTGCATTTTGATGTAGAAAACACTAATTTTTAACATCTCTTTTTCTTTTTATTTTATTTTTCATGTTGAAAATATATTTCTGTTGGACAGTCTGTTCTGTTGGCTCACTCCACACGAAATGTGGGGAGATGAAATCCACCGCCCACTGTGTGTTCCAGAGGCAAACCAATTCTCACATGCAGTATTCCTTGGTCTAGCAGAGAGTCCACTTGTGATGTAGAGAATTAGATACTACTCTACTTTGTAGCACTTAACATAACTGCTAAAACTTCTGAGCTATCACAGCCTAAAACTGGGACTTAAAAGGGAAGATGGGTGAAAGGTAAAGATTCTAGCCTGGTATTTAGAAGATCAAGTTCAATCTCTTTCTGCTCTGAAATACTTCCCATGTGGCCTTGGATAACTTAAATCCTGAAGGAATGCAGTGCCAGCAGCCAGGCATCTCAGCCTGTGCTGAGGATCTGTACCTTAATTCCTCTGTTCCGGAGTTCTCCATCTGTAAAATGGAAAGAGTAATACTGCTCTGTTTGGAAGGATAAATGGATTATCTGTTACTGCACTGTGGGGTAGTAGGTAGAGCAAAGAACTACCCAAAATAGGTATTTAAATTAATACACTTGGAAGAGTGGTGATGGAGGGCAGCTCTGCACCATAGAGCACAGTGATTACACATCTACATGCTTACTATAATCAGTCCTTCTAAAAATACAAGCCATATAAACAAAATAACTACAACAACAACAACAAAAAAGACAAGCTCTTCTGTGCTGGAGTGGGGATTTACATTTTCTTTTGAAATAGACTTTGCAATGCCAGAGTTGACTGAAATTCAGTGGGAACTAAATTCTGTTAGTCTCTTTTGAATATTCTCTGAGCATATAAAGGATCAGTGAAAATCTGGGAAGCAGAACTTTTTGTTATGCCTTCCTATAAACTTCTCTTTCTTGATATCTATGTTATGATACCAAGGACTACTTGCATAAATGTGTGTCCAGCCTAATGTGTCACAAAAGGTTTTCTAGATGCAGAAAATTCTACTTAAGATTGCCCCATTTCCCTTTCTGTTTTTATATTCTACCCCATTTTCAACTTCATTGCACAATTCTAGATGGCTACCAAATTCAGAATGGTTTAGCCTTCTGGGTAGTTAGTGTCTACTCCTTCTCCTCTGAGATACCATGAGTCAGTTTTGTGTCCTGTAATGGTGTAATTTTCCGGTTTATATCTCATGTGAGGTGTTTGCTTTCCAGGCTCCCGTTTAGTGTCCAAGATGTATGTTTTCTCTCTTTAATCGATGCATTCATTGCAAAAACATCTGGACTGGCCCACTGGTTCAACTTCCAGATAGAAGCACTGGAAGCATGATTGTCAGACCTGTCATAAACTGGAAATGCTCCTGTCTTTATGTTGACATTGGCACGGAATTTGCTGCTCTGAAACAATAAAAACTGGACCCAAAGGAAACAGGAAGTAAAACAGGGTATTAGAGCAAAATGAGAAAAGTTCATTTCTAAGAAACAGAGAATTTATTATAAAATGTCTGCAGTTGTACTTGGGGGGGTGGGGGGGGGAGTCCCTAAACGAAACTCTGTTCTCTCAGTGCACTCTTTCCAACCTTGGCAGAGAACAGAATGTCAAAATCTGTGCTGAGTTTTCCTTCTCCAAAAGACAAACCACAATGTTACTAAACACCCAATTATATGACACGTCCTGTCACCTCCTTGGCTGCTCTGTGCCTCCTTTCTTACCTCTTGTTTGTCTTGTCCTTTTTGGATTAGGAAGTATCTTTACTTTTTATAGCTTTCTAATACCTAACAACTTCTGCAGAGTAGTGGAAACAAATACATATTTGGGATATTGAGGGAAAAACAAAACAAAACAACAAAGATCTGTAGTCGTAGCGGCAGTATCATTTGAGGAATGTTAACCAGTACTCTCTTGGTGCAACTTGCTAAAATAAAATAAATAGTATTCTGACAAATATACAGAAGCAAGTTTGAGCAGTTTTCCTTGTAGCTATTAGAGTATATTCTTTTGCAGAAGAAGCAAGACAAGTATGGTTAAAATCTTTTCAAACCTATTCACAGGAGAACATTAATCTCCAGGAAGCATAATAAACACAGACTTTGATTTCCCTTTCCTTCCTTATATAGACAACCCAAGAAATGCTGTAGAAAATGGGGAAACCAGAAGCCAGACAGGAAGCAATATACAGAATCTAAAGTACTTTAGGTCTTGTTAGCATTAGATAACCATATGGTTCTACAGAAACCATAGAATAACAGCCACTCTAATTATAGATCAGTGATGAAAGCAAGCTTAACCTTAACCCCATTAAAACAGCAGCTGAGGAGATCTCATCACAATGGAAGAATGCGGTAGAATATAAAGGATGCCCTAAGAGTGATCTCTAAAGATCCATGGTAACAACCTGTATATGGTCTTACAACAGATGTGCTTACTGGGTTTGCTTTTAACATGCATTAGCTTGGTTGCTATTTTTGTCACAGTAATGATCCTGAATCCTTGCCTCGGACAAGATTTTTTTCACACAGTTGCAAGCTTTGTTACCTGCTGTTCATGACAATTTCTTAATTCTGCTGATATGTGTTTTATGTCTTTTTCCCCATCAGCTAGCTAATTGAAATGCCAGATATTCAAAGTTTAAGCTCTGCATAATTTTGTGCATGAGGCAGTTCCCTTCCTTGTAGGCTATTCACTGGGACTAATCACCATTTCACTGTCTGCAGTAACTGAGCTCCTGGTGTCCTCTCTGCTGACAGTATTCCAGTACAGTAGCTGAATGTCATTTGACAGGGATAAAGATTATTTGTCTCAGAGGAACTGGGGTAACTTACCGATGGAATCTATCATGTGCTTTCAGTGCCTTCTGATTATTGACTTCAACTATTCACCACTTCAGTTCTTTGTTGACTTTATCTAAGGGAAAAGTCTCTAGCCCACACTGCAGACGGAACTTTTACAAGAAGCTTCCAATATATATAGAAATACCCATAATCTTTCCACTAGAAGAAGTATAAGATTTTAGCCAAGAAATAGTAACCCATGTTAGGGACCTAATTTTTGTTATTTTGTCAATAATTTTAAGTGTTCGTTTTATGGTAGAAATCTGGTCAACGAATGAATTTCCCTGGTGGTGTAAGTCTGCTAGATGGAGGTCTGTATGATTACTCTAGTTTATATTCATTAAAAATGGAAACTAGCATGCCTTCACAGAAAATCCCATGTTTCAGGCTGTTTACAAACATAACTTGTGCTTTGCTAACACTTCTATCATATTTCCTACACTCGTTTTTGGATTCTGTTATGAGTAAGCAGCAAAGAAATTACCAGCTATTGCATGGCCTTGTCACACTCTTAATTAGCTTATCATCTTTCTAAAAACCTTGAGCCTATCTGATTATTTATGTTGATATGTGGCAGACCCTCCAGTAATATTATTGAAGTATACCAGTAAAAAGTGGACTTGTCCTGACAAGATGATGTTTGGATCTAGATAAGGTTCACACTTAATTGTTATCGATATTGTATGAGAGAATGAATTGGTACTTTGTATTTGACAGGATTCATTTTCCTGATATGTTTTAGATTTTGTCTGTAAAATACTTAGGAGAAAACATCTGAAAAGCTTTTGCATATAGTATCTAGCATAAGTGGTCATGAAATGTAAATTCACTCGTCATGAAGTTAAAAAAGAAAAAGAGGTTTTAGGCAATCCCATTTTTCCTCTAATTAAATCCTGTTGCGAATGAGTTTCAAGTTTTGAAGCACAATTCAAGTTTGATGAGCTAATGACGTTTTGACTTGGATTTCTGTAACAGGAAGTGGGACAGATTATTTGACTGTAATAACATCTCTGATTTCAGAGAGATACATTTGCCCTTGTAAACTAAGTTATCATGTTTATGTGAGCTAATACCTGAAGTCATACTAAATGGGTGTTTCAATACTTCAGAGAATTACTGGAATGTTTAAACTTTTTCCAGGAATATAGCCTTCAACTCTGATGCAAGTTATCTCAAAGCAGTGTTACAGTCCACATTTGTATGCCAAAATATAAAATAATGAGCCATTTCCCAGGAGCAATGGAAATTACTGAAGGTAATAGAGTATGAGGTTACTGTCTCCTAGAATCTAACAGAGGTGGAGTCTTGCACAGGGTTTTCCTCCAGGCATTTTCCATCCAATATTCATTCTACCAAAGGAATCCTCATTTAGAGAGAAAAAAATGAAAATTAATTCTTCTGTACTCTCATGGCCCTTGCAGTCACACAAAATAAAAACTAACTAAAATTAAATGGTTAATATTCTGAGATTGGCACCACATGATGACACAACGCATTTCAGCAGAATTGCACTTAACCTTTAAATAATTCTATAAACAGTGTCTGAAAAAATGTTAGCGGATGTTCAGTAAAAAAAAAAGCCATGTTCATTAAACATTTGTACAGTTTGATGTAGAAAACAAGTGAGCAACTGCTTGGTTGAAGAGGCCATCGGAGTCTAAATCTATCTGGGTTTCACAAACCTTGGATGCACTGTGAGTGAATTGTTGATTCTTTTCCTTCCTTCCTTCCTTATTCCTTGACTCCTTGATTCCTTGAGTAGAGCTGGACACTGCTACAGTATGCCTTCTGTACTAAGCAGGTTAAAATTGGACTTCATGTGACTGTCTTCAAGTTTTTGAATAGCCATAAAGTTCTAAGCTATGTTAAAAGATTTTAACACTCCTTTCTTACCGAAATGGGGGCTATCAGTTGAAATGTTAACATTTAAAAAAATATGTTAAATAAGCAATTCAGAAATGTCACAATAAATCTGTAAGAAGTATGGAGGAGCAAAACTACTGTTTCAAGGAAGTATTTATATACCCCTAGTTGTACATCAGGTATAGTTTTTCTCTCTACAGACTTTTTGCATAGTATCATTATTTTTTCCTATTATAGTAGGAACCATTTCCTTAAGTGTGTTCCACTGTAGTGTTGGCATATGGGTTTTGTTTTGTCATTTAAACTTTACTACATTACTTCCATTACACTGCTAATATTATGAAACACATCATTACGTTCATACTGAGTATCACAGCTCCACAAGATCAAATCTCACCAGTCTTGTGTCTGAAAATCAGTTTTGAATGAAACCAACATAAGCAGTATTTCTCCTACCTCCTTGCCTTTCCCTTGACTGCCACAAAAGGTACTAATATGGTTTTGCTCCTTTTTACAGCTCAGGAAATGTCACTTCCATGTGTCTCTGGATGCCTGTCTGTTTGAAAAACAAATCAAAACAAAGCATCTTAATATTCACCGTTAATGATTTTTACCTCTACACAGGATTTTCCCTAACTGACACATAAATATTTACATACAGTTTTAATAAGTACTGAAGTGAACACTTACACTTTTATTGTTTTTAAGGCAAGTATTGCTATATTTTCTATTGAATATACTTGAAGAATTTGTGATAATGCTTGTATTTTAATTAATTAATGTTTGAATACTGCCTTAAAAATTTGTTTTGTCTGTTCTGTATTTGCCTTTTCTTTCCTGAGTAAAATTATACTGCCAGTGAGTTACAAGAGTTGTCATTGGTAATACATACTTAGAATCCTGTTAATACCACAGTAATGCTACCAACACACTGTCTATTGCTACCTTAAAGAGAAGTTTGTGCTCTTATACTACCTTTCTTAACTTTTTGGAATGAGGAGTGTGGATTGTTTTAGCAACAATATGAATTTTATAAAGAATCTTAGTTTTTGTGATTATACCTATATTGCAGTGGCTGCAGCTCATGTTTCCTGCACTTATGTTGTAATATCTATTTGGAAAAGCATGACAGTACAGAGTAGAGCAGCTGGATGCTCAGTGTGAGCCAGCCATCTAAATTTCTACTCAATATGTGAAGTGTTTCTTAAAGCCCAAGCTGAGCTTCACGCTCTTGTCTCACTCACATATGTCAACAAAACTGATGCCTGGCCACTCATGAAGGTAGGCCACCTGGCCTTCGGAGGGCCTTTGAGGACAATATGCCATGGGTTCTACACTAGCGTAAGACAAGCAATATCTGCAAGGATGTGGTTGTGGGCCACCAGGAAAAAATCACAGAGTTTAAATTAAGAATCCTCTTATATACTGCAATTTTCACAGATCTTTCTAACAAGAAGAGGAAGAACTGAGGAAAAGATTTCTCTGAATTGGCCTGTGTATCTGAAAGAGGAGGGAGGGATTCACTAGTTTTTATTTAGCAATAAAACATTGAGTCTGAAATTATTAGACTGCTTGAAAAATCCTGAAATTTGAAAAATAAAACTTCTGAGGAGGGTTCTTTGGTGGTGGTGTTCTTCAATTTCACTGAAGAATGATCCTTGGGATTCTTTAGGAGGAAACAGAAACTCACAGTCAAACTGAGTAATAACTGTGAGAAAAAGGAACAAGTAAATGGAGAAAGGGAATAAAAAGAAACATACAGTCTCTGCTTCAGCGGGGAGAAGGATCACAATCCTGTAGTAAATATTGAAATGAAGTATAGGAGAAGGTAGAAAGAGATGGATTAATCAAAGAAGGAGAAAGTTCACATGACATTTGAACCTCTCAGTTCCTTCTACCAGAGACCATCTTAGATTATAACCTCCATCCCAGGAAATCTTTCCAGAGAGCTGGAAGGCTCATACCTTTTCTTGGTGGTTCAACCTTGTGAAGGAGAATGAAAAGATCAAAATTCTGACAGGTCACGTCAGCTGCCCCCATCGGGTCAGCTCTTCCCCCTGCCTGTGCAGCTGGATGGCCGCTGTTTGATTCACACTGTTAAGCTGGTGGAAAGAGTGCTAGTGTGGAAGGAGCTGCCCCTCCTTCCTTGGCTGTCAGCTGGACTGAGAAACATTAGCAGGCTTCATTTGTAACTGCTTCCCAATTGCTTTGCTCAGTCCATAAGAAGAATGCAAGTGCTGGACCAGACAGGCAGGATGTAAGCCTTTCTGTGTACAGTAGGGTGGGCCTTGTCTGACCTGCTGTTCTTGGCTTGGCCATACATCTTTTAAAGGATAGAGTCCTGAGAAATGAGATTTTTTACATGTAGCAATTGTTGTTAAATGTTTTCTTTTGTTATATGTAAACATTGCTTTATGCTAACAATGTAAAGTATTTCAAGTGTAATTTTGTAGAAAGTGTTGCAATTGAGTTTATTTCAGTATTTCTGATAGTCTTGGAATCAACGCTGAACAGCATTTTGTACTAGTAAGTCTATAGAAAAGATACTCTCTAACTGTATCAGACTTTCCCCTGCAGACTCCTGGAGTCATGATTATTTGCTGTGTGCCAGCTCTCAATAAATGGAATGAGTTGAGGGTGTTCATCTCTATTCAAGGTTATGGCTGGTAACTGGAAAATAGTTATCTGAAGATGCACGTCAATAAATCCATCCCTGGTGGCCCATAATTAATAACATTCAGATGACCTCAGTCACTTCCTTTAATGAGTGATTTAACATCCCAAGCACTTGCAACTATTTAGCATTTCAAATATGTTAATGTTCTGAACATTTTATGGGAGAAGAACATTTGAATAATTTACCATAAATATTTTTCAAAAATTTTATTGTTGTTACCAAATCTGGCGTGGCCCATTTGCTTCATCATATTGACTGAAACTGCAGCTGTACACCACAAACAAAAGAGGATTAAAGCCAGAGTAGCTCATTTCTGGATTTGCATATAATCTGTTTCACTTGCTGTCAAATATCATGAAGTTGATGTGTCTTTTGGGAAAGGTGTACAGTTTCTTTTTAAGCTAACATGGAGACTAAAGCAGTAGAATTTATTTATTTAGTAATTTATGTTGGCAACCAGACACTGCAGTACTATATATCTGAAAAACAAACAATCAACAAACTACGGGGGAAACCTGCAGACCCTCCTGTGTGTTAAATCTTATTTCCCATTTCTGATGAAGACAAGGGTAAATTCAAAGTTTTTCAAATTAGATAGGTTTTTACCCTTCAACATGATTCTCTTGTATACTACCACAGAAGTCTCGGCCTGTCATAAAGAATGCTTTATTTAAGACCTGGAAAATTCAAGTCAAGTGTCATAAGGGTAACATGTTAGATATAAATCATATTATAGAAGATAGAAAAGAAAGTGATCTCACTCATAACTGGATTTTTTTATTTTTTTTTTTAAAGAAGTTAAAAAATGTGAAAAGACACATTCACACAAAGAGAAAGCTGTTACAGTCTTTGGACACACAAACCAAAAAATAAATTTATAGCTTTTGACCTGCAGGTCATAATCTGATACTTATGCAATGTAGCATTCAAACTCATTGCAAAAAGTCAACAAGAAAAATATGAGGAATCAAAAAAAAAAATCTGCTTTTATAATGTCACAGACATACACCGTCATTACAGTATGCTAAGGTCTTAATTATTAACTTTTTGTAGGAATATTTTTTGTTTTAAATGGTACCCAGGTGTTCAAAATTGAGACTATATTGACAAATGATGATCTGTATAATTGGAATCAAGTGTTATAATTTGCTCTCTTCATTTTCTAGCACTTCTGTACGTATGGTGTGGTCTTCAGCTCATAAATGGGTGTATGAGGGAGTGTTGGACAAAAGAGGGTAGGCAGTGCAGAACTATGTAACTTCTGAATGTTTTAGGGCCTTTTTAGGTGGCTAGTCACTTGTTACACAGCAGTATAAAACTCCATCCACTGATTGCATCCAGCCCAACAACGTGCAGTGAACGAGAATGCTTTTTCTTGTTTCCTAGTTCTTTTCAGAAAAATAAAAGAAAATAAACAAACAAAAAAACAATATCCAAATTTAGTTGAAAGTCCTCATTCACAGCAATTTGTTATGGTCAGTTAACAAGCTCTTCCAGAATCTGACTAGCTCAATTCCATTTTGAAATCTATTGGCTTTAACTACATGTTATTGAAATGATTTTGGTGTTTGGCAGATTAGAGTGTCCTCACATATTAACATAGTAATCAGAATGCAGGGTCTGCTATAGTAAAGACGTTTTCCCTAAAGGCTTCCCCTGATGGAGTAGACTAATGTGGATTCAGGCCTAGAACAATTTAGCAATGTTGGAAGAGGAAACAGAGGAAAGAATATTGAATTTTGCCTTTGTTACTTTCTCTCACTCCAGATAGTGAAATGATAACAGAAAAGCAAGCAATAATCTTACCTCTATTTGCACATAGGGTCTAGATTTTAAGGGCTTTGCTGTCATAAAATGCAGGTTTGTTCCTCCTTATATTTCTGAAAACAGCACTGTGATTTATTCATTTTCACACAAGTTACATAAAGCCCCAGAGAAAGTTACAGGTGAATATGTAGGCCCTATCAAGCATCACAATTTCCACACAAAATTTTCTACAGAAAATAAGCTTTCTTTTGCATAGGCACAAATGCAAATAGGGTTGAAAATGAGTTTCAAAATCTAGCAGTGAGTTAAGACATTCTGGGCAGGAAATAAAGGGATGTTTTGTGTTTGTCTGTTGAGATGTGTTGGCTTTAATTGCCAAAGGCAAATTTAATTGCCAAAGGCAGGGGCCTGCAGGGGTGGCCTCTGTGAGCAGAGCCCAGCAGCTGCCCCATGTCGGAGCAGAGCAAGCTCCAGCCAGCTCCAAAAGGGACCTGCTGCTGGCCAGAGCTGAGCCAGTGAGTGACACTGGATTGAAGAAAGGGAAAAAACCTGCTTGAAGAGAGGAGTAAGGAAACGTGAGAGAAGCAGCCCTGCAGACCCCAAGGTCAGTGCTGAAGTCACTCCTGTGGCCTATGGAGAAGCCCCTGGTGGAGCAGGCTGTCCCCCTGCAGCCCATGGGTCCCACATGGAGCAGATCTCCATGCTGCAGCCCAATGAGGGGCCCCTGGTGGAGCAGGGGGATGTGGCCTGGAGGAGGCTGCGGCCCAAGCAGAGCCCCTGCTGGCGCAGGCACTGGGTTGGAGCAGCAGCCCAGGGAAAGGAGCCCACGCAGGAGCAGGGGGGGACCCGTGCTGGAGCAGTTTAGTCCTGGGGGATGGACCCCGTGGTACAGAGCTGTGTAGGAGCAGTTCCTGGAGAGCTGCTGCCTGTGGGATGCCCATGCAGGATCAGTTCAAGGACGGCATCCCGTGGGAGGAACCCCACACTGGGGCAGGGGCAGGGAGTGACTGTGAAGGAGCGGTGAAAACAAAGCATCAGGGACTGACCACAGCCCCCATTCCCCTGCGCCACTTGGGGGGAGGACATAAAGGGTGGATGGGGGAAGGTGTTTTTAGTTTGCTTTTAGTTTCTCACTGCTCCAGTGTGTTAGTAATAGTCAATAAATTAATCTCTGAATGCTGATTCTGTTTTGCCTGTGATGGTGATTGGTGAATGATCTCTCTGTCCTTACTTCAGCACTTGAGCCCTTCCCATTGTATTTTCCCATTTTATTCCCCTCCTCCTTTTCCTTTGAGGAGGGGAAATGAGAATGGTTGTGGTGGAGTTCAGCTGCTCAGCAGGGTAAAACCACCACCTGAGGTAAATCTGTGAAATGAGAGCTCTAATTTTGAGAAAGAAAAAAAAAAAAGACAAAAAAATTGTTCTTTCTCAAATAATAATTGCCTGACAGGATTTCCTCCCCAGCAGGTGAAAACAAGCAAACAATATAAACTGAATTTGAGTGCTCTGTCACAGTGAGGTAAGATGCCAAATCTGAAGGTAGTATTTAAAAGTTCAATTTCAAGATTTTGACTAATAAATTAGTCAGAAGAGCTTGTTTTCATTTTGAGACATTTTCTATTTTTTTTTTTTTTTTTTTCTTATATCCAGGTGTACTGTAGAGATTCTTTCAAAAGAGAGTGAAAATCAATTAACATTCTATCATGAGATAGCTGTTACCTGAATACAAAACATTGCACATAGGACAAGTAAAATAGATGAGAAACTTTCTCTTATTAATGTTTTAGTTGAAGCTGCAATTTGAATAAGAAGTGTAACTGCATGATTGTATTCAGATGCTAAAAAACAGACTTAAGTCCCTTTGAATTGTGTTTGGAAACTCCCTAAAGTTTCTCAGATCCCAAGACAAAGACGTATGGTAGATATTCTAGCAGTTTGTTTTTCTGGCAAGAAAGTCATCATAAAGGCTAAGAAAAGCCATGTGTTATACTAATTATGAAGTTCCTGCACACAGTGAATCCAAGATCACTGGAGGTGCTTTTATCATATTTTTTATGTGGGCTGAGAGAATGTAAAATAGAATGCAGAAAAAAATAATCCCTCTTTAATAACTGAATTGCAGCTATACCTATGAAAAGTATCAAGTGCTGTCACCATAAGAGAAGTCTATGATTTATCTGCTAAATGGTTTAGCTTTACCAATGTTCAGCTCCCAGCACTGAACAGCAAACATACTTGCATCTGACCATCTGGAACATCTCTTTGGAGTATTTCTTTGGCTTTTGCATTTCTGAGACACTTGTTGCAAATCTAGAAACTATTCACAAACTATACATTTTGTATTCTAGAACAGATATTTCTTTATAATCTTAAATAATATTAATCTGAAAAGTAAGAGAAATCCCTGCTTAAGGCTGTCATCTCTCCTTGCATTATTACAGTTTATAGAAAAATCAGTTAGATTTCAGAAGAATGCATATATGTGGTGCTAAGTATATCCTGTGAGATACATAATCCAGAAATCTTCCTAAAAGTTAAGATCAGGAAACTTTACCAGGCATTTGCTTGATGTTCTTTGAAGATTCCATGTACTGAGTTATAATAATGTCTGAGGGGACAGATTCTGAAGTACTTGAATGTCTGATCAGTCAAAGTTAGATGTGAGGTTTCTAACCTTATCCCATCTGAAATGGAGGCTAGCTAATGGGTGATTTCCCCTTTTCTATTAGTAACCAATTTAAATAGTAATTCAGCATTAAAAAAAAGTTGAAACAATAGCTCGACCTTCATCAAGCGATTACTCTTATTAACATGCATATGTCATACATATAAGAGCATACTGTGATGCTCCTCTGTACGGATTTCCCTGCGTCCAAGATGTCAGGGAAACATCTCCCCTGAATGTTTGCTTAATTTTGTATTTTTTGTTTGAATAAGAATATCTCTTGAGATACAAAATGAATAAAACATTATTAGCTAGAACTACTTTAGATTTTCTGGAGTTGTGTTAGCAATTTTTAGTTAAAAGAAAGTGATTTTTGGTTGTCATCTGCATTTTCTTTGAAAAAAATGCAACTTTTAACACTGATAATATTTGCTGTCTGGTTGAAAGAGAATTTTTTTTGGAAAGTCTGAGGTTTCATAAATGTACATGGTACTCTATCCACCACTATAGTTTGTGCTGGTAAATGTTTCCCACTACTTTTGTTGTTTAGACAGAAAGCTGCATTTCTTCATCCATCATGAGGGCAGAGTTGAGGTTAGGTCAAATGATGCGTGCGTAGTGTTTCTCAGCTGTTGTTTAAGCAAGCTTTAGCTATTTCTGCAGCTAATTTAGAGTTCTTTGATCTGTCTAATTCACTATAAATATATTGAAGATGTAACCATGATCAAGGCTGAAAGCAAAATATACTGACCTTTGTTACCTCTGTGCTAGAATAATGATGTGGCCAGGAAAGGAAGGAAAACAGGAACAATGAGTTAAAGTATAAAGAACCTGATTCTTCATTTATACCAGTTTGTTACAGTGAATTCCATCTACTTTAGGAAAATTATATCTTATTTACAATGGTGTGTGAGATAGCAAAAACAAGCTTCATATAATTGTGGAGAAAACTAGAAGGAGCAATTATTCAGATTTTGCACTTCTCACGAGCCATGAATAAGTTAGATTAAATATATTACTATAGATTGGACCTGGGAAATGTTCAGATAAAGGCTTCTTTAGGAAAGAAGACTCTATAGGCTAATTTGTGATTTAGTAAAAAACAGTCTTTCATGAGCACAGAGCTCATTGTCCACCCCACAGCTCATGGCCTTTTGCTGTCAGGCAGAGAAGAAACAGTATAGGACTGTAGTAAATTTTTGACATGGCTATTTTACTTTCTACCATTTAACCATTTAAATTTTCACTTCCAAATCTGATTTTGCTAACGTTACTATGTGTCAACCAAAAGGCTTTTTTTTTTTTTTTTTTTTTTTTTTTTTTCTGTTGAAAAAGCACTTTTAATAATTTCTGGGGAGTCTGGCAATAAATAGTGTGGGAATAGGTTGTATAACACAGTTGTAACACAGTGGTCTTATGGAAAGAAATATACCCAAAAAACTCAGAAACCTGTTTGAAACTGGTCAGGCTCTATCATTATAGAAATCAAGTGTCTTTTAATGTAGCTGAGTTTTTTATACCATTCATGAAGTATACTGAGCTTATGAAGAGGAATAAGAGCTCCCGTTATGCTATTCTGTTCATTTAGAGCTATCCAGCCACATCTTTGTTTACTTCACTCCGTATCTCTTTCTAGATGGATCATATTCCTCTTTTATGTTAACGGTTTTAGAAAACTGTTTTCTGTTCTTGCTTGAGACTGTCTTGAGATGAAGGTTCTAGATGAAGATTCCTGTAATAACCATATTTATGCCCTTCCCTTCCCTTCCCTTCCCTTCCCTTCCCTTCCCTTCCCTTCC
>NC_048896.1:79769596-79812461 GCF_011077185.1 Oxyura jamaicensis | reverse complement strand
CCCTTCCCTTCCCTTCCCTTCCCTTCCCTTCCCTTCCCTTCCCTTCCCTTCCCTTCCCTCTTATCTTATTACAAGCCACATACTTCAAACACAGAGACTGTTTATATTTTAAAAATAAAAATTATTGCAAACAATTCTTTGTCAAGCCAAAGCATCAGAAATAAAAATGGAGTTCAGATAATCTCATTAATTCAGAACCTTGCGTGTTAAAAATACCTGAACCTTTCTAAATGTAATCAGTAGTGAATATTAAAATCAATAGGTCTTGAATTAGACTTTTTCTTTCCTATTCTGATAAAGGTTTAAACAATTTATATTTAAAATATTTTGCATATCAGAGCTAGTTAAAACTGTTGAAAAAAATATAAGAGGAAAGTATGTTTTTTCAAATGCCAGCTTCTTAAATGTAGAAGAGACATAAGCAGTTTCAGATTAGCGCACAATAAAAGACAGATGTGGATCCTCAGTATACCTCTTCAGAAAAGGAGTAAAGTATTCCCACTAATTCTATTTATTTTTCTACACTGATACTAGAGACTTAACAATAATGTAAGGGTAGAATTCATTTTCCACGTTAAAGTTAGGCATGTAGACTGCCTGTGTAGTCAGCCAATACCAAACAGACTTGTGCAATAACCCTGCCTCAGTCTGGCATCACTCAGATGATAAAAACTCTCCCAGTGATCATCAAATTCAAGCTGTCTGTGTGAGATTGGTTATCTTTTGGAAAGACATTTAGTCTTGTGGAAAGGTTTTCACGTGGGAAAGAGGTCATCACTTTCCTATGTAAGCCATTACAAAGGATAAATACCGCTGGGACATTCAAAAAACCCAATGAGTCTGTTTTGAATTTGATTAACATCAACTTCCAGGATACTTTTTAATACAAGTTTACAAGAGCAAAGCTTGTTGCTGCCAGAGATCTTCTGCTGTATATTCTTGGGAGTTTTTGCAAAACTTTGAAAGTGTGAGAGGAAATAATTACATTTGTTATTAGAAAGTGCTGATGTTGGCTTTATCTAGACTGTGGAGCAAGTACTTTCTGCATTTTGGCCATGTTCAAAATTCAAATAGAAAATAAAAGTATTCAAATTGAAAATAGTTGGGTGCACAGCCAAAGAGAAACCTACAGCGTTCTTCAATAGGTTCCCTAGACTGGATCAATCAGAAGTAAGACGGCTGAATGCATTGCAAAGCACAGTTGCCCTGTGGAATGGTTGCAGTCAGTAAATTCTAGCCCTTATATTTAGTATTCACAGGGGAAGAACAGATTAAGAATGCTGGATTCTTCTATCATGAAATACTAGAGTTGTACGACAGAAAAAGCTACTGGGATGTTTACTTCTGCAAATTATCAGCTTTGTTTCCGTCAAGATGCTGATGCCTTTGTTCTCATAACTGAAGTGTTCCAGCTCATATATACTATGTACCTACCAAAACCTACTTCCCTAGAATTGGTGCCTGCTTTTCAGATTCAGTATTTCTCATGCTGTCTAGACTACAGGCAGACATATCTTTAAAGCATCTGTAAACTCAGCTATAAGTTCTCTTGCTATATCTATCTGGGGAAGACCTTGATATATCATTGTAATTGTAAAGGATTTCATACTAATCTCATTTCAAGATACATTTAATCAGTTTAATAGGATCTACAGTTTTTTATTCGTGATTGTTATTGTTTAATGTGGCCAGCAGCTAAGCCCCCACAGCCATTCGCACACTTCCCTTACCCACACTGGGATGGGGGAAAGAATCAGAAAAAAGGTAAAACTCATGGGCTGAGATAAAGACAGTTTAATGGGACAGAATGAGAAGGAAAAATAACAATCTGGGGAAAAAAATAATAATAAAAAATAACAAGTCTCTCCATGTCTCAGCATGGTTACCTTTAAACCAGGAATGTTATGTGGCTCTCTATGAATTTCACTTGTTTCTGATTTTGCTTTCTAAAAGAGCACATGAATGGCTAGAAATTTAGTCTTTAAAAATCCTATTGACTAACATTATCTACTTTCCATGTCTGCACTCTTATTGGGGGTCAAATCAGATTGGATAGTAGGTGCTGGTGATTTACCTGCATGCATGTAACTTATTTATCATTTTTATCTGAGTAAAACTTAAGAATATTTGTGACTTGATATAACAGTAAATCTACAGTTAATAGCTAAAATGTATTAATCTTGGGCAAAATATAGCCATGGGCAACCACATAGGTGGTTGGAATTCAGTAGCTAAAAAGAGGAAATCATTCTATTTGAATGCAACTAGGACACAGGGACTATTGCGTTATGTTTGTGAGCAGAGCTATTTAGAAAATTAAATGCCTCTAAATATTCATAGCATCAGATTAATATTGCATCAAAGGATGGCAGACAGTGGCTGATTTACCTAGCCAGAAATGCTACAGACATTTCCAAGGTTAAAACAAATTTAGTTATTCATTACGCATTTACTAAGTGAAAAGTATGTGACTTTGATGATAATGTAGTGCAATAAAAATGAAATTTGTGAAAGTTCCTGCCAAACGCAGTACTCTGCAGACACTATGGAACCATCAACCAAGGTAAAACAAAATAAATCAAAATCAGTTTCTTAACTTTAAGAAAAATACATTGACTTTTTGATTGTTTGTAACAATTAAATAAAGTATGAGATGCTTATAGTGCCCAGAGAGAAAACATACAATGCAACTCCTTGTTGTTCGCAGTAGTATTGTCCTCAGATGTGTCTAGATTCTCTTATCAAGCATGGAAATGACAGCTAAAAGAAAGGAAGGACTGAATGTACAAGGGAATTTTATTAGAAGTTTCATGCAACTTTTTTTTTTTTTTTTTTTTTTTTTTTTTTTACTCCCCTCCCTCCCCTCTCCGATTCCTCAGGACCCTCAAACAAGCCAATGTAACAAACTTTCAGGGTCATTAAAAGGACTGTGAAAAGTCTTGCTAAAATAAGAAGATAAACCCTGTCTAAACTTCACTGAAGTAATTGTTGATGAAGTTACAGAAACCTTGCTTTTCAAAGAAAATACTGACAAATGTATTATTACTACTACTATTATTATTATTATTCATTATTATTATTATTATTTGTGTAGGACTAGAAACAAACAGACAAGGTGAGATCAGGAGGAAATAGTTTGGGGGTTTCAGGAAAAGTGAGTTCCACACGGAAAATTGCATGGGACACATTGAAACAGGCTTATGGAATAAGGCAGAAGTAGATAGGAGTTACCTGTTAGGTGTGTGTGTATGTGGCCCCACACAGAGATGGACTTGGAAAACTGGAGTAATCATCTGGAAAGATGATTAACAAACAAGGAGTCTGGCAACGACAGGAAAAAATTGCATCTAGTGAGCACAGCAAATCAAGATGAGGGCCCTGATCCGGCAATATTATGTGCATGTTTAACTATACCTTTGGGACTTGTTGGATTTATAGGAAGTACTCACATAAATAAGGTGGACTGTCTGCTGAGTTGAGGCAAAGGGCCAAAGCATCTGTCCTCAATCTTATAATACAGTGATGCAAAATAAATTACCTGAAAAGTAATGGAACCTTTAATTCCAGTACTCTGAGCCTTTAATTCCTCAGTGTATTATATGTGGATTCATTACGGTATATGCACCGAGTCTATTTAAACAGCTAATACAGCATGTAAAATAAACTTTTCTGATGTAGGAAATACATTCTCGTCTAAGTGAAAACTGAACTCATTTTCTTTCATAATCTGGTTTATGTCTTCCACATGACCCAAATGATTAAGGCCAAGTGGTATATATTTTTCGTAGTACTTGCTGTAATAGTCATGGTTTTAGTTGGTATAAACCTTAGACGTCACTACAGATGAGGAAAAGATATTTTGTTTTTAAGCAGAAATTGTTCTTTCAAGTTAAGGCTGAAGAAACTGCATAATAATTTTTGCATGATGTTAAAAACTAATCTTGATTTCTCTTGTTGCTCTGCAGTGTTTCATACAAAAAACAATATCTACAGCTGACAATGATGTAGTTTATTATAGACTATTAGTGTAAATATGATATATAGTATCAAGTGCAAATCTACCTGAAGGTTGAGCCTTGAACAAAATATAAAGGTGATTGTAGATGAGACATCCATGGGTTACCTTCTAATTAATTATTTAGGAAGGATTCAAAACATGTTTCCTGGAAAAAAAAAGCAAAAATTGAATGTGAAGCAGATATTTCAGGTAGTTATATTAATGCATATTGTGATTTTCAATGAAAACTGAGGGCTATAAAGGTCAGAAAAATGGTCAGACATTTCGTTTTCTGGAATAGCAGCTATAAAAAGATCTTTAGCCACCTGGATATCTTAAAATGGGTTAAACTCCAAAGTTTAGCAGAAGCTGGAAAAATCAGCAGATAACTCCCAATGTGCATGCTCTTCCATTTTTGTTGAATGCAATAGAAAATTATGATCCAAAGAGAAAATGGGGAACACTAGGCTAAGATTAATAGTATTTGTTTATAATAAATCTTCCATTTTTAACAGATTTTGACAGTGTTGCTGAAAATGTAGTCTTTGATATGCAAGCTTAAATCCCTCTGACAGTGTCAGAGATACAGAGGTATATATTTCAGTTGTTGTCATGCTTTCCAGTTTCTGGACCTTCGAGGCTTCAATTTTTTGCTGGCTTCTTTATTTTTACTACTTTCTTTTAGGGTGTGTTAGGCTAGAGTTATTGCAGGTTTACTCACCTCAGTGCTCACCTCAGGTATTTGCAATCCTCGCAGATTTTTTTTTTTTTTTTTTAATTATCATCAGGTGCTGGCTCTTCTCCATCCTCTGGCACTTCAGTTATTCAAGGATACACACTCTGAGCCAGCTTAATAGTTTGCTGCTACAGCCCTATATTCCAATCTTGCAGACTTGAACTGTTTACATTCATGTTTAGCAAACACTGATGGTTAATATCTGCTCTTCTGTTATGTTAAATGGTGAGAAAATCAATGCTTTGCATTTCCCTTCTTAATTTTATCCCAAGTCCCAATAGCCCTTAATAATAGCCCTTCAAAATTGTAATTTAAAAATCATCTGGGCATTTGGGCAGAAACCCCGTATAATTCTTTCAAAACTGACGTGTCTCTACCTGGTCTAGAAACATTGATCCCACAACTGATAAAGTGATATTGGTCAATATAGAGGAAGGAGTAGGAGATAGTTCTACACAAGGATACTCCCTGTGAACATATGTTTTGAGATCTTGAGATATTTCAGATGAAATTTTAGCTTTGTGAAGATAATGGGAAAAACTGAAGATTTTGACATGTAAACAAACCCAAGGTTTTGACCAATGTCATTCACCGTGCCTCTGACAAATAAAAACTTACATCTCGGTTCCATTAATCTTGTTCTCATTTATGACTGAAAAAAGCAACACTGAGCTTTTATATGAATATTTCAAAAGTTAGGATTCTGGGCAGCCCTCACAGACCCTGAAAATTAACTTCTGAATTCCCTTAAACTTCAATACTACTGCCAAGCAGTTTAAAAACATTGTTGATACAGAGGCTTATTAATTACTAGTATAGTCTTTGTAATTGCGTAGTCTAGAAATTGATGAACAAAGTCATTTTAGAAAGCAATCAATTTGAAATCTAATTTGTTGGCGAAATGAACCATATAAACAAAATGCCACTTGCAGTTTGACTAAAATGAGATGTGCTTAACGAGCCTATCATCATCTGTGATATTCATCATGATGGGTCACAGTTACATAAAATGTTATAAATCTGAACCAATGCACATAATACTGTATTCTGGAAAGAATAAAACATAAAACAGATGGCTGCCCCATGAAATCATCCTAAAATCTTACATGTTCTACTCCTTGACTTTTGGGCGTATGTACTGAAACTGAGTAGGGGAAAAAAAAGGCAGGTGTCCTTTCTGCATTGCATTTTACCCTAGCATTCATATTGGATGTTGAGATCAAGGAGGCAGAGATGCTAGATTTGAGCAGCAAAAGACAAAGCAAAGTGATGCACAATTTATCCTTCTTCTTGCATGGGTCTAGAGCCAAACGTCTGAGGGACAAATCTTAATGCAGTGGCAGTCAATACTCATACATAAGATAAAAAATAGATGTTTTCATGCAACATGGTGGAACTTGGGGAAGCCTGAGGACTTTGGAATTAGTAGTGATGAATAAGTGTTATAAATAAAGCTATAAGTAAAAATGATGAGATGGTTGGATACAAAAAAGACAGTCAAAGGGCTAAGGGGATGACCTGCCTGATCATATGAAGTCTAGTTTCTATTTTTTCAGTGCATAGCTAACCAGACAGCATGTCTCCTCCCTCCCGACTCATGACCCTGTCTTTCTTTGAAATGTCTAAAAGATGAAATCTGGGCCTACAGCTTTCTCATTTAATATCAGATGATTGGATATTTTCCAGCAATCCCCTTTTTAGAGAATTATTTATGAAAACATATCAGGTTTTCTAGGAAAAAGGACTTTCTTAAATATGAAAATACTTCTAAGTAATGAAGGAGCAAAGCCTCAAGTACAAAGAAACTTTTAAACTTTGTATGGAGCTCCAGTGCAAGGAGCAGGTCTTACTGTTAAAAGAAAAGGGAAAATAATTAAAAAGATGGAAATAAAAAGAGGAGAGCAAATATATTTGATATACATTCATTATCTTCTATGACATTTATATATAGATGCTTACATGTATGTGATGTGTTCTTATATATATGTATGTGTAGACATGTCTGTATGTGTATAGAAATGTCACGCATCATCTATGTGTATATGTACACATTTCTTGATAGAAAGAGAGGTGAGATACCCTGCTGAAGCTGTTTACTCTGTGCTGTGGAAAGAAATACTCTCCTAGTGTACTAACTAAACAAAACATATGCAACGTTGATGAAATGCAATCTCTGGTAAAAGAAAATAAGTTTTTTAAACTTAATGTGTACAAAAGAGAAAAACAGTAATTTTTGGAGAAATTTTTATTCTTTGTTTCTCTCTCTCTCTCTCTCTCTCTCTCTCTTTCTTTATTCTGTTATAGGATTGGGAAGCAGAGGGAATCATCTTAAGTAGGAGACCTGATTGTGATCTCCCTTACAATAATATAAATTCATTGTTTTCCATTCAATTATTCCAGATTGACAGCACCACAACAGAGAGCAGAATCAATCCCCTAATCACTGAAGTGTTACCTGATGGTTTTTAAGATAAGAAGAGTCTATTGATCTTTGCTGTCAGAGGAGAGTATCTCAGAGTAGCATGTGCATATGAGTGAGAGAGATGGAATACCAAATGAATGATCAGTATGGTAAAAATCTTTTATCTAGACAAATGTTTTTTAAGAAGTCTACAAATACCAAAAAATAGGGGAAAATTTATTTTGGCTGGTATTATTCTTTTCTCCTGTCTGCACTGACAACAAACAAACAAACAAACAAACAAACCCTAGGTTTTCAGGTGCATACCAAATACTACAAATCCACTTTGTCAGGGTTTTAACATGACAAAGAAAGAACTACTGCAGTCATATTAGGTCTGACAGAAATCTGCAGGATTGATGCTGCTCTGCTTCTGATACTTGAGCTAGCCAAGAGGCCTTGGAGCTGTCTTACACTAAATGTGGCCCCATGGAATAGAAGCTGCTCAAGTCTGTCCACAGATGGATTTGATACAGGTCCTGGTGAAATTCCCAAGCACTGACAGTTGAGAAATAAGGATAATTTCAACAGATAGTCCTTAGGGCTTTGGGCAACCTAGTGAAAGCTGTCCCTACTCATGGCAGGGGTATTGGGGCTAAATGATCTTTAAGGTCCCTCCCAGCTCAAACCATTCTGTGATTCTATGATAAGACAAAAACCACATGGGGACCACAGCAGGCATTTGTAGGTGACCCATTGACACAGAATCTCCTGTCTTGTCCTTTCTGGAGGCTATTATTTTGTTTAACATCCAAGCCACACAGTCAGCCCTACCTATATAGTTGGCATGTGTTTTCAGCAAGTGCCCTGATTTGCTTAGAAAACAGTATAATGTGGAGGAGAGTTCCTGAGGAGACGTCTTCTCAAGTTTTGTAATCAATTAGGTTTTCATAGGAAAATTATCTTAGTAAATTTACTACCAATGGGCAGTTATAATGATTTTTTCAAATGTTTTCTGAACAGAAGTAAAGAAATTAAAAAAAAATATCATTATACCTTGTTAATATTCTAATGAGAGCTCCACTGACATATTACATTGTTTGTAATCAACTTATGTGTCTCTTGGCTACTTTATCTTGTAGCAGAGTATTAAAGTTAAGGTAATCATTAAATTTGCTTAGGGCTTTTGCCTCACATCTGTTGAAAGGGAGTCAGAGCCTAGGGACAATTTTGTTTTCCAAAGGAATAACAGTGAGAATGTAACACTCTGTAGTCATACTTTTTCTTTTTTTAATCTGGAGCCAAAAAAGATCCTGCCTGAAAAGCTAGGTTAACATTCCCATCTTGCACAGGGAAGTTTAAAAGTGAGTTAACAGAAATAACCTGTCTTTAAAGCTATGATCTCTTCCTATTATATCCCTAAGATCTGTATTTTCTGCAGGTGCAGCTGCAAATCCTCAAGGAAGCTGACAGGCAGCTGGAGGCTCAGCTGAAGCCCAATCATAAATAAGACAGCTTTAAATAGTCTCAGCAGCATTGTCTCTCCTGTTGTGTTTATTGCATGCTGTAAGCAGCATTGCTTGGCTAAGTCTGCAAATAATAAATGGAAAAAAATGAGAACTCAAGACAACTGCATTTCTGTATTTTATACTGAAATTAAGAAGGTTTTATAAAGGGGGTGCAGCAACAGAAGAGTAAAGCAGAACTGAACATTTAATATTTCTCAAATGACCCTAGTAAAGGGTGGCTAAATAAAGGAATTTCCTGTGTAAGAGCAGGAACTTAATTAGACTCACTGTTGCACCAAGCCTTCTTGAGCAAGTTCTATAATTTTTGAGTAATAAATATGCTGAAATGATTTCTTGCATGGGCTAGTTTGTAATTATAACAACTATGGGAATAAACAGTTCTATTTAATTTATGCCAAGGCAAGGGCATCTGTGGCAGATAGAAAGTTATCAGAAATACACTATCACCCTGCTATAGACAATTAATGCTTTTCCTAAAGTACACGAGAGCAATTTATGTGCATTAGCCCATCCTTTCCTAATTTAAGGTTTATGATCCTTGTAATATCAAGATATATGAATTTCAAGGATTATGCATGTCCTTGGATCAAATTTCTCAATAGTCAATGAAGTGTAACAATTAATTATAATAAATAATGTAAGTAGAACTCATGAAGAAAGGCTGGGTCAGTAGCTGAACAAAATGGACAAGGCTTCTACTCAACATATTTAATATGCAGAAATATAAGAACAGGGAATTTACTACTACAAAAAAAATAGGTCCATCTGGCATGAAAATGAGCAAAGGAAACATATTTTCACAGTGTCCTTCCTTAGATATTGACAAGGTCATTCAGCATGTCTGAGATAATTCTGTTCTCCGACTAGTCCCAGCTCTAACATTTCATGCATCAAATGAAGGCATAACCCTTGCTTTTCTGCTTGATAGTACTGGCAGTGAAGTGAACTTTAGCATCCATTTGCACCATGTGATCCCTGTGTGCCATGAGGTTGTTACCACAGTCATTTAGCTTAGATTAAGTACATAATGACCAGGGTTCTTGTATTAGAATGTGTGTCTTTATCATACAAGAGCAAGGCGAATTGCCCCTAATGGCAAGAAGCCACCCATCCTCTTACAATTTTTCTTTGCTTCTTGGTCCATACAGATGTCTTAAAAGGTCTTTAAAAGGCTTAAGTGACCCATCTCTACATGCTAAGAAGGTCCACAGGAATGCAGCATCACAATGGCAATAGTAACACAAACATAAAAGACAGTTCACTTCAGTATCAATACACTTAAAAGAGTGTAGAAGATATATATCCAAACTCTTAGTCATTCTCGTGTATTGCAACACATTAATGCTTCATTTACCAGTGCAAACAGATGTAATGTCTGATAGCTAGTGCTGGGAGGGAGGGTCCCTGGATGAAATCTTTACTTCAAAAAACAGTTGGCGCCTAAATGAAATATTTGTTGTTATTTTTAGTTTTCTGGTTGATCCCAGAGTTCAGTCTAGATGCTGTCCCTCCATATGGTAACCAGTAAGTTTCAAGAAAGTAAAAATCTGGATAGGAATTGAGCACACATTTTCTAGAGATCAAAAGCTGTTTCTCTAGCTTGTTACTAATCCTTCCAACCCATTTAGCCTTATGCCCCTTCGCTTTTAGAATGTAACTAGAACAGAGATACTGTCATAGCAATCAGCAACCTGAATATTTGAGATGCTAAAAATGCCTAAACCACCTGTCAATTCATCTAAATCATGGCTGTTTTCTTAATGTTTTCTATACTTTCAAGTAGTTCTATACAGTCCCAAGAAAGATGATATTCTCTACATTCTCAGTTTAACTGAGAGAGTCATGAAACACATCTTCTCACATCTTCCCAAGGGTAAGAAATTTAGAGGCAAAATCAACTAGTATTATGTGAAAAGTGTTTTGTAACTTCCCTCCTGCAAGTGCTGCACTCTGAAAAGTTCACAGCCGAAAACTCTGCAGTAAGACTAAATCTCAGGGAAGACCTTGTGCTCCAGCAGTGTCAGAGGGATTCTGATGTCACAGTGACATTTATCTCCGTTTTAATGGAGATGGTTTATTAGCCTGGGGTGCCCTGGAAAGAACACTTATTCTGGAGACAATCTTCCTGTGGAAGTGCTGTATGATGTGTGGACCTTGCATCTAGCACCTGGAGTTTGTGCATGCTAATTCTGGCTTAACTTCTGTTTTATCATCAGACACTAAAACTGGCTAAATCGTGGTTATTCTGTTGCTCCTTGCAGTATCATTTGCTTAATGGATCTTGTGCTATTCCCTGTTTTGATGCTGTCAGTATTAATGACTTAGGGAATGATGATTGTATGGAATTTTGACCTCTAGGGATGTGAAACCTGTATGACTGAAGAACATCACCACAATGTCCCTAATCCCCACACACATACATTATACTTTATGCCTTTAAAGCTGGCAGTATCATGTGTATGCATAAATGTTTTAAATATAAAGAAAATAAAACTTGGGAGTTCTGCCCAAAGACATATATTGGCCTTCTGGGACTAATATTCCAGGCTTCCTCTACAAAATAGCGGTCTATTGATCTCAAGTTCTCTCTCGAAGTCTGATTTTTCACTTGCCAAAGCAGAGCCACTGTTCTGTTTTATTTATAGGCTCCAGGGAAGGTCACAAAAATATAACTGGGGGCAGGGGGAAAGGAGGAGGGGGAAGAGATGGCAAAAAAGAAAAACCTTTCTACTTGCTAGTCACATTTTGTTAACTTTCCTCCCTGTTCAGATCCAAATCAGTGTCAGCATTTGTTTACTGAAAATGCAAGCAACAAATTGCTGTGCTTTGAATTCTTGATTTCAAAGTAAGATTTCTGGGTATTTTATGTAAACACACACATAGATATGATACTTCCTAAATGCAAAACATGAAACCAAATTTCCAGACGGTGTTTGTGTAGATGAAAGAGTAGCTGAAAATGACCTGAACTTAAACTTTTCAAATCTGTGACTTTGTTATGAACAAAACAAAAATATGCCAGCTTATATTTGTGAGGTATATGTCTAAGGAAATCTAGCTTCATAGCCTTTAGTTCATAGCCAACTTATTCTTTAGCTGCTGCTTAAGAGTATTCTGCACTCGTGGAATATTTGTGAATTGGATAAATTAATTCCTTTGAGGCCCTTTCAGAATATTCATTATACTGTGGCACACAAATTTTGTACTGACTTTTAAGTAGAAATGTGCTCCCTAAAATAGTATAGCAAGAGAAAATAAGTGGTCACTGGTTAAGTAGTGTACTGTATTCCTTGAAATACTTCATGCTTTGGGATCTGTTTTGAAAGGTTATAAAAAGAGCATTCGGCATTCTAAAGAGAAGTGTTCAAATTTTGCACACATTGTTTTCACATTTTGTGTATGCACACACAAACACACATCTGCATCTACATACATATATATACATACATGCACATATATAAAAATTTGCTCAAGCCCAATAAGTGACTCAGTAGCAAAGCCAGGAAAAGAATGGAGGTCTCCTAATTTTAATGCCACTTCTCTCCTCATTGAGCAACATAATAACGTGTGGCTTAGCTTCAATTTTTGATATTAAGCAGACAGCATTGAACAAGATTACTCAGTCTAAATTAGATCTGATTCCCTAACATGTCCTGTCATTAAATACTATTGCATAAATAGCCAGTTGCACTTAGACCACAAAGATGATTCAAACATTTAATGTACAGACATTAAATGCTCATGAACTTTTCATAATGGTGAGAAGAGACGAGTCTTCTACTAAAAAATTTATCATAGTAAAGAGGTGATTCTTTTTACTGGTTTTCTTAATCATTTCTATTTCAGGATATATTTCTGGCTTGATTTAATACAAGACAAAATGTAGATTCACTGTTTTAGCTCATAGATTCTGTTAGCCACCTATTTTCTTTCAAAACATGTTCCAAGGTTTCTGAAGTGGTTTAGCTGATGTACCTATACTGTTATTGTGAAATCTGTTCTTCACCCCACTGCAGCATCTAAAGCATGTAAGTGAATACATTTACTCTAATAGGCACATTTAGCAGATAATAGGCTTGACATGGTGTCCTGAAGTAGAAGATGTTCAGAGTTAGTTATTCAACAACATGACCAAATAAGACAAAATTGGAAAGCAGCATTTTATCCCTGTTAAGCATGCATTCATAATTTAGCTTGTTTTTGGTACAAGCACTAATGCTAGTCTTTAATTATCTGACATGGTAAGAATACTTAGTCTCTGAATTGCTCTGTGTATGTCTTACAGCTAACCTCGAAGTTAGGTTATTTGGAATTTTTAATAATACTTCTGTGTAAATACTAATAAATTGATTTCCCACAAAGTAAATATTTTATTACTGTTTCTTTATCAAACAGTTTTCACTAACATGTAAACAAGTGAAATTTTGCTTTTCCCAGTTTATTTTTTGAGTTAAGGTTACATGTAGAAATTTCTTCTACTTTCTTCTACTTCTTCTACTTCTACTTCATTCAATGCCGGTATAGGCTTTTACATTGAATGGTGTGTCTATCCACAAACTGAATTGGTGAGAAATTCATTACGATCTGTAAAAAACTATAGCATTCTGTAATCTGTAAGCTTGTTATTTCAGTATTTGTCTTAATATCCAGTTGAAATAATAATTTGGCTAAATTCTTTGTCTCTCTTAAATAGGATTTTGTTTATAAATAAGTCTGGATGTTGTCCTTGTCCTAGGCATGTAGTAATTACAGCATGTGCAGAAGAACTAGATTTGCTTATTTGCAGCTAGCATGAGTGATGATGGCAGAATAGCTACACAGATATTGAATAATTACCCAGGGGTCGTGGCAGGATTGTGCAGGCTTTTTTGAAACCTATGCCACTTTGTTATTATGATGCTATTATCACAGTTAAGCAGTCATAGCATATGGCAGCAAAGCAGATTTTCTCTATGTGTATATGAGTATGGGCATGCAGACCCAAATCTAGTAGATTATATCCATTTATTGAGAAAAAAGTGTTGCTTTTTTAATGTTTTCAGCTTCTTTTCACAGATATATAAGAAAATGAAATTAAGTCTATCTAGGCTTTCTTTTCAGTTTTGTTTCTTGTCAGCTTAAAGCATAGGACAAATTCTCCCTTTAACAATTTTATTCAAGGTGTTGGGAAAACAATGCGAATATAAAGATTCAAGACATCTTCTACATAACAAAAAATTTATTATTTTGCTTGATATATGAGGAGATAGGAACACCAAGGGATTGGCTGACAGAAGTGGGGTTTGAAGGGTTAAAATAGCAGTGCTGAACATGAAGTGACCGTTTTTCAGATGAATAGTTGGGATACAAGAATAACAAGAATTGTTTTGCTCTCTGGTGTAGGGTTCGTTTGGAGATAGATAGTGAAGCTAATGTGGAGGGGTATAAGAAGTTGAATTATGAGATGAGAACTGAAAGGATTTCTTTCATCACCTTCCTGAACCAAATTCCCATTCCTTTTCTGTTCCTCCTTTTAGTATATAAACTAAATTATGTTAAAGAAAGGAATGAACGTACCATCTATCTCCTGGCTTCCTTTTTATCTTTTATTTATATAGTTAGTATTATGATAGTATTTCCTAGCTCAAGCCCTTTGCTGTTATTTTTATTTGGGCTCTGTGGCTTTTCATGTTTTAAAGGCTTTTATTCCAGTCACTTTGAATTTTCTTCCCAAGTTTTCCATTAAAACCTTCCTGAGTAGGTTTGTTTCTTTGTCCTTTTTCCTCACAGTGCTCCTTAATTGTCCTTTGGTTCTCTCCTTCAGCTTAGCTATGATTGTTCATTCCTCATCCACCCACTTACTTGCTTTAATTTTCTCCTCATGCTAACAATCGCCCACATACATGGTTTTCTTTCATTCACCATCCTGTCTCTTTCCTGCTTGACTCAGTCACCCACTAATTCATGCCTTATTCTGCCTCACACTTGCAGTTGCTCATTCAGTCCAATTTAGGAATCTGGGGGAAATGCAAATTAGAGGAAATGTAAAAAAGAAAACATAAAGAGCGAGAAGAAAGACACGGGCTGTGAAAAGGGTGGAAGTGAACTCCTGAAAAAAAGGTGGTCAAAAGAGACAGAAGAGGAAATCTGCCAGAGTGAGAAATTCTTGGGGCATCAGTGAAGCAGCTACCATTGCAGCGAGTGTGTGTTGGGGAGCAGACAGTAGAAAGGAGAGTTTGGGGAAGTAGATGGGATGGAAAACTGCTGTTCCAAAGGACTTCAGTTTTCTCTGGGCTGAGCTTAATGTGTGAACTCTGTGTGGGTGAGCAAGTTCAAAAGACTTTCTTTTAAGGGTGATGACTGACTTCTAGCTTTTTGCATCAGAACTTTAAGTGGTGATTTGTAAAAACTTTCACAAGACTATTGTGGTGAACACAAGAGTCACCAGGTGTTGCTGTTCATACAGATCATATTTATGATCATAAATTCTCTTGGAGCACTAGTGAAATGTACTTTGCTATATCACAACAGTGATTGATAATTCCCATTTCTTACAGTAATTTTAACGTGTAGAGTGTCATCATCATCTCTTATTGTTTTCTGAAAATACTTGTGGAGGAATAGGGCTTGATATTCTGCATCTTGTGTGCTAGCGAATTATATGTAATTGCCAAATATACATAAAAACAGGGATGTTTCTGAGGACACAGAAAAGTGCACTGAAATACTTTAAAGTAGTAAACATTAAATACAGAAAACTTACATAAATTATTTAAATGTGTAGAATTAATAGGAAAGAATGATAAAGTTCCCTTTAAACTACAGGTAAACTGCTGTGCAAAACTTAGCTGAAGGGCATTAGTATGACTTGGTTGTATTTCAAATTTATCAAGTTATTCTACAGTTGTTAAAGCATAAGTTTATTTTTAAGTGTCTGCAATAACGATATGTATTTATATTTCACGTTAATTTGCTGCAGGACAGTACTGTAGGTAAAACTACGACCACGAGATGGCAGAATTCCCATTCAAACCTGAAAAGTTTTTAACGGTTCTGCAGATAGTAAAAAAACTTACCCTAAACTTTGTTTATTTCCACAGCTATAATATGACTCTTCGGATCCAAATTTCCTTTTAATTTTACAAAACACAGGATTTATGAGAAGGCTGTATTTGCTCTTCGACTGCATTGTGTATTTCTGAGCCATTCTACCCTCCATCACTGCTAATACTATCATTTATTTATTTATTTATTTATTTTCTGACAGATGTATTAACCTTTTGGAAATGCTGTTTGGAAACATAAATGTATTTAGCCCATGTTGTTTTAGTTTATGGAGGAATATGGAGAAAACATATCATTTCTCTGAATTTTTCACAAAATATTAATCAAAAGGTTTCCCATGGATGCTGTCCTGCAGACAGTTTGATCAGTATTAATGAATTTCCATTCTCACATGCTACTGGCCTTTTCATTCTGTACAGTGAAGAATCCAAGATAATTTTCTTTGACGCTTTTCAAAACATCTTCTTTATTAGAGCATATTTCATCTAGATGGAATTTTAAAAAAGCTTGGTGTCAGCTGACCTCTGTAAGGGGAAGCAAGGTTGGCAAGTCCAAAGATTTTGGGATGGGAAACAATATTGTATGTTTTCATTATAATTCATTTTATTGGCTTGTGGAAATATGCAGAAATCTCAGTTTTCACTAAAAATATTTTTTCAGCCCTGAAGACTATGGGGGAAAACACTTGGAAAAAAGATTGCTAAGTGATCTAAAACACAAAACAGAAAGCTCCACATATTTATCATTAAAAAAAAAAAAAAAAATTTATTTTAAAGACAGACTTTTTTTTTTTTTGTGGCTTGACTCATGAGCTTTAAATTTCTTTTTAATGTTACAGTTTAAAAGTGTTACTGACATCAATGAGAATTTTATTATTGACATCCAATGAATGTAGGCTAAAGCTGAGTTTTTCTGAAAAAATGCATGTACGTGTTAAGAACAAACACGATTCTTCTTGCCTTTTATTTGACTTAATAAATAACAAGTACTGATATGTTGATTATAGGTAGAAAAAAATATTTTCCTTTTGAATTCAGGGTGTATATTTCTTCTTGCAAGGAGGAAACAGTCTCAGTTATACAACGGTCAATATTGATAAAATGACTGAAAATTCATTGTCTGGGGGTTCTAAAACAGTTAACTTTAAGAATTTACACTAATTCTTTAACTTATAAAATGACGATGTTGGTGTCCAGGTGTTTTTAAATGGCAGAAAACCATACAATCCTAATTGTGCAAATATCAAGATGAATATTAAGTTTTCTGAGCAGTGCCTCACTTGTCTCTAGTATCATCTATACCATGCAAAAACATCTCATAATCCAAGAAAATTCCTTGGCTAATATCTTGATTTAACATGTTAATGTATCAGGGGTGCATGATTATTGCATAATCGCACTGCATTTTAAAGAATCGCAGAGCTACTTGCCAGGTTGATTAGCATAAATGACACACCAACACTTTTATAAAGACAAATTCCACAGTGCAAGCTATTCAGAGTGAATATAATGTCCTTTGATGTACTATAGAATAACTCAATTGGGTTAATATTTTTAATAAAGTGGGTTGGATGTTAGGAAACTGATATCCATATTTTGCCTTTGTCTTTTTCAGGCCATTTTATTTTATGCTTCTTATGTGCAATACTTGATGCATTGAGGAAACTAGTAAAAGAGACCCAGTAACAACCAGTGCATTAATACCACCTTCATCATTTTGACCCAGCATATATACATGGAAAGTACCTGAACTGTACTAAAATCCAAGCTCAGACTATGATCACAGACAATGGTAATGGACTGAAAACCTCACTAAACAAGTGTTTTCATTTTGTCATATTAGATCTTCATGTGTAAGACAAAACAACAGCTGAGTTCTCTCCCAGCCACTTCTGAGTAATCTTTTGTTGTACTCACATTATAATATCATCATTAGTTTCAGGTACTTGCCAGTGACAATGCTAATTCCTCTATCAGTACATCAGTGCCAGTGTTTATCACAGTAGTATCTAATATACTATTTTTATTTTATTATTTTTTATTTTTTTTATTTTTTTATAGCACAAAGAGTGCAAATAAATTAGTTTTCCCAGGCAGGTCTCTTAAGAGAACCCAATATTTTGCAATCAGAGCAACAAACTCGTTGGGTTGTGACTGATGAATTCATCATCATAATTTTTCACAGTTTTTAAAACCGGTATGGCTGGAATATTTTAGTGTGGGAATTTCTGTAACTGATGTACATTAAAAATCTTCAGTAGACTAGGAACTCATCTTCAACCTTCAAGGAAATAGTTCTGCATAATAGGGTTTAAAAATGTGGTCTTTTGTTGTCTGTTTCTTTCAATTACAGAAATAGGTAACTAGATTCAGTGACACTCATAGATATTCACATATACCTCTGTACATGTTTAGGTACATTACAGGCTACCTTTGAATTGTGGTTTTCCTCACAGTAATTCTCATGATTTCCAATCAGATCATAATCAGAATACAAGAAAATGACTGGTAGAGGTGCACAAACATCCTTATAATCATTTTAAGTGTTGATAATTTAAATTAGTGTCTGTTTTTTTAACGTGTATTCAACATTTTTAATCCAAAGATTTTTAATCCAAAATATGGTTAGTCAGAAAAATGAGCTGATTTGAGATGTTAACTAGGTAATTATTAAGGTAACTAATGGTACGGACAACTGCTTCAAAAGGATACTACTTCTTGATTCAGGTATCAGATGAAGATTAAGTTGCACTTTATTTAATTTGACATGTGGAAATCAGAAGTTTATGAGCCCATGTACATCGTTCTTGTTGTTAACCTATCAAGGTTAGGTTTGCTTCTGCTCTCTCAGTGGAAGAAATACTTATGTAGTGTCTTCTTTCTGGTAACACTAAAAATCTCAGGAATGCTTCAAAGATTAATCTTACTCCATTAAAATTCATGATTTGAAACTTTATAGTTTTATTTCCAAAAGCTTGACTAGAAGAATAACTAGAGTATGAACATGATAGCTAAGATGAAATGTGATTCTTTGTGACATCAGTTGCTGCACTTCTACCAAAGTAAGCAAGGATAAGAAAAAGATTTGACTAGCTAACTGACAATAGGTATGAAGACATCTGCATTGCTTCTTTCAAAATCTAGGCAGAAGAAGATACAGGAAAATCAAGGACAAAAACTTTAGCATACAAGTGGAGCCATTCCAGAACAGACTAACAGCTTTCTTATGGTATTATTTCATCTGACAATGGCCTTTACCAGATGCTTTGCAGGAAAGTGCAAGAAACCCTGCAGTGAGCACTTATGAAATATTCTGCCCGTAGAGGAAATTTCTTGTTAATCTCTGTCAGTGATGATTGGTTTATATCCTACAGCATGATAGCTTGAAGGTTAAGTGTAAAATAAGTTTAGGACTAGTACAACTCATATTGCTGTAAAAGAAGCGCTTTTTTTTTCCCGATTTACTTTAGTTTTATAATGTGATAACAGGCACTGGCCAAATGATGTTAAGCAAATGCCTTAGAATGTTTTGGCATTTATTGTAGAGGCTGGATAATGAAGGAGATCTGGGATAAAAACCAAAGATTAAATCTGTGTGATTTACAAATAATTTGTGAAAACAAATCTACTACTCTCCACTATTTTACATACATTGCAATGGTAATATGGAAAATCTTATCTAATTTTGCTAGAAGATTTTATAGTGTGTCTTCAGATGATACTTAGGTAGGAGAAGTTTCTGAAGCTTTAATAAATGTATTTTTTTTTTGTCAAAAATATTATAATTGTGTGTTTTGCATAGAAAGTGCTCGTTTTCATCACATTTTTTCACTATTCCTTCCAGTCATGGAATGTTATATGGGCAAGGACTGAATTTTCTTGCTTAAAAAGAATAGAGAAAAGAAAGAAACTTCAAGCTTTCTTTCCAAATATGATGGGGTGCAAAAAAACATATATCCAAATGTCTTCCTCTTGATTTAAAATGTAGTTTAATATGTAGTTTAATAGCAAACAAATGATACCCTTTTATTTTTGAATAATTCATAGGCTTTTGTGCTTTTTTTTTTTTTTTTGTCTGACTTTGTGGTTAAAAAAAATTGCTACTTGATAATTTGGGCTGTCTATTTTAAAATGATCATGATCAGATCTCTTCTAGATCTAGCTGTGCTGAATGAGGATGTTACTACGCTCAGCTCCCTAAACCTGTAATCTGCTAGCTGGAAGTTGCCATTCAAACAGCTGTGCTGGACAAAGAGCTGTGCTTTATCCATTTCAGGCAAAGTCAGTTCTCTTTTCAGACTGCTTCCATCAGCTGATTAATACTACCACGATTCCATATGGAGTTCTCATATGACCTGTTCTGCCAAGAAGCTGCAGAACAGGCAGCCCCTTGGGAACAGACAGGAAGAAACTCTTGGGGTTGTTAATGCCTTCATTTGTCATTACTCTTTGCTAGATGAATATTTATCTATGAATATTGCCAATGAACTTTGCTGTTATTATGCTTGTGTTTTTGTGCACTGCTTGTGAACTTTTCATCTCCTTGCTAGCCTAGCTATCTTAACCTTCCTGGATATCTTGAACTTAACACACTGTTGTGTAGTTCAAGCTCTGTATATCCTCACTGTCGGTTTCAGCCTAAAAACTGCTCTGTATATGAAAGGAGAACAAGAGGTAAGCAAAACAGCTAATAAATCAAAAAATTCAAAATTATTCATGAAATTATTCAGGCAAAATAAGCATTACAGGCATTATTCTTTCGACTCACTTTAGATTTAGGCTTTCTCTGAAATGTCATAAGAATATACAGGACATAGAACGGGTAGCAAAATGTCCTCAGTATTTTAAGTTATAGAGGTTTTTTGTTTGTTTGTTTTCTCTGCTTTCTAATACCTTATATTATATCTCTGAAAGGATTGTAGAAGAAAATTCAAGTTAGATAAAACAAAGTTTGTTGCCTTACAACATTAAACCATTTCTGCAAGGATAGTCAGTGTTCAGTAAGACTTCCCAGAAATTTTGCAATATGCAGTAATCATGCTGCAGGTTATCTGTAGATATATCTGTTGGAAAACCAGTTATCCAAGTACCCAAAAGCACTTCTTGAAAGACTGATGTACACGTGGCCTGTAAAACACTTATATTTATTCCCATGTAATGGAAGTGACCGGAAAGTAGAAATTCTAAGTGAGAAATAGACATCAAGTGGCAGTTGATGTTCCCCCATGTCTGGTGTTCTAAGGGGAATTTGGTAGCTGAAGATAGGCTGACACTGGTGTGGTCTGTATCTGGTATTAATCTGCTCCTGTTCCAAGAAAATTCTGACTTTATTTTGCAGATCGAATAAAATCTTATATTGAATATAGCTCACATGCCCCCTTGACAGAAAGCAGGGAGTGCTCTCTAGAAAGATAACATCTCGTCAAGATTGAAGTGTTCTTCCTGGAATATCTGACCTGTTGTAAGACATAGTATTTATTAAGACTTAAGCACGATAAAGTTGAAATGACATTCCAATATACTTTACCTTTACCTTTTTTTTTTTTTTAGAGTTTAGTAGTTCTGTATTCTATACTGAAAAAAAACTTGGAATACGTAGAATAATTTAGCATGCATTCATTGGAGGCATGCCAATTACTATCTGCTAAAGTTCTGCTCCTGCTTTCATTATGATAACATAAGGCTAGATGAAATGAGATTTTTGCCTTTATCCTGCTAATGGCATTTAATATATCTTGACCAGACCATTTGCAGTATCTGCATCTGTCTTTAGAGTTTAGGGAAAGTCATCAGAAACAGCGACTGGAGAGAAATTCATGACTAGATAGGCCTGGCTGCCAGCAGACCTTTCTTGTTGATCAGAAAAATCATTTACTGTCACTCAGGTGTAGAGAAATTTCATTTCTAAGTGGATTTACAGTTTTAGCAGGGCAAAGTTAGTGCCCCTAAGTAGAAGAAATTTGTCTATAATATGGTATGATCTAGACTTTCTTCCTGGATTTTATTGCCATAGTAGAAGCTGCTCTGAATCAATTTCTAGCATACACACATTTTGTAAACTGATATCTCTCTCCTTTGGAACCCTTGCAAAGGGTAATATCAATCAGTATAGGTTGTGACTGTTCTGGTCCAGGGTATAGGGTTTGTTTTAAATATGGAAAGCATAATTTTGTTAATTTTGTTTTGTCTTTACCAGTATAATTAGAAACTGATAGCAAAGATGACAGTGGTCTTTACTCCTGTGCCATTTATATACATATAGAATCATAAAATCATACAATGGCTTGGGTTGGAAGAAACCTTAAAGATCATCTAGCTCCAGTTCCCCTACCATGGGCAGGGACACCTTCCATTAGACCAGGTTTCTCAAAGCCCCATCCAACCTGGCCTTGAACACCTCCAGGGACAAGGCATCCACAGCTTCTCTGGGCAACCTGTGCCAGTGCCTCACCGCCCTCTGACTGAGGAATTTCCTTCTAACAGCTAATCTAAATCTCTCCTCTTATAACTCAAAACCATTCCTCCCTGTCTTATCACTGTCTGCTCATGTAACAAAGTCATCCTCCATCTTTCTTTTAATCCCCCTTAAGTACTGAGAGGCTGCAATGAGGTCTCTCTGGAGCCTTCTCTTCTCCAGGCTGAACACCCCTAGCTCTCTCAGTCTTTCTGTATAGGAGAGGTGCTCCAGCCCTCTGATTGTTTTTGTGACCTTCCTCTGGACCCTCTCTAACAGGTTCCTGTCCTTCTTGTGCTGGGGCCCCCAGATGTGGCTGCAGCACTCCAAGTGGGGCCTCACAAGGGCAGAGCAGAGGGGGACAATCCCCTCCCTCACCCTGCTTGCCACTCCTCTGTTGATGTAGCCCAGGATGCAGTTGGCCTTCTGGGCTGCAAGCACGCGCTGCTGACTCATGTCCAGTTTTTTGTCCACCAAAACCCCCAAAGTCCTTCTCTGCAGGGCTGCTCTCAAAGAGTTCTCCCAGTTTGTGCTCATGGCTGGGATTGTGCCAACCCAGGTGCAGCACCTTGCACTCAGACTTGTTGAACATCATTAGGTTCACATGTGCCCGATTCTCAAGCTTGTCCAGGTCCCTTTGGGTGGCATCCCTTCCTTCTGCTGCATTGACTGCTCCACTCAGCTTGGTGTCACCTGCAAACTTGATGATGGTGCACTCAGTCCCATTGGTAATGATATTAAAAAGCACTAGTCCCAAAATGGACCCCTGAGGAACACCACTCATCACCAGCCTCCTGAGCAATTTTATTGCTTAAGATACAGCTGTTTTAGAGGGCACAGACTCTGCATTATTAGTTCTTATTCCCTCCATTTAGCAGCAGAGAATCTCTGAAATTAAAAGACCACCTATATGTCTCTTTGTCCCCAGTGCCTGAATTCCAGGAAATTATTAACTGTCATAGATAACATTTTATTTCTAGAATAATCAATTAAAGCAAGAAAATGGAGTTGAGACTATAAATAAATAAAACCCAGCATTTTAGAAAGTCTTAGCAACTTAGATTTGTACCAGAGATGGTTTTCAGATCAGCATAGATAACAATGCAGAGAGAGCTGCAATGTGCTCTTTGTCTGTATTGCTAAATAAGCAAAGTCTGCAGAGTCACTGTGTGCAGTAGTATAGATGGGATTTCTTGAAATAATTTGCTCAAGAACAAACCAGATAAGCAATCAGAGTTCTATTTCTAGTCAGTGCCTCAGTGGTGTTTGGGATAGCAGCTTCTTTGTTGGGCTTGTATTGATTCAGGAGCTCTGGTGTGCTACTTCATCAAGACATTATATCCTTCTGAGAAGAAACAGCCTCAAAGCATCTGGGTAACAATACTTGTATTAATCATGTGATTGGATATGAAAGGATGAATTTTAACATGTATTGTGGGACTATTAACAGTGAGTTACATCTTCTCTATGTGCAAATGGTATAATTACACAACTGTGAAATTGTGTAATTACACAATGGTATATGGTATAATATGGTATAAAATGGTATAATTACACAAATGTGAAATATTCCTGATTTATATCAACTGAAGATGGGCCAATGCGATGTAATGGCTCTCTGGTATAAGATGGCTTTGGTCTAACACCTGAGAAAGCCTTAGGAGTCATATTATTTCACCATGTTTGTTGCTAAACTAGTAAAACTAGTAAATTGTTTTGAAATTGATATTAAAAATTTGCATATTTTGAAAAATGTGCAAATTAACTGGAAATTTCATTAACTTAGTACTTTCCTGGGAAATCTGTGGAAGCCTGACAATACCAGGTCTTATTAGCTGCTTTTTTTAAATAGCAACCTTAGGGTTTTAGAGCTTTATTTATTTATTTTAATGCCAAAATGACCATTCATTGAGCTCAAGAGAGAAATATTTAATAAAGTCCTAATAAGACCCAACTCTTACTGAAAGTGAAAGTCCACTCAGAAAGCATGTGAATACAGTATTCTTGAGAGTTCCTCATGAGTTGTGAGCTGCTCCCTTGGAGGAGATGTCTTTATTGAAAACTGAGTTTATTTACTGGAGTTCCCAGACTGATATAGCAGCTTCATTGTAAAACAAGGGGATGGTATATTGGGATGCATGTGTAAACTGATTGGAGAAAAATGCAGGTTACAGACTACCAGGACAATAATGTGTATTTAGTACTTATCATTAGATAAAGCTGTCTTGAGACTGCCAGAGATGATAGTGGTGTTTCCTACAAATTAGGATAGAAATTTGATTTGGGTAAAAGAAAACTTAATGAAGCATCCATAGGGAAAAGTACATTTCCAGAATAATCATTGGTCTTATTTTAGTAGGTTAACTTCTTACCAGTTTTTATCTCAAAAATCAAAGACAACCACCGAGTGAAATGAAGTGATGAGTAAATATAAGAATATATACAAGGATTCAAGTAGATTGGTATTCTGGTAAGGGTCAGTGGCTGAGGCTTTGGGACAAAATAGCGGAACAGGGCAAGTATATAGCAAATTTTTTTCTAGCTTGTGTCAAACCCTAGCTCAGGGACATTGTGAGTGGGAAACAATATATATATATACACATTATATATATATATTTTGGTGTGTGTGTCATAATAGCCTTTGATGAATTTTTTTCTTCCATAAGATTTTCTAATTGCTTGTTAAGCCCACCTAAGCTTTTGACATCTCCAACATCCTGTAGTTATGAGTTCTACAGTTTAATTATGTGCTTTGTGAAAAGTGTTTCCTTTTGTTTGCTTTAAGTGTGCCACTTGATAACCAAGTCCCCTAAGTTCATTTATGGTGAGTCAAGTTTTTATAGGATTTCATCATATTAATTTCATGGTTGTTTCTTTTCTACATACCTGGTCTTTTTCATCCCTCTCAATTAAACAAGAATATTTTATCATCCGATGTATACATTTCTGTAAATTCTCTAGTTCTCTAGAGTCCATTTTCAGATCTGGGAAAGCAGAACTACATTCAATATATGATATACTTTATTCTGTATTCCTTACAATATCCACCATTCTGCTGTTTTTATGACCTCATGTGAATGTGAACTGAAACTTATTTAGACATGTTCATAAAACTGTTTTGAGTGGACATAGATAATTTAGAGTCATAGTAATAGTTGTTTTGTATTATGGCTGTTGATATTTGTTTGATATTTTCTTGTCTAGATGCTCATTATTATGATAACCTTCTGTAGCTTCTTGCAGCTAGCTTTTGTTTTCACAATGCTAAATAATTTAGCAATGTCAGTAAAATTTGTAATCGGTGTTCATCAGCATCCCCAGATCATGCGTATAATTTCTGAGTAGCAGAGATATCCACATCCTCATTGGGCTTCATTGGAAAATTCCCTTCACTGAAGAAAAAGTTTTTATTATTATTCATTGTTTCCTATGCCTTAACATATCCATAATCTTTGGGAATATTTTTTCTGTTATTCCAAGTAATTTACTGTCTTTAAGAGATTTCGGTGGTGAACTTTGTAAAAAGCATTTTGAAAATTCATGTATGTTATGTCAGCTCCTACACTACTATGCTCTGGAATTTTTCAGAGAACTCTAATTTCTGGGGCACAACTATCTACTACAGAAGCTGACTCAACTTTTCCTATTATATCATATATATCAATATGTCTAACTTTATTTATTTATTTATAAATTTAGTTTCCATCTTTTTTTTTCTGATAGAGAAGTCAGATTTAGTCATATTTTATTCCATTCTGGTTATGAAGCATGTCAGAATTGGCCTACTTTGTTGCTATCAATTCTCTCAGCACTGAGACTGCTTTCAGTAGTATTAATCATTTGGCAATTTCATATTTGTCTTACTTTGACTCATAGGTGAATATAATTTCATTGTGTTGATTTGTTACTATTCATTTTATTAATTCTAAGATTTGATTGTTCTAAGATTTTTTTTGGCTGAGAGACCAATTGCTGACAATTCCTACAATTCTCCATCTATAAAAATGATTCCTCTGTGGAAACCAATCTAATCTCATCAGTAGAAAACACCAATACAAAGAATTAATTATTCAGCTTTGGCCTTAATTTCTGTTGTGGTTCCTCAGTCATCCATATGTTCTAGAGAGTCTTTGGCAGACTGCCTGCTTTTGATGCTGAAAAGATGTTATTACGATGTTTTAATGTCTTTATAAAATGTTCCTTAAAATATTTTTAGTTGCTTTTAGGGCATTGTATCTCATTTTCTAGACTTATACATTTCTTCTATTTTGCATATTTGCAGAAAAAAAAAAATAATCTCTTTCCTTGTCCTGCAGGCCATCTGTAGGAAAGGTTATCATTAACATGAGCAAGCCAACTCATGTGTGTACATGTACATGCTTTTCTCCTCATGATGCATTGGAAGCAAGGATGGATTTGGTGGACAATGGACTGGGTTATTTGCTGTGCAAATGAGAAGCAGAGGGAAAAGAAAAAAGGGAGGTGCAAGTCCCATTTGCTCTGGCCAGCCCTATCAGGGCTATTACTGTCAGCCTGAATAAAAAGTTCTCCACCTTTCGAGTGTCTATTTTGGTAGCTACCCTGAGCAAAGTATCTTCTGTATATTCAAATTGTTGAAACTTCCTTGCGTGGGGCATTTATTCCTTTTCTATTCCATCTTATCTGCGTATGTCAAATGAATTTCAAATTCTTGCCTTCCTGTTCATAAATATATCTTCAGAGTCTGACATTTTCCAGCAGAATACCTTCTATTCACTTAAGGGAATACCAATTTTTTATCGGTTCAAAAGATGAAGTGGGATTTCTGGTGCTTTCATCATGGCCATGTGACATTTAACTGCACAGAGAATCCAGAAACCTGAAATAACATGTCAGAAGCCCACTATGGTAAAGTCAATACAGCTTTTGAGACTGCAGCATTTGTAACATGTTTTTCCAAAATCAGAAGTTTAGTTTTTAAGATGGGAATAGGGTACGTTCTGCTTCTTTCTAGTTCTTTCTCCACCCACTGTGAAAAATGAGAGGGCATTTTCAGTCTTCTAACATAAATATATTGGAGGACTTCAAAAGGAAATGGATTTTGAGCTTAAATTCAGGTGATAAAGAACCCAAAAACATTTCTAATGATAAGCTACTTTGGACACATTTCAGGTCCCTCCCATTTTATTTCCAATCTGCTGAACCTACTTGTGTTACTTCATTCCCAAAGAGGAAGATATACAGCGATGGTGATGCTTAAATCAAACAACAGATTAAGCAACATTAATATTTTTCATTATACCACTAATTGCCAATAAGAGTTGGAAGCATTTGTATCAGTCATTGCATTGTCATATCTGTCCATTGCAGTTATGGAATCTAGAGTAATTTAATTCAGTTAGGAGAAAAGTGAGAAGTTTTTGGATAGCCAGAAATATTTTCTGTGCTTACAAATCAATAAAAATGCATAAACACAGCACAGAGAAGATCTGAGTTGTTATTGACCTAACAGTAATGCAGTTCTATGCAAGTCCTTTGATCCAAACTCTTACCCTCGCTGAAGCGTGACCTGGATTTATTTTTCTAGGCCTTAAAACTCTAGCTTTAAAGCTGACCCTACAGTTCTTCTTTATGTAGAAGACAGTTTTCCCCTATTCAGAGGAAGATACAGGGCTAAACATGAAAGAGGAGTTAATACTTTGGTATCTCCTGGTAGAGAGCTGCAATGCATTTCTTACCACCATATCCAATTTATCCCATATCTTTACAAGTTAAAACACTGTAGAAGAGGATGAATTTCAGGGAGGATTTACTTGAAAGTCTGAACTGGTTAGCAAAAGAGATAGTTGTTTTTAAATTTTGTGCTTTCCTTCAACTTTCCAAAAAGGTTTCACTGAAGAGCTTTATACAATTAGAATACTTCACTGATATATTCAATGTTTTTTTTTCCCTGTGTAGCCCTTCATGAGCGACCTTTCCTCCAGATTGCCAAGAGCTTATCATATTCCAATGTATCCTGCTAATATTCTTTCTTATGGAGCTTCCTTGGGATCTGGGAGAACCTCCTTCATATAGTATTTATCCTTCACTTGTCTCATTAGCAAGCATTTTGCTGTTGAGAATAATCAGTAGCAGAGATGTTGGAGTAGGACTAATGCTGGTGGTATGTTTAAAATATCAACACAGAGGTTTCTAATCTGCCTAGAAAGCTGAGCTCTTTACATAGAGTTTCACGGTCAGCGGAAAAATTGAGAAGTTCTAATTGGAACACTGATAGTACATATATGTTCTTTACTGTAATAGCAGTCTTAGTGATGCCTTCTTTTGGTATTCATTTCAGTATGATATCCAAGTTCTCAGATATCACTGAAAACAGTATACAAGATACTATTTTACCCAAAGAACCATGTAAACATACTCTCTTCCAATATTATTTGGAGATTATGTACATACGCATGGAGTTCACTCTTTCTTTGTGGGAGGATAAATTGAAATGGATGGAGTGTGAGCATTATTTTATCAATTTCTAATCCCTTGCCAGCCTTCTCTTCAGACTCCTGCAGGTTTTCTCACTACCATGAATCTTGTCTCACTATTAGAATTTGACTTTACATTTTGGCTTATAGTATGTTAAAGTTGATTCTCCAGGAAGCTGAGGTTTTCAAAAATGTCTTTACGCCACTTTCCACAGTGAGGTGACTGAGAAGAAAAGATCCATGGCTATTTATGATATGTGTGAAAGGTCTTGAGGGCAATCACTTGATCTTTCATATTTTCTGTAGTTTTTAGATCTTCAGAAATGAAAGCAGGAGAGCTGGAGCACAAACAAGTAGGAGCTCTATACATAATTCTGAGCTATGCAATGACCAGTAATGCCAGAGGATCAGAGTCAGTATGGTAACAAATATTTCTTCAAGGTGTTGGGTTTTGGAAGTCATAAATAAGCATTCATAATATGACTAGTAAATTAATATTTTACCTAATGAGTTGAAAATAAGATCTGGTGGATTGCTGCCGTCAATATATCAATTTACAAAAAGACTTTATTACTGCTGAAATCTTTTCAGTTTATGAATTTCTGTAAATGATTTTTCCAAATATAGTGTTTGCTTGTTCACATTTTTAGAGAATCATTTAATAAGAGCTTTGATTCAATTCTGTAGAATGTGCTTGTAGTTTTGCCAAAAATGCCATGAGACATTTTTCTTTAAAATACTAAATATTTATCATAGGCTGGAAGTGTAACATTTCCGCTTCTTTCATGTACAGTTAAAGGAATAATTCACTATGGAAAATAAAGCCATTCTGAGTTTTGGAAAAATCCACTTCTGTCTGTAGTTATTCTAATACATTTACTTATTTACTATATCTAAATATGCAGTAGCATCTCAAAAACACAATTATTGCGTTTATGTATTGAGTTTGAGTATAGCTATTAACATTAAACGGCTGATAGCCTCTTAACTAAAATATTTTCTTCCAGATTTTCTTGTTTGAAACTTTTAATGTCTGTAACATGATGATATCTTAATATTTGTTTAATTTTGCTGGTGTTGGTAGATTTACTATACTGAGAAGCAAATATGACATAAATTTGTTATATAATACATATACATTATATATTAATATAATACATTTACTATTACTGTCTATTGATATTTTCCATGATTGTTGGATTAGATTTTGGAAATAAAGAAGCTCTTTGCAAGCAGAACAACAGCTAAACAGCTGTGGTTGTGTTAAGCATTTCCAAAAATAATCATGGTACATGGTGCATTGGTATTTATTTTGTGGTTAAAATTGCGTTAGGCCTATAAAACTCACTATGTTAGATTTGTCATGAAACAATTTGGAACTTAAGGGACTGGGCAGCTTAGGGTTAGGTGTTAGAGAAATAAGAATTCTATTAATATTGGAAAGTGGCCATGCTGATTAAAGAAAGCTGTATTGTCTTTCTCAATTTGAAATGACATGAAATATTTTGCTGGGATTTCACTTCAAAGTGTTCAGAATGTACAGTGTCAGACTGGCATGCAATCACTGCAAGTGTGAGAAACAAAGAAAGTTCGTGTATCTGGCTCCAAAGATTGCAGCCTTGCTCTTAACATCAGTGCCTTGGTGTTCTGTGACTTATGAAAATATTGATTACAGTGAAGATATTATTTCAAAGCAATAAAGGTTACCTAATATTTATCCAGTATTTTATGTGTATAAACATTTACTTAAATGAATATTTGAAAGTAGTATGGATACATCCTGTGGCATTTTATTTTTCTGTGTGTACAAAGAAGATACTAAGATCTCAAGAGTGCTAAAATGAATTTAACCTAATAAAACATTATTATTATTAGCATGCTAACAAAATTTAAATTAATACTTACAAGATAGTTTCTTACAAGGCAAGAAATGCACCTCTCTGACCTGGAAATGCACAATAACATGACATTGGAAAGTCCATGACAATGGAGTCAAAATATAATTCTATCAGTGCAGATTTCATTGAGAAATGTGTGAGAATACAAATGGAATTCTTGATTTGAAAATACCTTTTCATCCATTCTGTTATCGTCTCTAAGCAAATGTTTAAATATTTTTCTGATCTACTGCTACAGAGAGATTTTATTTAGGGTGGTTTTCTACAGCCATATGCAGAGAGCAGTATGTGTTCCTGTGATTGCATAGCTGTCAGCCTGGGGGACATGTTCAGCTGTGCTCCTCTTTCTGCCTTTCTTGCTCAGGTCATACCATAAGACAGAGCTAGGATGTTCACCTCAGTTTATTTAGGAGTGATCTTGGATCCCGTAGACCATGGCTTGCTATATTTTAAACTTTGATTTTAAAATATATTCTAAACAGCAGCTTTAAATTATGTTTTTATTCAAGCATTCAGGCTCAAATTGTCTTCAGGCTAAAGTAGTTTAATTTTCCAGCAAGATACAGGCAAGTAAAAATTGTTTTAAACCTACCTTGGAGCTTTCTCCTGGGCTTAAAATTAAACAGAACTGAAGTGAAGCTTGCTCTCATTCATAATGGCTAGTTAAACATTGTTATACTCAGTTTTTCTGAAGACACCTCTTGCAACATGTTTTAATATATCTGACCTACAGCATTGGTCAGAAAGCAACTGCTGTTGGCAGTTATTTCATTTCTAATGTGCAATAACGCAGCAGAAGCAATTCAGTGAATCACAGAAGTAGCTTCAGGGAGCCCATAGGCCATAGAACTAATTTAAACCTGCAAGTAAATAAAAAATGTGAAAATACGGTACCCACTTTCTCAGTGGAATCGGAATGACAAGGTCAATAGACATGGATTACTGAACTGTATACATTTACAATATTGGTACTTGTACCACATAGAGTATAAATATACAAATCCTTCCCACCCTGTCAACCTAATGAGAATTATGTTATTTACAAAACAGTGATACAATACTTCAGAGAAAAGCAACATCATTTGCTTTTGGTTTAATATGCAAATAATTTTCATGATTTAAATGAAGTAATTTTGCAATATGTTGTAGTAACGGCCATAGAGACTACTTTTTATTTTCTGATTCAGCTTGGGAAAAATACCAGGATTTGTGGTAAAGCATGAAAGTAATAAATGAAATATTCCACCTATTTTCCCATTTTTACTATGTTTCAGTGCTAGTGTATTTTAAAAAGTGTTTCACAAAACTAGGAACAAAGTAAAAATAAAGACTGAGAAATTAAATGAACAGGCTCAGTTTTGTGGAGTTTTGATGTCAGTTGCTGAATTATGAGAGTTAGCTGGAATATGTAGCAATATTTTCTTTGGTGGCCATTTTCCAGGTATATGAGATTAGAATATCTGTTTTTTTTTCTTAAAACCCAAGAATATGAATATTCTGAGGATGTAGTTCGTAACAGTGCATCTAATGTAATGCAGTTAGAGGCACCAGATTTGCAGTTAGCATGAATTTTATCCCGGTTATCATTTTATTATTTTACTACATCAATGAATCTTTTATCCTTGATGGGAAAGCAGTCCTTCTCTCCTCTTTTCTGCTCCCAAACAAAAAGAAAATGTTAAAGCTCAGCAAAAAGAAAAAGAAAAAGCCATTCAGACCACTTAATTGATACAAGCCCCTATATTTACTAACAGTGATTTCTGTTCCTCATTCATCCAGGCAATTAATAGACACAACCCTTATTTTTCCTCCCTTGCCATCTGTTTAAGCACTGAAACCTGTGCAAAGTAAGACAATGAAATCAAGAGATTGCAATAAGTTACAACTTTTACACTTGACCTTTCTTACCTAAATGCTTGATAACATCATTTATCTGCATTTCTCTCATGCAATCTTGTGACAGGGCTACTAATTAACATTGATTATCTTTTAAATCCAACTTCAGTCCTTACGAGAAACCTTTTGATGGATTTGAAATTAAAATCTATGCCATTACATTATATATCTCATAGAGAGCCCCTCTTAACTGTTCAAACTTACATATACTCATACACTTTGTATCATCATCAATTAACTTATTAATTATTGTTTTACCTTTGCTGCACTGGTTGAACATCCTGTGCAGTTTAGTAAAGCTCATGAAGTAAGAGGAGCTGTTGTCCGTATAATGTTTGCCTGATTTACAGCAGAATTGGAAAGATTTGACATGACTGAAGGAGAAATTCAGTGGAACAGAAAGGATGTCTTCACAGGTACAGAAAATGAATATACTGCCATGAAAAAAAATAAATTCTAAAGATGTCTGCCATTGTTGCAATGGCAAGTGAGTCTATTAAACCAAAGCTCTCAAATATTAATTTTGTTCCTTATTTTCTGGAACATATAGTGTTTAATTTGCAATAGAGCTATCAGGTACTTTTGAAAGATGCACTTATAGCTGAATCCAAGGAGCTTATCCAATGGATACCCTAAACATGTATGTTGCTATATAAGGTTCATTACTTTGAGTAAATCAGATTTAGGTATATTAGAATAAGCATGTGATGTAATGGATACATTTACCATACATTTTCTCACTTCTCTAGCTGTTAACTAGAGAGTATAATACTATTTTCTCACAGGATTGAGAGACAATACATTCATTAAGGTTTGGAATGTGTTCAGATTTCAGAATATTGAGACTTTGACTGAAAAGCCCCTGATTAAATGTGTGATTTGATTCATACAGATACCTTAAAGGAGGCTGTAGAGAGGTGGTGGTTGGCCTGTTCTCCCACGTGCCTGGTGACAGGACGAGGGGGAATGGGCTAAAGTTGCGCCAGGGGAGTTTTAGGTCAGATGTTAGGAAGAGCTTCTTTACTGAAACGGTTGTGAGTCATTGGAACAGGCTGCCCAGGGAGGTGGTGGAGTCACCATCCCTGGAAGTCTTCAAAAGACGTTTAGATGTAGAGCTTAGGGATATGGTTTAGTGGGGACTGTTAGTGTTAGGTTAGAGGTTGGACTCGATGATCTTGAGGTCTCTTCCAACCTAGAAATTCTGTGATTCTGTGATTCTGTGAGATGTTGTGGTTTAACCCGGCTGGCAGCTAAACACCACATTTGAATAAATTAGGCCTACAGATACTGTCATGGTTTTGGCTGGGGTAGAGTTCATTTTCTTTGTAGGCATTCATGCAAGAATGTGTTTTGGATTTTTGATGAAAATCGTGGTGATAACACACCAAAGTTTTTAGTTGTTGTAGAGCAGTGCTTACGCAAAGCCAAGGACTTTTCTACCTCTTGTGCTGCCCTGCCGGTGAGGAGGCTGGGGGTGCACAAGGAGCTGGGAGGGGACACAGCCAGGACAGCCGACCCAGAGAGGCCAAATGGATGTCCCATACCAAGTTGTGTCGTGCTGAACCATTAAAGCTGGGATAAAGAAGAAGGGAGGCGATGTTCAGAGTGATGGCATTTTTCTTCCCAAGAAACCATTATGCATGATGAGCCCTGCTTTCCTGGACGTTGCTGAACACTTGTCTGCTGATGGGAAGCAGCAAATGATTTCCAGAGTTAGCTTTGCTCGCACGTGTGTCTTTTGCTTTACCTAGTGAAGTGTCTTTATCTCAGCCCATCAGTTCTTGTGCTTTTACCTTTCTGATTCTCTCCCCCATCCCAGCTGGGGTGAGTGAGTGAGTGGCTGTGTGGTGCCGAGCTGCCTGCTGGGGCTAAACCTCAGTAGATACATAGTGAAAAACAAAGTACTGAAGAACTGTGTGTCAAGTAAACATTGTCCCTTGTTTGCTTAGCTATTCTGTGTACACTATGTGATTCAAATCTATACACAACACTGTGGATTTGTAACTTGCAAATAGGAATGTGCATAGGTGGGTTTGAGAAAATCAGATAATCAGTTTAAAGATTTTTTTGAAAAAAAGGAAACAAGAAACAGAAACTTTAACTGAACTGCTAGAGCTAGAAATGCAGAAACCAACTAAAATATTGCCAATATCAAACTATGAATTTTAAAATAAAAGCTCCTATGAATCTATCTTGTCAGATATTTGTTATTATATTAAAATGCTACTTTTTTTTTTTTTTTTCTGGAATCTGTATGAAGACTGTCAGAAATAATAAAGGAAATGTATTCTTTTTGCTTTGGCTTCCTTTTATGAAGCTGTTAGGCTGTCACTTGAGTTTAAGCACGTGAATAGTCTCAAAGGCTTCAACAGAACCATGTACATGCTTCAAGATAAACATGTTTTGGTGTTTTAGTCTTGCCTTGTAGATGACATCGAGGAAAACCTAAATGCTCAGATGAAGAATGATTTAAGCTATTAAGATATTCTGCAAAGTTGTGTGAGTTTCTTGGTATGCCTTTATGGAAGAAAAGAGCCTATAGCCGTGTTTTACTAGCTTTTCCACACAGGCAGACAAAGGCAGTTCTCAAACAGAAACAATTTGTTCAGGCAATGCTGTAAGCTTCCTCTCAGTTTCCATTGCAGCCCAGGAAGAACTTACCTGAATTCCACATAAATGTAGAATTGTTTTACATATACATCATATAGAAGACTTTGGAGTTATTCTTTTATTCATTAAGTTAAATACATGATCTCCAAATTATCAGGTGTACATTGTGAGCTGATATCTATCTGTCTTTTACCATGGAAAGGGAATTAAATACACTCAACTTGATTCCTTGATTCTATTGACTTTGATAAAAAATTCCAAATATTGTAAAGATTACAAAGAGGCTTGACACTGACACGAGTTTTCTGTAACATTTCTCTCATGGATAAGATAGCATCAAACCCCATTTTGGTGTACATGGTTCAGCAATATTTAATTCAATCATTGATTATCTACTCTGGGCAGTGAAAGGAACTTTAGTATTACTATTAACGATTTACTATTATTTGAGAAATGATAGGATACTCGGTTTGTAGGGAAGAGGCACCACAAGACAGTGTGAAAACATGTGAAATCAAGGCTGGTATGATGATCATGAACCTTATAATGTTATTTACCGAGTGTGCACACTATTCAGAAAAGACACAGTCCATTATTATCACTCAAAGTGAAAATTAATAGTACTTTTTTTTTTTTTTTTTTTTAACCTTTTTTTGAACTCTAAGAGGGATTGATGATGAAAATACAGTCAGTCACTGGAGCTACAGAATGGATTTTCAATATGTAAATTTATAGGTGGAGTTACATCCAAAGTTTTGCAGAGCTACCTCAATATAATGGAGTCAAAAAAAGTCACTATTTGAAAAGGTTGTCCTCTGCCCTTAAGCATAAATGAAGATGTCAGCTCACATTCTGCCTTCTCTGTGACTCCAGATATTGAACAACAGTGCTGTGGCTAGGCTTTCAATCTCTGTTTTTATAAAAGTGTCAACTTTTGTTTCAGATGCACCAGTTCTTATTTTTGCTTTCCCATTCACCCATGATAGTTCACCAGTCAGTTTAAGAAAACACAGTTTTAAGAATTCATGCCTTGGTGATATGAACACCTGAGCTCCCTTGTATGCTTCAATGCAGGAGCTAACGAGTGAAGACGGGTGATTTGTAGTGTAGATAATACACAGTTGGGTACCCCAGACGTGTGTCTATTCCTTTGTCAATGATGTTAACAAAAAGCAGGCAGTCAACCTGAGTAGTCAACCACTGTTATAAAATATTTGTCGAATGGATAGGTATATAGGAAAGAAAATATTATTTTTACTCTTCTAATATATTAGCAAATGAACAGATAAATAAAAATCACTGCTGACTGGAACCTTTCTTATGAAATTTAATAATCAGTTGTTGTTTTAGTTGAAAATGGAAGGCCTAATCTTTCACTCACATTATTATGTTTGGCTCTTTTTGGAAATGTCTCTGAATCTAAATTGGCCAAAGATATATTTATGGTTTCAATGTAAGTGAGACTTAAGTCTTGAATTTTGGAGGTCAGTGGACTTACTTGAGGCAACACAAAATGTTTTTTTCCTTAGTATGTGGAGAGTATATTGACAGAGGATACTTTGTTGTGATGACTATTTGACAGTTAGAGCACAAGAAAAAGGTTAATATAATAACACAATTGACTTTTAAACATTTGCATCAGAAGTATTCTGTGTTAAAAATGATAAAGATGTAATTTAAAATCACTTCTATTTCAAAATTTAAGAAATAATACATAGCGCAAAGCCTGTGTTTTTTAACTGTTGCAGAGAAAATGAGAAAAGGGATATTCAGGAATGACTGTAAAAATACTTCTGTAAGAACACGTGAATGCCCAGAATGCTGGCATCAGTATGTATAACCCAGGTGCAGTAGTGCTCACAGAGCAATTGAAAAAGTAAAAACTCTTTCCTAATCCAAATCTTGATATTCAGAAGGGAAATTTAGAAAATAGGCTCTCAGATTAAGTATGTCTGGCATTTTTTCCATCTCTTTATCATTCAGTCATAATTTGTTTCCTTGTGTTTTCAATAAAACACAACTCCAGGAAAAACAGAAACATCACTGTGTCAGATTAAAAATTGAATGAAAGAGACAGTGCTTTTTGCAAGATAAGAATTGAGAGTGAATTATCTAACTGTGGGAAGGATTTAAACCACTAGCAATTAGTCCACCAAGATTTTGCTTATATTTGATATTTGGGATAGCAGTTATCTTCTAGTTTTAAATAGAAAATTTGTTTAACACAGGATATGATGTATTACTCATACCACATTTAGAGTCTTATAGACTAATTGTAATCACCATGTGATGAGGGTGGATGGTTTGTTAGGCTCTCATGAGTGTGGAGGAAAGAAAACAAGCTGTGCTACAATAAACAATTTAGAAGGCTGATTGATAGGCCTAGCTCTCTAGGTAGGAATAATTTTTTGCTCAATACACAGTTGGGACCCATATGCAAAGAAAGGACACTGGAAAAACAGGGTAGATAATTCTATAGCAAATTTTAGTGCATCTATCACCACTGTCTCATTTACACTGCTTGTTTGTGGTTCAGGGAAAAACACACTACAGAAAGTAGAAAAGGAAAGACTTTATTAAGAATGTTCTAAAAGACAGACTCTGCATTGCTTTGAAGTGTTAATTACCTTTAGCTAAAACAACAGTAGACCACATACGAAAACATTCATGATATTTACATATGCCTTTAATAGATGAATGTGATAGATGAATAGATGAATAGATGAATAGATGAATATAGCTATGCTAGTGAATTGTTAATGACAGATTGTTTAAGGCACATTGAAAATGGCTCCAGTCTGAAGAATGATGATATGCGTAAGGCAAAGAGGCACTGGATGTGGAACATTCTCACTACATGAAGCTCTTTCCCTTCTGTTGGTGGGGCTATGGGGGCTATGGTACTCTGTGCTAGCCCAGCTGCTGTGATGATAGGAACATGCTATAAGCTATTTCTAAAATATAACAAGTTTTGAAAGGTGTCAAGCATGAAGTATCTGAGTACTGGACCTTTCTTGACCAATCTTTTAACCTTCTGCAAGGCCTGCAAGGCCTTGTATTTACTGTTAGTTTGACATCTCTTCTAGTCCTTGGGATGCTGGGCAGTCTGGGGGAAATGTGTAAAAGAAATGAATAGATAAAGTTTTCCCATCCGAGCTTCTGTCTGCAGCTTCAGCCACTATAGGTGGTCATGTAAGAATTCTGAAGAAAATGGGGAAAAAATGAGGATCAGCTTCTGACTTCAATTAGTACAGAAAGATTGAGGGGGTCTAGGTGTTGACTCAGGAGGTCACGAGCATTTTGTAGTCATGAACTTTTTTGCACACCACTAGACTTGGGTATGCTTTCAAGCTATTGTCCACAATGTTCATTCTCCAAAAGCTGTTACAACTGACTCTGTGAAACTATTGTGTTGAAAATTGACTGGTCACAAGCCTTTTCAGAATGTACATTTTTTAAAGTATTTTGATCCTAACAAGACAGGCTTCATTCACTTTAAAAATAAAATAAAATAAAATAAAATAATAAAATAAAATAATTATTACCACAAGAAGAGGCAAATGTACTAGACAACAGTATAAGTAAAAGAAACACATTAGGACCAATTCTAAACAAACAAACAAACAAACAAAACATCTAAAAATAGCTTGAATAAAAACACAGTGATCCTACTACAGAATAACTATTCATACCAACACATCATTACATTTAAGGAAACTCACTTTTTGTGTAAAATCCCTGTTTGGGCATATTTGCCTTCAGACTTGCACATTAGGTATGGAGTCCTGTCAGACAGACATGAATCAGTACCCTAATCTGGAAAAGAACATATTTCCTTCTCTGTTTCCATTTATAGCTAGTTCCTTCTGACTGCCCCCAGATTTTTAAAGATATACCATTAGCATGAAGGATGATTTTGATTGACTTTGAATTTAAAACACAGGATACTCAACAGTACCCCTAGCACCACCTTGGTCTGCTGAATCTTCAACTCCGCACTGACTCAGAGGGAAGCATGTCAATTTACAGCCACCAGCACCACCTCCTGCAACATCTGGTTTTGCTTGGAGGTCTCCTCTTCAATGCCTGGTATTGCTCACCTTATGAAATATGACAGGATCACATCCTAAGATAGTAAAGCTATGGGCCTGCTTTGCATTACTTAAACCTTGCAATGGACAGAGTTTTCCTGACACAGGGGAAGATTTTCAAAGGCAATTTGAGCTCAACTCTTATGGAAAATCAAACAAAAGAAAAGACTGATCAACATGTTTTGTAATTTGATTTACTTACACAATGCTAAATAAGTGCTATTTCTGCAAGTAGGTGTGGTCTTAAAATACTAACAGATTTTTCTTCTGGGAAACCTCAGTCATAACAATGCTGCCCCATTAGCAAAGAGACAAATCTCTTGAGCTATTGTCTTGTTATGACTCTATTGGATTTATTCTGTTCCTTGCATTCCAAATTTCTCTTGAGATAACCTCTAATTGCAAAGTTGATTGTCTAAGATAATAAAGATTCCCAAATTCATCTTCTTCTGTGCGGCAGCATTGTGGAACAAATGATATTGTCAAAGTGTTCATATCTCATCAGAGAGTACAGTCCTTTAAACAACAGTGTTATGTTATTTAGTAAAAATGTGAAGTAATGCTTATGGATTATTAAAGGCAATTTGATCCACAAAGTTGTAAAGAAGAAACATTTAAAAACATTAAATTCCAAAATACCATAGAGTGTACTATTGATTCAGTATCAGTATACAAATTAAATATAAAATAAAAGTATAAGTATACCACACTTCTGATTATTGAAATAACTCTTCTGGATTGCTAAATTTAGATTTTGAAAGTTGTAACACTTAGGTTAAATTCCTAAGGTACATGTTCATAAGATGTATTCATATTTCTCCTTTATTGGCAAACTTGCAGAGCCATGGGTCTTCTGGTCACATCACTATAGGTTCAACGCATGCCATCAGAAACTTGTGAAACATACACAGATAGAAGGCTGAACTGTACATTTGTGTTACAGCTGCATGTCTAAGGTGCACAAATGCACATGTGATACAAGTACATTTTTGAAAGGATGTGTGAGGACATGTTTAAAACAAAAGAAAATGTAACTTTGAAATCTCTGTTCTCTCTTCTCATTGATTTGTTGCTCTGTTGCTCTGTTGCAAGTTGCTCTGGTGCTTATTCAAGCCTGGGGCTTCTAGGCATGCCTAGAGTACTACTTAGCACTTTAGTGTGAGAAGTCTGCTGCAAAGGATTATACGTTTTTACCAGTTTCCTGAATACTGGTGTGTTGACATTAAAAACATCTTATACAAGTACATGGATGTTGGCAAGGGACATCTGTAGGTCAATACTGAGGGAAGGGGAAAGGTCCTTTACAGTAGTTACCGTGCTATTGAAACACATAGCAGGCAGAGCACCTTTGGAAATGGTACTTCTGTATTACATTTATTTGTCCATTGTTATAGGATATTATAGAAGAAGTGCCATGAAGTTTCACCTCTGATATAATTTTAGGTTCTTTATTCTCCAGCCTGCATTCAACTGATTTTTTTTGTGCTCTGTTTGGCAATGTATTTCTTTACTTCACCTTTCACATCTAGATAGCCATCCATTCATTGCAGTTCAGTAACATGTTTTCTGGGTACTGTCACTTTTCTTGAATGAAACAAAAAGTCTAATGAGAGAAATCATCACCACCTTCTTTATTCAATTGTGTTTTTAATTTGCTGTTCTAGAAAGCCATAGATTTTTGCAAAAGAGTAGGAGTAAAATGTGAAATTTGAATTTTCTAGACCTCTTATCAAAAAGCTGACTACTTCACCAGCAGTACGGCTGAGTTCCTAAACTAGACCCTCTGCAGTGGTTACTTTATTCTATGCTTCCTCTTTACCTGTGATTTGAGAAGAGTCTACTTTGTCTAGTGTCCAGTGCCAGGACAAGAGGCAATGGGCATGAACTGGAATGCAGAAGGATCTTTCTGAACACCAGGAATCGCTTTACTGTGTAGGTGATGGAGCAGTGGCACAGGTTTCCCAGAGAGGCTGTAGAATCTCCCTCCTTGGATGTGTTCAAAAGCTGCCTGGGCATGGTCCTGGACACCCTGCTCTGGATGTCCCTGCTTGAGCAGTGTGGTTGGACCGAATGACCCACAGAGGTTCCTTCCAACATTAACCATTCTGTGATTCTGTCATTCTATCTTTTATGCCATTCCATTCTCTATGGCACACAAGAAATACGAGTTCTTTCAACATCTTCAGTACATCTTCATGTCTGTTACTGAGTGATCATATAACTACATGGCTGACTGCTCACTATTCAGAGTCCAAAATGTGGAGAATTTGATAAAATCATATAGTTTTGTGAAATATTGATCTGAGCGAAATATCTGTCTTTATTGTCTGTATCAAAATAACTGGACAAATTTAATTCCCAGAAAACTCCAGTAACTTCAGACAAGTTAGCATCAGTGTAATTTGACTAATACTGTTGTGGTGGTTTCATATTGATGGGCAGCTAAGCTCTTCCATGCTGATGTCTCATGCCATGTGAAGAAGGGGAGAAAATATGATAAAAGGCTTATGACTTATGACAACAGTAGTAAGAAATTAAAAGCAAACTAAAAACACCTTTAAATATTTCTTCTGTAGTTCAGCTTTACACTTTCTCAGTGATTTCTTAATGTCCAGTTAGCAGTTTGATTTTCCTTCTGTATTTTCAGCAACCATTCATGCTACTCTTTTGCCAATCTTGCTATGTTGCCTTCATAAACCCTGTTACGAAACTTCTGCTCATCAGCCTGACCTTTGTTCCTAATGGATTTTGCACTGGTGTTTTCCACAACTTTCTTCAAATGCAGACCACAAAACTCAACATACAAGATGTTTAGTTTTCTTTGATAAATTGTATCAGAGGTAAACTTTGCCAACTTGTACCTGAGGTTCTTCAGGTTGTGCTTGTATTACATTTGCTTTTCTTGCTGAAGATTGCTCTGACAAATATGCTGATGCAATTATCTACAATGACCCCTAAGTCTTTCTTTGAATCACCACTTTCCAAAACAATTTTAACCATTCTTGAGTTATAGTTTGTATTCTTAGTTTCCAGATGGAGAACCTTGATTTTGGCTGCTTTAGTATTTCTTTAAACAAGTAATTCAGCTCATTATTTATGACCCACTGCTCATTCAAATTTCTGCCATATGTCCAGCTTCCTTTGGGCTTCTCTTACTTTAATCTGGAGAGTGATGAACATTTTATTCAATTTGCACTAATTAACATTTCTTTTTTGACAGAAAGTTTTAATATTTCCACTCAGAATCTCAGTTAGTATTTGTTCAGGGTAAAATATCATTGTTCACTAGCTAGCTTCAGCTGTGGAGCCTGAATTGTGATAAGATTGTACAAAACAGTGATGGTAATAGTTTTTCAATGGCCATGTTCCTGTATCAAATACACAATTTGTGTATGAATAACTATCTGGAAAATAGACATTGATTTCAGTGAAGTTTCATCAAGGTTACAAAACAAAGCATAAAATGTGAGCAATATGACCCATAAAATTAGTAGATAGAAGGAATTCAATAGGTATGGAATGCTTAATGTCTATATGCATGTTATCACTGGAGCAACTATTCCATATTTTTTTGGATAGGAATGCTTACATATGGAGAGGAAAAGAAGAAAGAGAGTAGAAAGAGAAGATATGGAGTAGAAAGAGAAGAGAAGAGAAGAGAAGAGAAGAGAAGAGAAGAGAAGAGAAGAGAAGAGAAGAGAAAAAAGAAAAGGAAAGGAAAGGAAAGGAAAGGAAAGGAAAGGAAAGGAAAGGAA
>NC_048896.1:79762028-79769586 GCF_011077185.1 Oxyura jamaicensis | reverse complement strand
AAAGGAAAGGAAAGGAAAGGAAAGGAAAGGAAAGGAAAGGAAAGGAAAGGAAGAACTTTGCACATGAATCAGAGAGCAGTCAGAGCAGAAATAAGATCAAGGAAAGAAAAAAAGTATAAAATGAGAGTAAGATTGGAGAAAATAAATTATGTAGAAGATAATCCGAAATGCATTGTCAGAGAGTAAAATCAAAGATAGGGTTATCTGAAAAGCACAAAGGGCTCAAAAATGTTACCTCTCTAAACTAGTTTCTTAGGTTTTAAAATGGGTAGTTTTGTGATAAACTTTATGAGCTGTGTAATTTGGACTAGCATATTTTTTATAATTTCAGTCTTCACACACTGTTGTCAGGTAAGAAGCTCAGAGTCCTAAATAAGTGTATTTGGCCCTTCGTTTAAAAAGATGCCTGAAATTACATGTGATGTTGTTGACCACTATATATGTATATACATGTACATGTACACATATATGTTACTAATTTTTAGGTCATTCACCCAGACTTAGAAAACTTCGAAGGATTTTCTGACTCAGCATGAGGGCTTTGCTGTCAGAGTTTCCCTTCACAATAGACTAAGCAACAAAATACAAAATAGTTGAAAGGAAAACAGGCTCCAATATATGAGTTGTTAACACAGTATCTGACTCAATATCCTGTCTCCTCTACACCAAAAATGGTTAGAAATATGGAGTGCCCCTCCAGTAGTATACTTCCAGCAGTCTGGAAGATTGCATTTCAAAGTTATATTTAATAAGCACCAGTAAATGTAAAATAATCCATGTTTTTTTTTCTAACCCTGTTTTGAACTAGTTTGCTCTTTTGGCCTCTAAAATATCTTGTGACAATGAGTTCCACAACTGAACTATATGATTTACAATTTGATATATATATGTGCAATATTCTCACTGAAGTGTTCCTTAGTTGTTTTAATGCAAGAAATAAAGCCAGTATTTTCTGTAAGGGAAGAGAAGCTCAATCTTTTCTTGAGTTTTGCCAGCTTATCTTTTAATTTATTTATTTATTTATTTTGCTAAAAAGTGCTTCAGATGAAAGCTAAAATAATTGTTTACTGTTCTAGTGGACAGTTGGGGTTATTGGCCTACAGTTCTGTATGTAATGTCTCAAAATCTTTTTCCCATTTATTTTTCTCTTTATTTTTTTATTTTTTTGCAACTATTTTTATCCTTTGCTAATGTTAGAAATCTCGTTATGTTCTTACAACCCTTTTTCCTTCTACAGTGCTCCTTTTGTTATATATTATGGGTCAATGTGATCTGTGGCACAAAGCCACAGCATTAAACCAGGAATTAATATGGAGCAATATTCTTAGAATTATTATTATTCTTAGAAAAATCCTTACAGTCATTTTAACACCTAAGATAAGGGATAGAGGCATATTTCTAAAATCTTTGCAAATGAAGGAGACAGGACTGCTGTTTAAGCTGAGCACAGAGACAGACTGAATGCAATCAATCAAAAAAGATTTATTCAAGGGTCATAAATTAGGCACTACCTTAGATTCCTTCAGTCTCCTTTTCTTATATATCATCCCTTGTCCTGACATTCAGCCTGAAGTATTTCCTCCATCCAGTAAGGAAAGATTTTCCAAACTCAAGAGTCCAATTAGGAAAAATGTTCCCTCGCCTTTCAGCATTGTATTATCTGAACCAGTTCCCTCCAGAGCACCGTCGACAATGGAGGCATTTATAACAGCAAGTATCTCAGTAGGAAAGGGTACTCACTTATTGTATGAAAAATTGAAAACTACAGACTGAAAACAGGCACAGCTTGAGTGCTGCAGTATACCTGCTTTGTGTCTGTTTTATGACTGAGGCAGTATTCAACAATGTGAGGTAAGAACAGGGTAAAGACGGTCTGAAAAGTTTGATAAAAAAGTAAGACAAGTGGTTCCAGACCAGCTGCTATGAGAGGGGTCCATAGTTACAAGTGCTTATTGCAATTTTCAGTAAGGAAATACTTCAGCAACTTTTGTTTTAAGGATTCCTTTGGGTTTTGAAACTGCCTCCTTCCCTGGCACTTCCATTTCCTTCAACTCCTGTGCTGTGAATTAGCTATAGAACAGGCACTTCCTGTTCTTTAATTGGAAGATTTTTAAAATAACAAACTTTATCCCCTTCCCTCCATTGTGAAGGTATTGTCAAATATCACAAGATGTAGAAACGTTCTCAATTGCTTGTTCATCATACGGTGTTGAATAAGTCTTTTAGCTGTGCTGGCCCAAATGTCTGGGCACCATCACTGCCAGCATGCAGCACTGATTCCGCTTTGAAAACCCTTCTCCCTTCTTTTCATTTTCACCCTCTTCATCCCACCCTCCATAATTTTCCCCCAGGTAAAGTCTAAGCCAGAGCAATTGCCCCGTTTTGCTCTCACTGGAGGCATAGCAGTAGTTCTGCTGGCAGGAATGAGAAGTTAATGTGGTGCACAGACGAAAGTGGGCAACATCAGAGAAGCCTATACTGCTGCTGAAACCACAGCCTGTGACACCAAGAATTGGTGCTTTGTAAATGACACCAAAGGTTGGAAACCCAGACCCCATGTATTTTAATTACATTATATATAATCTGTTTGACAGAGGTTGTGAGTATATGCTGGAGAAATATCATGTATGTTTACCCTGTTTTCAGAGGCAGGTTTCTAGGCTAGATAGACATATGCAGTAGGTGTTCAGGAGTGCCTTATATGTTCTTTTTTAAACCTGATATTTCTGTCTAATCATCAATTAAAGTAATGAAGCAAGATCTGACTGTTACTTTGTTTCAATTTATCTCTGTGTTATTGGTATTCTCTACCTTTCCCAACACTCTAAGTTCATTTGTTTTCCTTGTGACAGCTGATGTCAAGCTGATCTGTATTTATAATCTCACCTTCAATATTTGCTGGGAAGTACCACAATTAGAACAGCTCACATTTTGCTGTAGGCAGAACCAGAATTACATTGTGTGCATCCTCTCTGGGTTACTCGTCTTGCTACCCTTTACAAACACACAGTCATTTGGATTCATTTCTAGGCAATCCTGTATTTGGTGTTGACACCGCACACCACTCAGTTTAGGTGCTGGGTTTGGTTCCTGCTCTTCTGTATTACAAAGAGGTAATGTGGTTGGGACAATAGAGAGGTAGCAGTGATGGAAATTAGAAGGGGCATGGTGACAGAAATCTAAATAAGAAGCTGAGCAATGACTAAGACAATTTTTGACTGGACAAAATGTGGAGTTGGTGAGAAGTTGATGGTTACAGTGATGTTTTACCAGTACATCTCTGATACAGGCAGACCCAAAAGATCTGAGTATGGTAAATGGGCTGTCCTAGTTTCAGCTTGGATAGAGTTAGTTTTCTACATAGTGGCTGGTATGGTCCCATGTTTTGAGTTTAGGAAGAAAGTAACATTGATAACACACCAATTTAGTTGTTGCTGAGCAGAGCTTACACTACCTCAAGGACTTTTCAGCTGCTTGTGCTGCCTTGCCAGTGTGGAGGCTGGGGGTGCACAAGGAGCTGGGGGGGGAAAAAGCCAGGACAGAGGGATGTCCCATACCATGTGGTGTCGTGCTGAACAATACAACTGGTGTACTTGGTAGGGGGAGGAGAGAGGAGAGGCAGCCGCTGCTCGGGGATGGGTATCAGTCAGACTGGCTGGTAGTGGGCAATTGCATTGTCTACTTATTTTGCAATTTAACTATTTATTTGTTTTTCTTTGCTCCCTTTGCTTTCCTATTAAGCTGTCTTTATCTCAACTGATGAGTTTTACTTTTTTTCTTTTTCTTTTTTTTTTTTTTTTAATTATTCTCTCCATCCCACTCTGGGGGAGTGAGTGAAAGGCTATGTGGTGTTTAGCTGCCTGCTGAGTTAAACCACAATAGGGCAGAGCGCAAAATACTATGTATGTTGAGGATGCATAGCTGAGAAGGAGTATTTCAGGAAACTTCAGTTCAAGAAAGTAAGAACATTATTTGGAAGAACATAAAATAGATCAAGGTGCAAATCTGTTTTCTTTTCACAGAAGTCATTTACAAATGACCCTATAGCATCAGCAAGGCAAGAATTGACTATTTTGGAGATTAATTTAAAAGAAATATAACTGAACTTGGATCTGAAGACAAAGTGTGAAACCAAAATCTTATTTTTATACCTTACAGGTAGATTGTTATAAGCATCTGAACTTAACATTCACCTGAAAATTCAGTGTTGACACTTCACTTGTGTAAACAAATCATCACTGTATTTGTGACATTGCTATGTCCACTGTCCAGTCCCATTGTGTCACATGAAGTTTCATGCCATCAGGCCTGATAGGTAGAGCTATGCCATGTCACAGCCTGATGGAAGTTGACAGAATGCAGTACAGTAATAAGAATAATGCTCAGCATGTTAGCATGTTCATGAACGAGTGGAAATTCAGGATACAAGTACCTAAATTTCTTACACAAAATATCTCTAATCTAGGAAGTAAATGTCTTTTCATGTCTCATTTCTCTAAAATATACTTGGAAGCATCTTATCTTTGCTTGAACTGCTACACTCATTGCCTAATAATGATTTAAAGATGTGGTAGTGGATCAGTTGGCCTAGTGGTTGCTAAGAAAGTGGCTCTCAGCAAAGTCTCCTGCTCAACTTCCAAGTCCACAACTTCAGGTATTAAAAACTTGTTGCCATAATAAACGAGTGGTCTCTCCAGCCTTCAGGGTGCAGTACTGTCTTAACTCTTAACCTCTGGCCATCCTGCTGTTCTTTGCAGTTGTTGTTTGTATTCATTTAACTTGGCTAAGCATTTAGTCACAATTTCTTCATCAATAGTTTCTCCAGAGCACCTGCAAGATCTCATCCTCCTTGAAAGCATACAGAGCCTCTAAATTTTGCTTCAGGCTGTTTTCAGGAAAAGTTGTGTTGCCTGCATGAAATGAGTCACTTCAAGTACTTTGTGTGTGTACTGTGAAGTGAAGATAAAAGCCACGCATGAAGACCTATTTATGTACAGAGGCAGCATTTTTCAGAAAGCAGGCCAGCATCTTGAATTCTGAGTTAAACACCAAAATTTACTTTCCAAAATTATATTTATATCTTCAGTTTACTTTGAAAAAGGGAAGTTCAGGTGCAAAGCAAAATCATTGTATGCTATTACTAGCCACAGCAGGGGTAAGTTGGGCACAGATAATGAGGTCAATGGACATAACAATGCTTATTTTCATTAGTTTCCCAACATCTAGAACTCTGTTAATATTTGGGAGTTGATTAAGTAATTATTTTTTTAAGCAAGCAGAAGTTTATAATGAAAAAAAGCTTTCTGTTAGAATAGTTGTTAGTTATGCACACAAACATTTAATGTCTGCAGCAGATTTCAGCCCATACAGGTTGAGAACAGTTGCTCCAAATTTAACTTAGTTATAATAATTTGCTCTTTTGTTTGTGTTTAGTGCTTTGGATTACATGCAAAAGCTTGTTAAGTGTCAAACAAGCTCAGGTGAACTTGAATGTGTGTTGTGTTTTTGGGAAGCAGAAAAAATAAGAATAATGTATCCTTCAAGTACCCCACAAAGAGTTTAGATTAACTAGAGTAGCTGGGGCTATTTTTTTTTTTTTTTTTAATGTATTCTCACTGCACGTATACTCAGTCGTGATCTTTGCATCTCACTTTATTAACTCTAGAGGGACAGGAAGATTTCAGTAGGTTCAAGGTTTTAAGGAACAGCAAAGAGTTTCACACTTAAAACCTTAACATTAAGGGTAGACATCATATATTAAATCTCCCCAGGTTGTTTAACCTAACCTAATAAGTTCCTAGTTTACCTTTCCCAGTGCACATTATTTATATACTTCTAATCATCTTTGTCATGTAACTCCTTGTAGCTTTTAGCCTGTCTAAAAAGACAGGTTGAGCTCTGGTGGTTGTCTTGTTAATCATCTGCCTCAATGACCAACATAAAATCAGGTTTGTTTTGCTGATCAGACCTTTTGGTATAGGTTAAAAAATCAGAATTTTATTCCTCAGACAAACAATGCTTTCAACACTTGGTTCATCATTATTTAGACAAAAACTACATTTCTTGAGAAAAACAAACAAACAAAAATACAAAAAGCAAAAACTCAAACCATTCCATAATAGCCAAGGTATTAGTGCCTATGGATATTCTGGAAGGTTTCAGGAGACTCAGAGTGGTAATAGTGTTACTGTGGTCTAAAATATATATGGGACAAGGTTTATCAGGAGAATTAACATAATGTGTTGTCAGCAGATATAATTACAGCAGCAGACACCTATCACAATCACCCACATCGGCCCACTCTCTAATCCCAAGCCATAAACTCTCAGCTTGCTCATCACCTGACCCTAGGTGTGGCTCCATATATCCATGCTTTCTGTCACATAAAGGGCAACTTCCCATCCTTGCTGTTCTAGTCTATTCTTCAACTGCCTATATCTAACTATAGCTATGTGAATTATCCAACCATGTCTCTGTGATCACAATGAGGTTGTAGCCTGGCTTCTTCATACCGCCCTGTAATTCCTCTTGTTCATTCCCCATCCTGCATGCATTTGTGTACAGCTACTTCAGGTGGACTCCACTTGTGCTGGTTTCCCAGAAATAACATGAACACATTCCCTATCATGTTATCCTGTCTGCATATCCTTACTTGTGTGCATAATCTTGAAGTGTCACTTTTCAACTCTGTTTTCTTGACTACTTCTCTTGTCATAGAATCATAGAATCACCTGGGTTGGAAAAGACCTCTAAGATCAAGTATAACCATTAACCCAGCACTGCCAAGTCTACCACTAAACCATGTCCCTAAGTAACACATCTACATGTCTTGTGAATACCTCCAGGTATGGTGATTCAGCTGGGTTGTCTTTTCCCTGGGCAGTCTTTTCCAATGCCTCAAGAAAAAGTCTTCCAAAGTCTTCCAAAAGTCTTTCAAAAGTCTTTTCCAATGCCTGAAGAAATGTTTCCTAATATTTGACCTAAACCTCCCCTGGTGCAATTTGAGGCCATTTCCTCTTGTCTTACTGCTTGTTGCTTGGGAGAAGAGACTGACCCCCCAGCCTGCTACAAACTCCTTTGAGGTAGTTGTAGAGAGCAATAAGGTCTCCCCTGAGCCTCCTTTTCTCTTGGCTAAATAACCCCAATTCCCTCAACTGCTCCTCATAGGACTTGTTCTCTAGATCCTTCATCAGCTTTGTCACCCTTCTTTGAACATGCTCTGGGACCTTGATATCCTTCTTGTATTGAGGGGGCCAAGGCAGGCAGGCAGGCAGGCAGGCAGGCAGGAAGGAAGGAAGGAAGGAAGGAGAAAGAAAGAATCACAAAATCACAGAATCACAGAATCACAGAACTGTAGGGGTTGGAAGGGACCTTGAAAGATCATTGGGTCCAACCCCCTGCAAAAGCAGGTTCCTCAGAGCAGGCTGCCCAGGTAGGAGAAGGAAGGAAAGAAGGAAGGAAGGAAGGAAGGAAGGAAGGAAGGAAGGAAGGAAGGAAGGAAGGAAGGAAGGAAGGAAGGAAGGAAGGAAGGAAGGAAGGAAGGAAGGAAGGAAGTAAG